>NC_091257.1:19416439-19719469 GCF_042477335.2 Ovis canadensis
ACATCTGGAAGTTCACAGTTCATGTATTGTTGAAGTCTGGCTTGGAGAATTTTGAGCATTACTTTCCTAGCGTGTGAGATGAGTACAATTGTACAGTAGTTTGAGCATTCTTTGGCATTGCCTTTCTTTGGGATCGGAATGAAAACTGACCTTTTCCAGTCCTGTGGCCACTGCTGAGTTTTCCAAATTTGCTGGAATATTGAGTGCAGCACTTTCACAGCATCATCTTTAGGATTTGAAATAGCTCAACTGCAAATAGCATTTAATATCCTTAAAATTATCAAAAAGTATTTAATATCAAATAATGTTTGATATAGCTATTAATACCAAATAGCATTTAATATCCTTAAATGCTTAAAGTAATAATTCTAGAATTTATCATTTATTGAATGTCTCCTCTATGTCAAATCCATTGACTTATTAAATTCAGTCCTTATTTCATGACATATACAAAAATTAACTCAAATTAGGATCTAGACCTAAACATAATAGCTAAAAATTTAAAACTTCTAGAAGAAATGGAAGACAATCCCATGACCTTGGGATAAACAAGTGTTTCTTAGATACGACCCAAAAGCATTACTTTTAAAAGGAAAAAAAAAAAAAAAGATTAAATGTATGTGATAAAATTTAAAACTACTCCTCTAGAAAAGATATCATTAAGAAAATGCTTGCTGCTGCTGCTGCTAAGTCACTTCACTCGTGTCCAACTCTGTGCGACACCATAGACGACAGCCCACCAGGCTCCGCTGTCCCTGGGATTCTCCAGGCGAGAACACTGGAGTGGGTTGCCATTTCCTTCTCCAATGCAGGAAAGTGAAAAGTGAAAGGGAAGTCGCTCAGTTGTGTCTGACTCTTAGCGACCCCATGGACTGCAGCCTACCAGGCTCCTCCGCCTGTGGGATTTTCCAGGCAAGAGTACTGGAGTGGGTTGCCATTGCCTTCTCCGAAGAAAATGCTTAGGCTGAGTTTATTCCTAGGTATTTTATTCTTTTTGAAGCTATTTTAAACAGGACTGTTTTCTTGCTTTCCCTTTCTTACTGTTCATTATTAGCGTAGAGAGGAACAACAGATTTATGTGTATAAGCTTGTATCCTGCAGGCTTACTTAATTCATTTATCAGTTTTAATAGCTTTTTGATGGAGATTTTAGAGTTTTCTGTATCATGTCATTTGCAAATAGTGACAGTTTCACTCCTTCCTTTCCAATTTGGATGCCTTTAATTTCTTTTTCTTGTCTGAATGCTATTGCTAGGACTTTCAATACTATGTTAAAACAAAGAGATGAAAGGTCTATACTCTGAACACTGTAAAACATTGACAAAGGATGTTGAAGATAATACAAAGAAATGGAAAGATATCCCATGTTCATTAATTTAAAGAGTATTGTTAAAATGTCCATACTACCCAAAGCAATCTACTGGTTTAATGCAATCAAAATACCCATGACATCCTTCACAGAACTAGAACAAATAATTCTAAAATTTCTATGGAACCACAAAAGACTGTGAACAGCTAAAGTGATCTTGATGGGGAAAGAACAATGCTGATATTGTTGATAAAGCATAAAGATATTATGCTTCCTGATTTCAGCCTATAATATAGAGCTACAGTAATCTAAACAGTATGGTACTGACACAAAAACAGACATAGAGATCATTGGAACACAATAGAAACTCAGAAATAGACCCATATACATAGAGTTAGTTGATCTGTGAACAGAAGGCGAAAATATGCAATGAGGAAAAGACAGTCTCTTCAGTAAATGGTGCCAGGAAAACTGAACAGTTACATGTAAATTAATGAAATTAGAACATTTTCTTACACCATATAAAAAAATAAATTCAAAATGAATTAAAGGCCTAAATGTAAGGCTAGAAACCATCATTTCCAAAAGAAAACATTGACAGTACTTGTTTGACATAAGTCTTAGGAATACTTTTTTGGAGTTTGTCTCTTCAGGCAAAGGAAAGTATTTGCAGTAAATATGACTGATGAATTTTTTTCTAAAATATACAAATAGCTATTACAATTAAATAAGAAGACAGACAAATCAATACAAAAACAAGCAAGACTTGAATAGACAGTTCACTATAGTACTTATAAGAGTGGGCAGTGTTATGGACTGAATGTTTGTAGTCGCTCCAAACTTTGTACTTTGAAGTCCTAATGCCCAATGTGATGGCTGTTGGAAATGAAACATTTGGGAGGTAATATGGTTAGTGAGGTCATGAGGGTAAGACTCTGGTCTGCTGAGGTCAGTGCCTTTATCAGAAGACATGTTGGAGAACATCCTGTCTCTCTCCCTCTCCCAGCCCTTGTCCCCTCCACTGTAAGAACACCATGAGAAGATGGCTCTTTGCAAACCAAGAAGAGAGTCCTCACCAGAACCCAACCAGACTGGCACCTTTATCTCAGACTTTCAGCCTCCAGAATGGTGAGAAATTAAGTATTTGTTGTTTAAGTCACCCAATCCATGGTTTTGTTATGACAACTTGAGCTGACTAATAAGCCACTGAACCCACGAAAAGATGTACAGCATTATTAGTCATGAAGCAAATGTGAATTGAAAACATGATTTATGACTACATACCCACGGGAATGATAAATTTTAAAGTATTGACAATCCCAACTGTTGTCAAGACTATGGAGAAACTGGATATCTTATACATTGTTGGTATGAGTATATATTTGACAACCACTTAGGAAAACAGTTTAACCATTTCTTATCAGGTTAAACATCTATTCTACAAACTTGAAATTTGTCTCCTGGATATTTCTACAATAAAAATAAAAATTTATGTCCACAAAAGCTTTTTACAAGCTTATGGCAAATTTACTTGTAATAGTCAAATGCTGGAGACAAGCCAGAAGAATAGATAAATAAATTGTGGTATCTTTGAACAATGGAATATGTTAAACTTTGAACAATGGAATACAACTCAGCGAAAAAATAAAATAAAATTCTGATATATGCACAACATGGATAAATACTGAGCAAAGTGTGCCAGACAGAAAATAACATATCCTATAAGTTTCATTTAATTGAATTTTTTGAGTAGTTACAAGTAATCTACAGTTATAGACATCAGATCAGTATTTGTTTGGGTCAGGAGTAGACTACCTACATAGGAGCATGAGGGAATTTTCCAGGTGATGGACATGTTTTAGAGCTTGATTGGGGTGGATTATTACACAGATGTATTACATTTATCAAAATTCAAATTTACTCTAGACTTAAGATATGTGCAATTTATTTAGTTTATATAAATTGCCCTTCAGTAAGGTTGATAAAGCAAAAACAAAGTCTGTATTATGGGTATTTGTTATATTATTCTTTGTATTTTTCTATATTTTTTAAGAATAAGTTTTCTACCAAAAGGTGACTGAATGGAAAATTCCAAGGCTACTGCCACATCCATTTTTTGTTTGTTGTTGTTCAGTCGCCCAGTTGTGTCTGACTTTGTGGCCCCATGGACTGCAGGACGCCAGTCCTCCTTGTCCCTCACTATTTCCTATAGTTTGCCCAAGTTCATGTTCACTGCATTGGCGAAGCCGTCCAGCCATCTCATCCTCTGACACCTTCTTCTCCTTCTGCCCTCAGTCTTTCCCAGCCTCAGGGGCTTTTCCAATGAGTCATCTGTTTGTATCAGATGACCAGAATACTGGAGCTTCAGTATAACATTTCTCATTACTTATATTCTATCTCCATTCCTGTTGCTTTAGGAAATTATCATGTTTAAGGGAAGCTAATACACAATTGATTCCTTTTTTTAGGACATTTCTTTCTTTCTTTCTTTTTTTTTTTTTTGCATTATAATCAGTAAGTAGCGCATTTTATTTTATTTATTTATTTTACTTTACAATATTGTATTGGTTTTGCCATACATCAACATGAATCTGCCATGGGTGTACATGTGTTCCCCATCCTGAACCCCCCTCCCACCTCCCTCCCCATACCATCCCTCTGGGTCATCCCAGAGCACCAGCTCCAAGCATCCTGTATCCTGCATCGAACCTGGACTGGTGATTTGTTTCTTATATGACATTATACGTTTCAATGCCATTCTCCCAAATCATCCCACCCTCTCCCTCTGCCACAGAGTCCAAAAGACTGTTCTACACATCTGTGTCTTTTTTGCTGTCTCACATACAGGGCATTTATTTCTTAATTTAGATATCTTTGAGCACATTAGTCTTTTTTTTTTTTAATTGTAGTGTCATTGCTTCACAATATTGTGCCAGTTTTCGCTGCACAACAATGTGAATCAACTATATACATACATATACATATACACATACACACGTGTACACATACACATACATACACACATACGTATACATATACACCCCTCCCTTTTGAACATCCATCTTGCCACCACCCCCAGCCCCTCCTCTAGGTTATCACAGAGCACTGAGCTGAGCTCCTGGTAATGTATAACAGCTTCCCAGTAGCTATCTATTTTACGCTTGGTAGTATATATATATATATATATGTATATATATATATGTGTGTGTGTGTGTGTGTGTGTATATATATATGTATATATATACAATCCTACTCTCCCAATTCATCCCACCCTCTCCTACCCCCAAATTCATACTTATACAATTTTGTACCCAGGACAAAATTCATTCTTTATAAATAATTCTTGACAATTCTTTAACTCATTCATTGCCTTTGAATTTGGATACATCATAGACTTCTTTATTGTTTGGTTATATGGAGCTTTTTGACTTGCAGACTTCATGGATTTATATAGTTGTAGATTGCCTCAGAAGTCTTCCTGAGATGCATCTAAAAACACAGGATAGTTGTATGTGTGCACTTTGGGATAATTTCTTTCCTTCTTCCCTTGAAAAAGATATTTGAAGTATTTAATTAGGTCCTGGCATGAATTCTTATTAATACCATACTCAAGGGGAAACATGGCTGGGATTGACACTTTTCTTATCCAGCTAAAATTACAGGACTAAGGTTTTATTCCATCAAAGATAGAACATGTGGATCTCTTCCCTTTGCATTCATCAATCTTGGATTCCCAGATAAATTCATTTTGTGTTTTGGTGCAAAGTTCTCAAGCCCCAGTGAGAAGGTCAGTCTTATCTGGATCAAATTTGTAATGAAAGTTAGAGTGAGAAAGTCATCTCATTCATTTTAGAGTAGGTGGTAGTAACAATTGTTTCTCCTTCTGCATGAGAACCTTACCTGTCCTATTCGCTGTGGTATCCCTAGCACCCAGAAGCATGTTTAATAAACATGAATTTTACCAGTAAGGAAATAGATGCTCAGAAAGATTTAGGAGAGTTGCTTAAATTTATACAGTTAGGCTTACCAGGTGGCACAGTGGTAAAGAATCTGCCTGCCAAAGCAGGAGACGCAGGAGACGGGAGTTCGATCTCTGGGTCAGGAAGATTCCCTGGAGTAGGAAATGGCAACCCACTCCAGTGTTCTTGCCTAGAAAATTCCATGGACAGAGGAGCCTAGCAGGCTCTGATCAATGAGGTTTCAAAGACTCTGATATGACTGAGCAACGGAGCACACATACAGTGATCCAGCAATTCCACTTCTGTGTATATACCCAAGAGCATTAGAAACAGAGTCGCAAAGGGATGTATGTACACCCATGCTAACAGCACCGCTATTCACGAAAGCCAAAGCTGTCGATTATACAGCCCAAGTGTTCATCAGTGGGAGAATGGATAAACTAAATATAGTATAGACAGGCAAAGCAATAGTATTTAGCCTTAAAAAGGAAGGAAATTCTGACATAGGCTGCAACGTCAATAAATATCCTGCTGAGTAAAATAAGGCAATCAAAAAAGAGTACATATTGTATGAGTCCACTTATATGCTATGCCTAGAGTAGTCAAATTTAGACAGAGGGAAAATAGAACAGAACGGTGGTTGTCAGGAGCTGGAGAACAGGGCGGGGGTGGAATAGGAGTTGCAGTTTAATAGGTGTTGAGTTTTAGTTTTGTAAGATGAAAAGAGTTCTGGGGATGGACGGTGTTGATGTTTGTACAACACAATGTAAATGTAATTAATACTACTGAACAGACTCACAGAAAACAAACTTACAGTTACCAAAGGGGAAATGGGTGGGAGGGATAAATTAGGAATTTAGGTTAACATATACACACTACTGTATATAGAACAGATAACCAACAGGGACCTACTGTGTAGCACGAAAAGCCATATTTAATAGCTTGTAATAAGCCATAATGGCAAGCGATTAAAAAAAAACACATATATACATATACATGTACATATAATCAGGTCACTCTGTAGTAACCTGAAACTAACCTAATATTGTAAATCAACCCTTCGTTAATAATAAAATACTGAATTGTACACTTAAAATGGTTATGGTAAATTTTGTTATATTGTGTATTTTACCACAAATGAAAATTCACACAGCTAGAACAAGACAGATTGATAGACCCTAAACCCAGGTTTCATTGATTCCAAATTTACCATGGTTTTCTTTATAGTCATCTGCCATTTTGGATTCCATTCAGCAAGTTTCGCCCTAGCTGATTTGATATGAAGAAAAGCATGAATTTGATGGTTTAATACCAAGACTTCAAAGCTGTGGAGATAGCTGTGCCATTTATCCAAAGGAGCTCTCCTAATTTGCTTGATGTCACCTGACATTTCACCATGTTAGTGATACTCAGGCTGGACTCTCCACAGGAGATTCATTGGAAATCATTGGAGATTCACTGGAGTCTCCAGGGGAGATTTAAAAATTCTTGATGCCTGGCTTCTGCCTCCCCTGTATTCTGATATTATCAAATGAGGGTGTGGCCTGGGCATCAGAACTCTAAAAGCTCCAGGTCCTAGTGCAGTAAAGGTTGAGAAAGACTGCTGTTACCAGACGCGATGTCTTGCTTCCTCGTAGGATTGAGTCCCCCTGTACCGCGGGATTCTGAATGTTTCTCACATGCTGAATGCTTGAGCCAAAATGTAGGCTTGGGCATCTTATCCTCAGCTCTGGAGGAAAGTTTATCGGATTCTTTCCTGAACTTGGAGAGGGAGGAATCCCCAAATGAGCATGGCGTGTTTCCTCACTCACAGAATTATTTGAGGAACGGGTGAAATAATTCTTCCAAAACACAGTACTCAGCAAAGCCTGAAAATGCCACCAGTTTTATTATAGTGTGACATATATTGCTCTGAGTTTCTGAAGGTCAAGAGTGGGAGGGAGAGAGGAAGAGATAATGTTGAATAGAGGGATGAGTGTGTGTGTGTGTGTGTGTGTGTGTGTGTATGTGTGTGTGTGTGTGAAAATGGAGAAAATAGAGCAAGAGAGAATGGTCAAACTACCAAAAAAAGATGGGACTGGGGACAACTTTTTGACTTCCTAAGCATAACACTTAAAATCACTACAGGTGGTGACTGCAGCCATAAAATTAAAAGATACTTGCTCCTTGGAAGAAAAGCTATGACAAACCTAGACAGCATATAAAAAAGCAGAGACATTACTTTGCCAACAAAGGTCTGTCTAATTGAAGCTATGGTTTTTCCAGTAGTCTTGTATGGGTGTCAGAGTTGGACTGTAAAGAAAGCTGAGTGCCGGAGAATTGATGATTTTGAACTGTGGTGCTGGAGAATGCTCTCGAGAGTCCCTTTGACTGCAAGGAGGTCAAACTAGTCCATCCTAAGGGAAATCAGTCCTGAATATTCATTGGAAGGACTGATGCTGAGGCTGAAGCTCTAGTACGTTGGCCACCTGATGTGAAGAACTGACTCGTTGGAAAAGAGCCTGATACTGGGAAAGCTTGAAAGCGGGAGGACAAGGGGATGACAGAGGGTGAGATGGTTGGATGGCATCACCAACTCGATGAGCATGAGTTTGAGCAAGCTCTGGGAGTTGGTGATGGACAAGGAGGCCTGGTGTGTTGCGGTCCATGGGTCGCAGAGTCAGACATGACTGAGCGACTGAACTGAACTGAAGCTTAACACCAGATGGAAATAGAAGAGACCAAAGATCAGAGATTTCAAGTGTCCTCAGAAGGGAGAGGGCTCTGCCACCCAGGGATGACGAGAACCTTGGCAGAAGAAATGGAGAGAAGAAAAAAGAACAAGCCTTGGAATCAACCAGGAGGAAAGAAACTTCAGAGAAAAGACTCTGAGGCCAGTACTTTCAGTATTTATTTATTTATGCTCCTACACGAAAAGTTAAACTTGGAGGAAAAGCATGTTTGAGTGTATATTCTTAATCATTTCTATAAAGGAGAAAACTTCTCTTTGATCTGCACATAGAAGTTACAGGAATGGAGGCTGCCTTGTAATGAATCTCAGTTCACCACCACATCTGGACTTGAGGGTGAGTCTCTCGATGTACTGACCACGAGGATTCGAGCTGTACCCTGGAGAGCTCACAAGTCTGTTTGCCATATTCCCCCCATGGCCAAAGTCATCCCTCCTGCCATGGAGCAGAAACACTGCCTTGACCCCAGCTGCAGGGAGCTCAGCAGAGGGAGGCACCTGCCCAAGGGAATGAGCTCAGATTCTCTGATAACAGTGCAGCTGGAGGCCTGGCAGGCGACCGTGAAGGTCACCCAGGATGGCTTTCATCCTGCAGAAGGGTGTGTTGTCCATGGACTTCGGGTGGGTGCTGGGAATGTTCATAGCTCATTCCCCATTGTGTGCATTCCGCTTGCTGACTAATTCTTTTGAGACTGAGTCAGAGGGAAGGGTTTTTGGCTGTTGCTTTCTCTGCACAAAATGTGGGCCTCCACTCTCACTGGCTGGAAAAGTTAGACCATTCTCCATCTTCTGGCAAGTTTACAAATCTGTGCGGTCAGACTGGCGACCCCTTGGCCCAGGTTTCACTTCCTCAAAGCACCTCTGTGCCTTTGCTAGAAGGTGTTGGAGAATACTATGTGTCGAAATCTTGAGGGATTTCTTCATTCTGTTCTCTCTGATCAGCATTCCACCCCACATAGGGGTAAGGAAGGCAGTTTGGGTCCCACCTAATACTCCTTTTGTAGCCCTGCCCCCAACTTGGTGATTCCCTCTGGGGTAAGTTCAGAGAAAAGAAAATCTCCAGGGAGTTCCCACAAGCTGAAGCCAGAGCCCCCTCCTTGGTGCCATTGGGTCGGCTAGGCTACATATTTTGAAGTTGTATTTTTTTTTTAATATGACAGTTCAGACTTGAAAACCAGTACATTTGGAAATATAAACTAGATGAAAACAAGCTATAATGAAAGTGAAAAAGAAAAACATATCAGTTTACTGCCGATTGAAAATCAGGACCAGATGAGAAGGGCTCTGGGCATTGAATGCACGGGAGGAGGTCACTGCATGGAGAAAACCAAGCCCAGCCTTGCATTGGCTTCCCCTCAGTAACACTGCGCTTATTTGTTTGTGCCCTGACCTCATTTGTGGAGGGAAATAATGAACCAGCTTTTTGAAGTTCTTTCTGCCTTTCTATATCATGATGTGTTTCATTTTATTTCATTTCACTTTGATAAAGGGATAGGAAAAGGGCATCCGTGGCCAACATGAGAATCCAATTTGTGTCCTAAAAAGCACTGAGGGCCAGAAGAGGGAAGGAGAGGTGTCAGCAGGCAGGTAGGATGCTCAGTGAAAGGGGAAGAGAAGAAGCACAGGCTGCTCTGACCGAGACTGTGAAATATTGGACTTTATGCAGGTCAGTCAGGTTGAGAACAGCAAGACAGAGTATGAATCTAGAACCGTGAGTATAGCACCACTCCAAGAGCATGGATAGTCAACAGCAGCATCACCCAGACACTTTCAGGGATACCATTTGAAGCCATCCCATCAGACCTTATGTGTTGGAATCTCTATGACTCTTGTGCTCAGAGGTTGCACTAGCTATCCAAAGACCACTTTTAGTCAACAGATCTGTTTTGTTCAAGCTACAGTGTTGGCCTACAATGTATTTTAAAAATTTACATTTGATGCCAAAATTTACACATCTGGATGTAAAAAATAATCTAGACTTCTGACTTGTCATGACAAGACCAAAAATTTCTGGCATCACTGGGCTCACACTCTTGTGTGGCTAGAGGTTCTGGTCATTTGATCCAACTTTTGGGTGTGTGTGTGTGTTGTGGATGGGGGTGGTGGGCTTACCAGCAAGCAATTCTCTGACACCAGTGGAGTGTCCTACAGTTTAACTCAATTCTGACACCATCTACTTGGAGATGGCATCATATCCCATAGGTGAAGGGCTCAGTGCTACAAGACTGCTTCTCCCCACTCCACTTCACATGCCAATCACAATGGTTCTGACAAACCTGTTATAGATTCAGACTTTGGTGACCCCTCCTCAAGTGTGATTAATTTGCTAGAGCAGCTGATAGAACTCAAAGAAACATTTTACTTCCTGGATCATCAGTTGATGATGAAAGGATATAACCCAGAAAGAGCCGGATGGGGGAGATGCACAGGGCAAGGTGTGGGGAAAAGGGCAGGGAGCTTCCATGCTCCCTCCAGGTGTGACATGTTCCCCAGTCTCCAAGTTCACCAGCCAGAAGCACTGCCTGTGGGGTTTTTATGGAGGCTTCATAGTGCGTGCTCAGTCATGTACCAGCTCCTTGTGACCCCGGACTGCAGCCTGCCAGGCTCCTCTGTCCAAGGGATTTCCCAGGCAAGAATACTGGAGTGGGTTACCATTTCCTCCTCCAGGGGATCTTCCCAACCCAGGGCTTGAACCCAGGTCTCCTGCATTGGCAGGTGGATTGTTTACCAATGCACCCCTTGGCAAGCCTAGAGGCTTCATTACCTAGTCATGATTGACCATCCCTGGTCATTGGCAATTGATCAAACCTCCAGCCCCTCTCCCCTTCCCGTTCTTGAGGCCAGGGGTGTGCAGTGGCAGGGTGAAGGGGTCTGAAAGTTTAAATCCTCTTATCACATGGTTGGCAACAAGCCCCATCCTTAGGTGCTTTCCAAGTCACCTCATTAACATAACAGGAGACATTTATTGCTCTCATCACTTAGTCAGTTCCAAGATTTTAGGAGCTCTGAGCCCACGATAGAAACCCAGATCTAGTATCTGTTTCTTATATACATCATGCTATCACCAGGGCACAGTCTGCTGGAGCAGAGTTGGGCCTGCCCTCTTGGGTTTGTCTGATGTGCTCCACTTTCTTCCCAGACTTGAGGTCAAATGCCTGTTGAAGTTTAACGTTGCTCTAGGGTCTTTGGTTGGCACTTCAGGAATGGACATCTGACTCAGCTCCTCAGCGAACAGAACTTGAGGAGAAATCTGCTGAAGAACTTCTAGGAAAAAGTTTCTTTTTCTATCAGGGAATTTTTCTTTTTGTCTTTAGATGTTGTCCTGTGTGAACGTCAAGTCTATGTCTGTTTTGCTTCTATCCTGTGAATGAAACTGCCGCCAAGATGGTTGAGTGGAAACATGAGAATCTGGTCCTGTGGGGCCTAATGAAGCATTCAGTCCGCCCACCTGGATCCTGCCTCCTGTCTGCACTTCCTGTTCCGGTCATGGTGCAGTTCCTTGTTGTTTAAGCCATTCTTATTACTTGCAACCGAAAACATCCTCGTCAGCTCAGTGGAAAAGCAGTTTGTCAGAAGAGAAAGCTGTGTTCTTCTTGCACGCACCATCTCTGTTGCCTTCTCGTGTCTGCCTGTTCAGGCCTTGCTTGGGGTGTGGGCATAATGAGCTGGGATGACTTCCTTGGTTGGACTATGGTTCAGGTATGATCTTTGTATATGGAAGTGCCTCCTGTTCCACATGAAAGGATGTAGTGTGTGTGCTTATGACAGTAGGTTATGTTGTTATATTGATGATCTTGACAAGTACCTTGACCTCCCTGAATCTCAATGTCCTTCTCTATGAACTGCTATTCAACTTTAGAGGGTCACAGTATGGATTAAATAAGGAGGTTATAACTACAGTTTTTGATTGCTGAAAACTTTTAAGCCTTTCCATTTCCTCTTTCCCTGGTAAAAGAAAAAAAGCCTGGTGCTCCGTCTGGAGGTGGTGGAAGAGTCAAGCCCCAGGAGGCCCTGTCTACACTTGGGAATCCTTACCCTGCCTCAGCCTCAACACAACGAAAACACTGAGTCAGTTTCAGATCAGCTGGGAGTGCGGGGTGGAGGGCTGCCCTGTTCTCCCTGCAAAGCTTCATTACATAGATAGAAAATAAACCTTTGTACTCTCTCTCAGTGTATGTGTAGCATCATCATTCTTGACATCTGAACCAGATTTTGGGTGGGGATCCATCCTGTTGCTATGGAGTGGCCCAAAAGTATGTGTCAGCAGGGCAGCTGCCATGTCTGAGTGCTCAGGCAATGTTAGCCCTGAAAACCAATGCAACACGGCATTATGGTTACGATTATTAACTTTTAAGGATGTTTTCAAACACACCCAAATGTAGAGAAAACAGGCCAGTGAATTACTACTGTTATTACCATCACTTAGCAATAACACCTAGTCTTTCTGCCTTTCTTGTTTCTTCTATCATCACTCCTTCTGAAAAAGTTCTTAAGCAAATCCTAGCAGATTCACTATAAGCACTGCAGTAGATGTCTCTATGACATAAGCAGTTCTCTTTCCTTTTTAACATAAGCATAAAATCTCTATTCCCTGCTGGCTCAGATGGTAAAGAATCTTCCTGCAGGAGATCAGGTTCGATCCCTGGGTCAGGAAGATCCCCTTGAGAAGGGCATGGCAACTCACTCCAGTATTCTTGCCTGGAGAATTACATGGACAGAGGAACTTGGTGGGCTGTAGTCTATGGAATTGCAAAGAATCGAACACGACTGAGCAACTAACACTGTCCAGCAAAATTAACATGCTTAAAAGAAAATTAGCTGCATCATGTCTCAGTCGCGACACACAGGATGTTTGTTGCATCACGTGGACGCTTCATTGTGCCTCTTGGACTCTCTAGTTGGAATGCTTGGGTTTAGTTGCTCTGCAGCATGTGGGATCTCAGTTTTCTGATCAGGAATTGAACCTGTGTCCCCTGCATTGCAAGGCAGATTCTTAACCATTGGATCACTAGGCGCATACCAGCATTAAGTTTTTAACATCATTAAATACATAGTTTGTATTCAGTTTTCCTTGATTGATTAAAAAATGTCCTTTACAATTGGGTTTCCAATCAGGATCTGCATGAAATCCACTTACCTTTAATTTTTTACATGGTATGTAACATCACTTGATAGTTTTCCTATTAATTTATTATCTTGTTGATTTGTTACTTAATCATCATCATCCACACTTTATAACCCGCTAAATGGAAGCTATATGAATGCAGCCCCTCGCAGAGCCCCTCACAGAGCCCCTCGCAGAGCATACACACAAGATTCTCAGTAAATAGCTGCTGAATGAGGAAAAGTATGAATGAACGGACAAGTATGAAAATGTCTCTATTTACATACCCCTTTGTATACAGTTACAATCTCCTTTCAGGGGCCCACAAGCCACAGGACACATGACTCAATTCTTCTTTTCCTCTTTCTCAAGAGAAGGAAAAGAAAGTGAAAACTGAGCTAAAGGTCCTGAAATTCGCCTGAGAGTGTCTTCAGAAGAATATACTGAATGGTAGCGTGCTCTGATAAGACTGATTGATGAATGTAGATGATTGTTTTCAAAGACCAATTAGCATTATTCTGAGGAATTTGCCCAGTGAAATCAGCATAACTTAGATAGCAATTAAAAATGTATTTACTTCTTTTTGGGAGAAAATAGTTCCAAATGACATGACCTACAATGGATTAGTCTCCAAAATTTACGAACAGCTCCTGATGCTTAAAGCATCAAAACAAACAACCCAGTCAACAAATGGGCAGAAGACCTAAATAGACATTTCTCCAAAGACACACAGATGGCCAAGAGGCACGTGAAAAGATGTTCAACGTCACTAATTGTTAGAAAAATGCAAATCAAAACTGCAATGAAATATCACCTCACACCAGCTAGAATGGCTATCATCAAAAAATCCACAAACAATAAATGATGGAGAGGATGTGGAAAGAAGCGAGCTCTCGTGTATTGTTGGTAGCATTGTAAAATTGGTACAGCCACTATGGAGAACAGTATGGAGGTTCCTTAAAAACTAAAAACAGAGCTACCATATGACCCCGCAGTCACACTCCTGGGCATATATCTGGAGGAAAGAATGATCTGAAAAGATGCATGCAACCCAGTGTTCATTACAGCACTATTTACAATAGCCAAGACGCTGAAGCAACCTAATTGTCCATTGACAGAGGAGTGGGTGAAGAAGATGTAGTACAAATATACAAGGGAATATTACTCAACCATTGAAAAGAATGAAATAATGCCATTTGCAGCAACATGGATGGACCTAGGGACTGTCATGCTGAGTGAAAGAAGTCAGACAGAGAAGGAGAAGTATAGTATGCTGTCCCTTACATGTGGAATCCAAAATGAAATGATACAAATGAACTTACCAAACAGAAAAAGACTCACAGAATTAGAGAATGAACTTATGGTTGCCGGAGAAAGGATAGGGGAAGCGATAGTTAGGGAGTTTGGGATGAACATGTACACACTGCTATATTTAAATGAATGACCAACAAGGACCTACTGTACAGCACATGGAACTCTGCTCAATGTTATGTGGCAGGTTGGATGAGAGGGGAGTTTGGGGGAGAATGGATACATGTAGATGTATGACTGAGTACCTTTGCTGTTCACCTGTAACTGTCCAACACTTAATCAGATATATCCTGATACAAAATAAAAAGCTTTTTTTTAAAAAATGTATTTACTTCTTTAATTCTTTATTTACCATGGTATGTCAAAAGTTTGGCTGAAACACAATTGAATTCACACCTAAGTATATATGTAATAGGAATATTTTCCTCAATTGCTACAAATTCTATAGGAGTTACAATGAATGTTTGCTTTGAAACAGCAGGTAGTTTTAAAGCTAATCTGTAGGGCTGTGAAGAAATGTCCACAAGCTCTCAAAGACCCTGCCTTTATTCCAAAAAATGGTACCCTTGTATTTAATTTTTTTGTAAATTCAAGAAGCAAATCTCACAGAATTCTTCTCATGAAACTGGGTAACTCTTGAAATCGCCTTTCTTTAGGCTGACCCCATAACATAAGAGTTTCAAACGCTGTTCTAAAAGCCAAGGGGGTTACTTCAGACCTTGTAGTTGGCTTGGGAGCCAGTATATGATTGGCCTATAGTATTAAAGAACCGGAGAAAGAAAAGTGAAAAGATGAGGAATAATTTGTTTGGGGCTCAGGAAAAATTTAGAAAAAACTCAGCTTATCTAAGATATTGAAATACTAATGACTTTTAAAAATTCAGAATGAATTATCTTTATTTTAAAATTGATTATACACAAATTTCCAAATTTTCTATTTATTTATATTCAATTACTGTCATTTCTTTTTATAACTATGAATGACTAAGGATTTTAAGTCACATTAAAATATTTGTGTACCAACACATACACATTAAAAGCATTAAGTCACTTTGGGAAATCCTATGCTTTTCCCCATTATGTTACCCATGTTATGCACGTGGGCCCTGAAAGTAAAACATAAAAATGGGTCAGAATACCGAAGTTGCCAAGATCACACAGAGACTTCTATTTCAGATGATCTGAAAATTTGTGATGATCACACACATAGATCTGAGAGTTCCAGAGGCACACAGCTGTGGCTGGAGAACCCAGCTCTATTTACCATCTGTCTGTTAGCACCGTGGAGCTTGGCTGAGAGCTCTGCTTTTCAGATCTGAGAATTTTTTTCCTTCCAAGAACCCTGGGCTGGGTTTTCCAGAGAACTAAGGGAACCTAGGAGAAGTCACTTTTTTCTATTTCCAACTTGGGGCAAAAAGAGGGAAGGTTTGTAACTTGAAGTTAGTTGTGGGACCTTTCATATATTTTTGTTTGTAATTCTGGTAGAGACATTAGTCACTCACCTTCCATGTGGGGAGTCGCTGAAAGAAGATGCTCAAGGAATTCTACGTCCTAATAGGGCCGTTGCTGAAATTGGTGGGGAAAAAAGACTGTATTTTTGCTGGCTAATACAGCATTTCTAGATGCTCATTAAGCTGTTAAAAAATGTGAAGTGATGACTCATCCTGAGCCTCTCCCAACCCCCCTCCCTACTCCAATTTGCCTGCGGGTTGAACGAATGTATACTGACTTGAGTTAAAGAAGAAACTTGTGGTTTCCATTATAGTCTGTAAACATCGGTCGCTGAAAGCCTCAAGCGAGCTATCATCTGCTGCCACACACATGCTCTATATACAGTTCATCTTGGAAAGCAGACTGGGAGAGCGCCGTGTTTACAGCTCCAGAGGAACCCAACCAATGGCAGCCTGGTCTGCCCGGGGGTCTCCAGAGCGGCACTGCGCGCAGCTAAGTGGAGGTCCCCTCTGATGTTTTCTAAGGCAAAGCATCAAGAGAGAAACCAAGGCCAGCTCTCCTGAAAGCAAGCTCTTCCTGCTGCTTGCAGTGGCCCTTTGCCACCTTTTCGGCAACAATTTTTTAAAATTAATTAACTATTTATGTTAACTTTTTTTCTAATCTTTTCAAAGACAGAAAAAGTTACTCATACTCTTTGCTTCCCTTTTACCTTTATTCTTGGGTCTGAGCTTTAAAGACATTTGAAAAGTTGATTTATCTATCATTTTCAAGGCTAATGATAATGCTGTCATTTTGGGTTCAAAATGAATTTAATTATATGGGCATGGGGGAAAGGTGTGTGAACCATCTAGGGGAGAGTCTATGATTCTGATTGTAAGTAATGGATTTAAAAAGTACCTCAGAGAAACATTGCAGAGGGTATCTGGATATTTGCTTGGCATCCTGACCGTGGCCTGTAAGAAGAGCTAAACAGGGGCCCGCTTCTGCTGGAAGGGGCTTCCCTGGTAGCTCAGTTGGTAAAGAATCTATCTGCAATGCAGGAGATCTCGGTTCAATTCCTGGGTCTGCACGACCCCTGAAGAAGGGATAGGCCACCCACTCTACTATTCTTGGGCTTCCTTGGTGGCTCAGACAGTAAAAAATCCACCTGAGATGTGGAAGACCTGGGTTTGATCCCGGGGCTGGGAAGATCACTTGGAAAAGGGAAGGGCTACCCACTCCAGTATTCTTGCCTAGAGAATTCCATGGACAGAGGGGCCTGGCGGGCTACAGTCCATGGGGTCAGACACAGCTGAGCAACTTTCACTTCACTTCTCCTGGAAGGAGGAGGACTCACGGATGTGGTCTGGGTGGGAAAATACAGGATGTAATATTAAGGGGGTTGAATTTGCCCTCTGGCTTTGACACTTTGTGAGTAAGGGCAATGCTTCTTAAAATGTGTCCTCGGTACAAATTCCCTGGGGGTTTTGTCAAAATGTAGATTCAGACCCAGCAGGTATGAGCTGGGCTTGAGACTCTGCCTCTCTTTGTGCTCCCCAGATCCTGGGATGCTCTTCCTCATACCAGCTGTGAATAGCAGGGAATGGGCAAGTCTTGGAAGCCTTGGAACCCTCAGGAGAACAGGGTTTAGAATGATGTCAGCCTTCCAGGATTATATTCTGGACTTGGCCTGGAGAAGACATTGGATGTTGGCTTTGGGGTCCAGAGTATTCCATTAACGGTGGACGGCATCTGAAGAAGGACATAGTTTGGTGGCGCAGATGGTAAATAATCTGCCTGCAATGCAGGAGACCTGGGTTTGATTCTTGGGTTGGGAAGATTCCCTGGAGAAGATACTCCCTCCAGTACTCTTGCCTGGAGAATTCCATAGACAGAGGAGCCTGGCAGGCTGCAGTCCATGGGTTTGCAAAGAGCCAGACATGACTGAACAACTAACCCTTAGACTTTTACAGATGGAGGATGGAGATGCAGTACATGGAAGGTAGTCACTCATCATAGGCTCAGTAGGCCTCTACACCAGTGTCTCTGCCCTTTGAGTCTAAATGAAGGTCCACTTCAGTTCTGTTCAGTCGCTCAGTTGTGTCCGACTCTTTGTGACCCCATGAATTGCAGCATGCCAGGCCTCTCTGTCCATCACCAACTCCCGGAGTTCACTCAGACTTGCGTCCATTGAGTCAGTGATGCCATCCAGCCATCTCATTCTCTGTCGTCCCCTTCTTCTCCTGCCCCCAATCCCTCCCAGCATCAGAGTCTTTTCCAGTGAGTCAACTCTTCGCATGAGGTGGCCAAAGTACTGGAGTTTCAGCCTCAGCAACATTCCTTCCAAAGAAATCCCAGAGTTGATCTCCTT
This sequence comes from Ovis canadensis, assembly GCF_042477335.2. Classification (NCBI taxonomy): domain Eukaryota; kingdom Metazoa; phylum Chordata; class Mammalia; order Artiodactyla; family Bovidae; genus Ovis; species Ovis canadensis. Next base: position 19,434,651 of record NC_091257.1, read on the forward strand.
CAGAATGGACTTGTTGGATCTCCTTGCAGTCCAAGGGACTCTCAAGAGTCTTCTCCAATACCACAGTTCAAAAGCGTCAATACTTCGGCGCTCATCTGATTTGTACTTAGAGTGGGTGTGGCTTATATCTCTGGCATCATTTGACCTATGATTTGATATAAAATGAGTCACTGTTGCAAATATTTCAATTCCCTGTTCTCTCTCCCTTTTCTTTTTATTATTTTTTAGTAACTTAAGGAGGACTCATTATAGGACATGCTAAAATTTTCTGTTTCAAAGAGAATGGGGCAAGGAGTCTGTGATTGCATTCACATTAAGCTAAAAGTGTTTGTTTTTTTCCCCAGTGTCCAACTTCTCAGCCATCCCAACTCTTCACTCTAACTCATCCTCTCCTCAGCCCTTGAGAATGCTATGCAGGCCTAGTTGTCATCTTTCATCAAATAACATAATCAGTAAACACCATAAATTAGACCTTTCTACTCTCTCTGCAAGGCAGGAGTGGGGAAGCACTAATGATGTAATGAAAAGGCTACTTAAAAACTCGTAAATCTCATAGTCTTTGAGTTTGGTAAATGGCTAGCAATAAAGGCTCGATTCCATAACTCACTTTCTAATAGCTCAATGGTCCTTATTAGAAGGTAATTCTCACAGTCTGCTTCTCTTTACTGAGACTGGTAGCATAAGGTTGTTGAAAGACCCTCCACATGAATTGGCTTTGAAGAGGGCAATGCTTGTAGGTTTCCCAGTTTTTAGAGTGTTGATTTGCCGTCACCCCTGTTTTTAGCTGTCTGAGCCAGTGGTCTGTCAGTATGATGGTAATGATGTTGGAGTTTTCACCCCAGGCACATCTGTAGCACTCAGCACAAATATGCTTCAGTTATTTATAAAGAGACAGTCATTCTCTGACCAAGGCTGACCTGCTTCAGTTCAGTTCAGTTCAGTCGCTTAGTCGTGTCCGACTATCGGCGACCCTACGAATCGCAGCACGCCAGGCCTCCCTGTCCATCACCAACTCTGGGAGTTCACTCAGATTTGCGTCCATTGAGTCAGTGATGCCATCCAGCCATCTCATTCTCTGTCATCCCCTTCTTCTCCTGCCCCCAATCCCTCCCAGCATCAGAGTCTTTTCCAGTGAGTCAACTCTTCGCATGAGGTGGCCAAAGTACTGGAGTTTCAGCTTCAGCATCATTCCTTCCAAAGAAATCCCAGGGTTGATCTCCTTCAGAATGGACTAGTTGGATCTCCTTGCAGTCCAAGGGACTCTCAAGAGTCTTCTCCAATACCACAGTTCAAAAGCATCAATTCTTCGGTGCTCAGCTTTCTTCACAGTCCAACTTTCACATCCATACACAACCACTGGAAAAACCATAGCCTTGACTAGACGGACCTTTGTTGGCAAAATAATGTCTCTGCTTTTGAATATACTATCTAGGTTGGTCATAACTTTTCTTCCGAGGAGCAAGCATCTTTTAATTTCATGGCTGCAGTCACCATCTGCAGTGATTTTGGAGCCCCAAAAATAAAGTCTGATACTGTTTCCACTGTTTTCCATCTATTTGCCATGAAGTGATGGGACCAGATGCCATGATCTTCATTTTCTGAATGTTGAGCTTTAAGCCAAGTTTTTCACTCTCCACTTTCACTTTCATCAAGAGGCTTTTTAGTTCCTCTTCACTTTCTGCCATAAAGGTGGTGTCATCTGCATATCTGAGGTTATTAATATTTCTCCCAGCAATCTTGATTCCAGCTTCTGCTTCTTCCAGCCCAGCATTTCTCATGATGTACTCCGCATAGAAGTTGTCCCCCTAATTGTTCTGACTATGAGGAGTACCCGGAGATGTCTGCTGATGACTGACTTCAGTTCAGTTCAGTTGCTCAGTCACATCTGACTCTTTGTGACCCCATGCACTCCAGCATGACAGCCTTCCCTGTCCATTATTAACTCCCAGAGCTTGCTCAAACTCATGCCCATTGAGTTGATGGTGCCATCCAACCATCTCATCCTCTGTTGTCCCCTTCTCCTCCTCCCCTCAATCTTTCCCAGCATCAGGGTCTTTTCCAATGAGTCAGTTCTTTACATCAGGTGGCCAAAGTGTTGAAGCTTCAGATTCAGCATCAGTCCTTCCAATTAATATTCAGGATTGATTTCCTTCAGGATTGACTGGTTGGATCTCCTTGCAGTCCAAGGGACTCTCAAGAGTCTTCTCCAACACCACAGTTCAAAAGCATCAGTTCTTCGGCACTCAGCTTTCTCTACAGTCCAACTCTCACATCCATACATGACTACCAGAAAAACCATAGCTTTGGCTAGATGGAACTTTGTCAACAAACTAATGTCTCTGCTTTTTAATATGCTGTCTAGGTTGGTCATAACTTTTCTTCCAAGGAACAAGCATCTTTTATTTCATGGCTGCAGTCACCATTTGCAGTGATTTTGGAGCCCAGGAAATAAGATCTGTAACTGTTTCCATTGTTTACCCATCTATTTGCCACGAAGTGATGGGACTGGATGCCATGATCTTAGTTTTCTGAATGTTGAGTTTTAAGCCAAATTTGTCACTCTCCTCTTTCACTTTCATCAAGAGGCTCTTTAGTTCCTCTTCACTTTCTGCCATAGGGTGGTGTCATCTGCATGTCTGAGGTTATTGATATTTCTCCCAGCAGTATTGATTCCAGCTTGTGCTTCATCCAGTCCAGCATTTCACATGATGTACTCTTCATATAAGTTAAATAAGCAGGGTGACAATATATAGCCTTGATGTACTCCTTTCTCAATTTGGAAATAGTCTGTTGTTCTACATCCAGTTCTAACTGTTGCTTCTTGACCTTCATACAGGTCTCTCAGGAGACAGGTAAGGTGGTCTGGTATTCCCATCTCTTTCAGAATTTTCCACAATTTGTTGTGATCCACACAGTGAGAGGCTTTAGTGTAGTCAATGAAGCAGAAGTAGATGTTTTTATGGAAATCTCTTGCTTTTCCTATGATTTAGAGGATGTGGGTAGTTTGATCTCTGGTTCTTCTACCTTTTCTAAATCCAGCTTGAACATCTGCAAGTTCTTGGTTCACATACTGTTGAAGCCTGGCTTGACCCATGCCTCCCCAGGAGACACTCAAACACTCAAAGACAGGACGGCTCAGTCTTTTGTGGGGTCATCCTAAACATTTCTACTTCTTCTCTGGATTCCTGTGACCGTCATGTAACCAGACCCATTAGCCTTCTGGAGGACAAAATATGGAGGCAAGTTATCCCAGCTAAGGCCATCCTAGACTACACATCTTAGGTGGATCCCCCACTCTACAGGGCAGAAGCAAGAGCAAGCCCAGCCAAAATCAGCCTAGCCCAGGTCACAGCAGAGGAACCCATATACAGGCAGACCTCAGAGACACTGCAGCATCAGTTGCAGACCATTGCAATGAAGCAAATATTGCAATAAAGTGGTTAACATGATTTTTTTGGTTTACTAGTACATGTAAAAGTTCTATTTACACGATATTGTAGCCTGCTAAGTGTGTAATAGCATTATGTCTCAAAAACAATGTGCCCACCTTATTTTAAAAAGCTTTATTTCTAAAAATGCTAAGCATCATCTGAGCCTTCAGTGAGTTGTGATCTTTTTGCTGGTGGAAAGTGAAAGTGAAAGTCGCTCAGTCGTGTCTGACTCTATATAGTCCATGGAATTCTCCAGGCCAGAATGCTGGGGTGGGTAGCCTTTCCCTTCTCCAGGGGATCTTCCCAATCCAAGGATTGAACCCAGGTCTCCCACATTGTGGGCAGATTCTTTACCAGCTGCGCCAGAAGGGAATTCCAAGAATACCAGAGTGGGTAGCCTATCCCTTCTCCAGAGGATCTTCCTGACCCAGGAATCAAATTGGGGTTTCCTGCATTGCAGGTGGATTCTTTACCACCTGAGCTACCACCAGCTACCTGCTGGTGACAGGGTTTGAAATATTTTGATAATACCCAAAATGTGACATGGATACGCAGAGTGAGCAAATGCTGTTCAAAAACAGCTGATAGATGTGTTCAATGCACGATTGTCACAACCTTCAATTTAAAACCAAAACAAAACATTATCTTTGAAGTTCAAGAAAGGTAAAGTATTAGTCGCTCAGTTGTGTGTGACTCTTTGCAATCCCATGGACTGTAGCCCACAGGGCTCCTCTGTCCACGGAGTTCTCCAGGCAAGAATACTGGAGTCGTTTGCCACACCCTGCTCCAGGGAATCTTCCCAATCAGTGGATCGAACCTGGGTCTCCTGCATTGCAGACAGATTCTTATACCAACTGAGCCACCAGGGAAGCCCAATAAAGTCAAGTGCAATAAACAGAGGTAGGTCTGTGTTTGTGAACTAAATAATATTTAGTTTTTCTTTTGACATATTTTAAAGAAAAATTCAAACATACAGAAAAATGAAATGGAATTTTCAGTGAGTAGCCATTTACTCAACAATCCAACACCTAGTATTTTACTATATTTGTTTTATCCTGTATCTACATACCTATCTTTCTATTCATTCCATTCATACCCTTTTTTAATCATGGTTTTTATTTGCAGCCACTGCATTTTGAGATGAATTATTATGTAAGCATTATTATTAGTAGTAAGTAACTGATACAGTGAACAAAATATAAAAAGAAGACTTTGGGGGAAATAAGCCAAGGTTCTGAGAAAAGTAGCTGATATGACAGTTTCTTACCAAAGGGACTAGTGAGATCTACACTTCTAGGAAGATATGCATTGACCAGAAGATGTGGAATGGCTAAGAATTCATCAGGCAGCAGGGGTACTGGTCAGAGTATATCCTTTCCTACATTCTGTGTCTCCTGCACAGTTGGAAATGCTCAGACTTTCAGACTGGAAAAGTGAATATTTAGGAAGCAGCTGTCCATGGGAACAAACAGGAGGAATGTCCCTTATGCATTTCCATGGTTTCCAACTACTTTTCACACAGACATATGCTCATTTTGATATTAATATTGAGAGGAAAGCAGCTCACAGATTTCAAAATAAAAACTTGGAGATACATTTGACTTGCCCAATGCCACTCAGTCTGAGATTAGACTAGAACCAAGGAATTTCCACGTAACTTTCAATGCTCTTTCTACTGTGGCTCAACTGTTTATTAGCAGAATCACAAGTGAAATTAAGAATGAGAAAGATAGAAGAAGAAAAAAGAAGCATTGGATAATGTACGATTGCTTCATTCAGAACTTGTTCCCATCAGGAATACTGACTGCACCTCCTTCCAAACATCTGGTGCTGTACGAGGTGCACAGAACAGCACCAGGTCAGGGAAGACAACCTCTGTTCTGAGAAACTCACAGCCCAGGTTGGCGTGATATGCAACAGTGCCTCTGATACTGAGACCACAGATTCATGGCCCACTTCTGTTTTCAGCCCACGTGGGAGACAATTCCATGAACTCAAGACTCAACGACAGCTGTCAGCATCTTACTTTGAGGGTGCACTACATGGCTTTCTCTGCTTTGCCCCTGAGCCTTCTGCCAAACTCTGGAAGCTGGAGCTTGTTTGCCTGTTTCAGAGTCATGCAGAAGAGCTAAGGAATCAATAACCACAGTGGGGGATGGAATCTGGTGGGTAAATACTACAGCTTCCTACTTTGCAGCTGGACAATTCCAGGAGGTGGTTGCATCCTTGTCTCCGATTTTGCTGCTTTTCCCAAGCTAAGACAAAAAGACAAAACTACACTCACAAAATCATGAAGGATGTAGAATATAATACCGTAAAGCAGTGTGACATGACATGGATATGGGAGATAAATAGAAAATAGATAACAGAGGACTTGTAAGAAATAAGAATGCATCACTGAAAACTGGGGTCATTGGAGTCAAGCCTTTAAGTGAGAATATGATTTCAATACATTCTTAAATGGAATCCAGGGCATGGGAATCCGTGGGAGGGAATTTTTCTAGGATTCTTACAAATCTCTGTTTTTCTTTGCTTTACTAAATGTCAGCCATTAACAGTGCTTGAGTCTCCAGTGGAAACTTTAATCACCAAGTGCCCACCATGAAATAGCAGCTAACACTCTTTGAAACCCAAGTTGTCTCTATCTTTTTCTATCTTTGATTGGGGCATAATGTTATTAGGGTTGACTCCTTCTCCTTCAGGGATGATCATATAGCTCCATTCCCTGGTAGGGTATTTTTGAGCATAGTCAATGCCAGAGTTACTTATCTGAACTCCCAGGGACAAGCAGGACAGGAAAGCCAAGGCTGCTTTGCGAAGGAACTTGTCAGTCAAGGAGAAGTGCAAATGCCATGTGGTTGGCTTTTAAATCAAGACCAGATGGCAAACGGTATTTGGTGGTTTTTGGTTATATTCCAGTTGTCTGGTGCTCAGAAATCTCCCAAAAAGTAGAGATAACTTTTGCCACAGTGAAATTCTGGCGTTGGAGATGGTTGCAGCATGAACAGGCTCTTGATTTTCATTGCAGAGAACCAGTTCTGCAGCCTGACTCACAGAAGAGGCAGTGAGGAAGGCCTGGAGGGAACAGGTTGTCCTCTCCAGGCAGTGATCAGGCTGGAGAAGGAGCAGGGTGGGGGACTTGGAGAGCAGCTTCGACCACGGTCCCTTGATTTTGCTTGAAGCATCTAGCTTTCTTTTCAAGGACTCATGTCTCTCTTGCTCTTCATCAACTCAGTGCTGGAAAGGGAGAATAGCCTCAAAGGGTAAGCAAGAAGGAGGAAATTCAAAAGGCAGAGAAAATATCTACACATCATGGAGAGAATAAACAAAATGTAAACCTTCAATAACAGGCACCCATAGGCAGATGAAAAGAGGCGAAGTTATAGCCCACCTCCCAAGTTACCACAGCTGCACGGCTGTGTGTTGAAAACACTTTCAAAGCTCCAAACATTAACTATTTTGTTCTTTTCAAAGTTTATAACCTTTTCCCTTTTGCTCAGCTGTGTTCTAATGACAAATTATTTTTTTCTGTTAAAGAGGATCAGTTTATGAGAACAGGATGTTTGTATTAAATATTAAATTGTCAAGGCTTCCTTCAGTCGAAGGTCCCAGCTTGGCTTCAGTTTTGATTGAAATAGACAAACCTACATTCCTACAGAGAGTACAAAGTGTTTGTCAAATCTCGATAATGTAACCCAGCATAGGGCCAAGTACAGAATAATTGGTTAATGTCCGCATCATTCTTTGAAGATAGAAAGTACTGTGTAGGTTCTAAGTGATACTGAAAGCTGAGCCAGCCCTGGAGGGGCTGATTCTTGGGGTCAGTAGCCTAAGCTCTTCTCCTTGACTCTCGAGGAGCAAAGATATTGGTTCATGTGGATGACCTGGATTTTTGGTGGGAGCCACTTGGGTTCTAGAAATTGGCCTTCAGCTCTACCTGCTCTCTTTTCGTGTTTTCTCGGTGGTTTAATTATGGGTTAGCTGTGTTGTCTCTGGCCTTCAGAGACTGTGTAATGTCCTAGAGAGTGTCCTTCATTTCATGTGAAAGTATTCTGGGTTTAGGAGGTAGAACTTTGGAAAACTAGGCAAATGTGTCTTCGAACTCACCAGCTCTTTAGCAGGAAGTCAATAGGTGATCGCAGAAACGAGGGGAATATGGTGAAATCAGTCTTGGTGAAATTCATTCTTCCTCTTGAAGAGTCATAAAACGATTCAGTGTGTTGAATCTATTACGGTTTTTCAAGAAAACTGAATCCACAAAAGTGGTTGCTAGACTGTAATGTAGGAGCTGAATCAGAGACTTATCAGAAGAGCTGAAAATCAGGGAAGATGAGGCAGTCTACAGAGGGATGGTGCAGTATGCACATGTGTTGGGCTGGAGGACAGAGAAGGGAGGTGATGTTTGCAGAGCCCAGAGGGTGCTCAGGGAAATGTGGATCCTGGGAGGAGAGCCTTCCTGGAGACACAGAGGTGATGCAACCTCTCTGGAGAAGCTGCTCAAAGCAGAACAAGGAGGAGAAACCCCTGGGCTTCTTCTTTTCTTTCCTTTTTTTTGGTTCCGGTTCCTCATTTTTTAAAATTACTTTGTATCGGAATATAGTTGGTACACAATATTGTGTTAGTGTCTACCATGCAGCAAAATGCATCAGCCACACATACACATATATTCCCTCCCTTTTGGCTTTCCTTCGTATTCAGGTGAGCACAGAGCATTAAGTAGAATTCCCTGAGCTACACCATGGATTCTCATCAGTTGTCTATTTAAAACATAGTGTCAGTAGTGTATATGTGTCAATTCCAGTCTCCCAATTCCTCCCACGCACCCTTCTCCCTCTTGGCATCCGTATATTTGTTCTCTCCCTCTGTGTGTCTATTTCTCCTTTGCAAATAAGACCATCTATTCCATTTTTCTGGACTCCACACATACCATTAACATACGATATTTGTTTTTCTTTTTCTGACTTCATTCTGTATGGCATTCTCTAGGTCCATCCATGTCTCTACAAATGGCCCAACTTCATTCCTTTTTGTGACTGAGTAATATTCCATTGTATATACATACCATATCTTCTTTATCCATTCATTTATCTATGGACATTTAGGTTGCATCTACATCCTGGCTATTCTATCAGTGCTGCAATGAACACTGGGGCTCATGTATCTTTTTGGATTATGATTTTCTTGGGCTTCTTCCTTTTTTCTGCCCTTGGCCCCTAAGAGAACACCTTCCCACTGCCCCAGCCTACCTGGAAAGCATAGAGACAAGGGCATCTGAGAAATTTACCTTGCAGGGCCAGCCATGTGCCACAGGACAGCAGAGTCAGGGTGGGGTTAGATCTGAGGGTCAGGAGGCAAGTGCATAGCACATGTAGGGAGGTCTCAGGAAAGTTCTGCTGCCCTGAGGTCTGTGGAGCATCATCTGACCCAGAGGAAGCCACAATTATTTGGCGCCAGTATTTTTAAATTTTGTATGATTTTTTAAAAACTTTCTTTGATCTTTTATGACCATCTTGTATGGACTTTCAAGAGGATTTCAAATTGCTAATCAAGGTAAGCTAACTTTTTGCAGTAGCATCTTGTTGCTTTCCCAATAAAGTTGATCAAAGAAGTGGAACAGAAAGTGAGCAGAGACAGGGACTTGTGGTTTCCCTAAGCGGGTGTCTTTCTCATCTGCATTTATGCTGTGGGGGCAGAGGCAGGCATGGAGGTTTGGGGGTCTGGTCAGTGCTGGCCAGGGTGACCCTGCCAGAGGGGAAGTCCCCTGTAGGGAGCAGGATGTGCATAATGCAGCCCAGTCATGTTGGCCAATGGATGGAGAGCAGACCCCCTCCTCCAGAGAACACGTAAGTGGGCGTAGTCCAAGGAGCTTTTATTTTTGCAAACAGGTATGCTTGTCATGTGGGAAGTTACAGCCTAGAGTTTGTGCTATTGGTCTGATGAATCATGCCCTCCACCTAGAGTGGGAATGCCATTGCCCCAAATTCCCTATAGAGAAATGTACCCATCTTCCCTCTGCTCTGGATTTCCTGCCTCAATCCTTGGTCCCTTCTTCAGCCAGTTTTTTTTTTTTTTTTTTTAAGTGGCTCACAGAGGTGAACATACATTCATCAATATATCGTATGTGTGAATATATCTAAATTATATATAAACGTATATATTTGAAGGATTACGTTTACCTCTGAAATTTTCATGCAGTGTGCACGTGTACATATGCGTGTAAGTTTGTGTGCACTCACTTCTAGTCTTGCTTATAAGTGAGATTATTATGAACTGCAGTGGGGTCTTTAAGGGGAGACTTCAACCCGCACCTTCTCTGCCACACACTCCTCAGCATCAGGACGCCTTGAGGTCTTCTAAGCCATGCCTGGGCACTGGGCGTCGATGCAGGGGGTTGGTGCTGAGTGCCAAGGTTGCTTCAGAACAAAAGAAGAGACTTTTCAAAGTGGCATCAAGGAATAGCCGTATCTCAGCACTAGCCAAACTTTGGCCCCCAACCTGGAAGATGCGCTGTGGAGAGGGACACCGGCCGCCAGACCCTGATGTCCAATGGCCTGGCTGCTGCCGTGCAAGGTCTGTGACTGGCAAGGGAATGCTACACGGCATCTGTTACCGAATCCTGAAAGTACTGCCTTTTCATCTCTTATCTCTGCCTTGTCACACAATCCACACTTTCCATAAGGCCAGTCTCCGAAGCGTAACACTAAATACATCTCCGACTTCAACAGCCGACGTGTGAAATGGAGACCCTGACAATGAAATACTTGGTACTTTTCAGAAGCGGGTGTGGCTTTTTTTCTTTTCTGAAGATCGCTTTTCTTTTTTCTCTCATTGGGTCTGGATAAAACCCTAGTATTCCCTGAATCAGCTTCTCGATTCAAGGGTTTGCCTGGCTGCCTGAGAAGTCTATTATCTTTGTCGCCTCCATCTTCAACTCCTGCATTAACCACAAATTCCCTTTCCCCAACTCTGGCCAACTGCTCCTGCTCCAGCCCTCAGCACGAGCAAGAAAGTTTTCTCACTAACTGGTACAACTCTCCAGTCTCTTTTGGAGATGTATCAGTTTATCCCAAATTTCAGACAAAACTGTGAGCATATTTGCATGCCCTGGTGAATAGTTTTCTACAAATCGACTAGACAAGTCATCTCCAGAGATCCTTTTCTAGTCTCTAGATTAAGCATTCAACCCAATATGGTGAATGAAACAGATTAGACGGTGAGAGGGGATGGGAAGAAAAACCAGGCACGTGATTTTATGTAGTTGAGGAAATTATCTGCATTCCACCTGTAGTGAAAACCAAATGAAACTCTTTGGAGGTTACACAAAAGGAATTTCCTTTCACTCTTACTTTGAATGTGGTATCTTTTGTATGCTGCTTTATCTCCTCTTGATTCCAGCTGGGATGGTAGCTGAAAGTACCAAAAACCACTACAGAGGCTGTGTTTGTGATATTGCCAGCCTGGCTGGAAACAGGAAATACCAAGACTCTTATAATAAATGCAGAGACTTCCAGCCTAATTTCACAGTCTCAGAAGTTTGAATAGAGGTTAGACTAGGCTGCAAATCTTGGGCGTACTTTTCAACAGAACTTCCGGTCTCCTGTGACCTGCCCTGTGTCAGAGAAGTGACTGCTAAACTCAGTCTTGGAAATCTCACTTCTGAGGTGGACACCTCCCAGCACCCTTTCACTCTTTGAATGGACCACGAATAGAAGAACTCTGGCCGTGGTGGATAGTGGGAAGGAAAGGGTACCACCTTGATAGCTCTCTAACGCCAGTTAGGAAACCATTTGCTGTGACTTAGATAAAGCCCTGTTAGGAAAAGGGGGAAAGAATCCGGGCAATTAGTGATAGTACTGACGTTCCCTGGGAGCTTGGGAGAAGTGCAGGCTCTCAGGCTCCAAACCACATCTCCTGGATCAATGCCTGTGATTTTGTGAGGTATTTGAGGGATTTGTGTGTACAGTGAAGGGTGACAACACTGATTTGGAAGACTCCTGGAGAGTTCTTTGAAAATTCAGTGATTTCTACTCGGTAGGTGAATGAGGAGTAGTTTTGATAGGTTGCCCTGTAGTTACACAAAACTGCCTATATTGTGTAGGTCATGTTCTAGGTTCTGTATGATCTGAAGACTCCCATGAAGCTTTCCTCCATTGAATTCTCCCAAATTCTTTTACATTCTAAGTGTCTGAATATGTGTGTGTTTTAGATTTCCCCCAATACTAGGTAGCAAATTATAATAAATTTGTAGCTTGAAACAACACACCTTTATTGTCTCACAGTTTCTATGGGTCAGAAGTCTGGATGTGTGTTGGCTGAGTCCTCTGCTCAGGATCTTATCAAGCTACAGTGAAAGTGTCAGCTGGCTCTGGGGTCTTCTCTGAAACTGAGGTCCTCCTTGCAGACTGTGGGAAGTTTCTTTCTTGCGGTTGTAGGGCTTAGGTCTGCCTTGCCACCAGCTGTTGGCTGCAGACCCTCTCAGCGTTTGGATACTCTCGGGTCTCTGCCATAGGGCCCTTTCCTTTCACTGCATGGCCGTTTGCTTCTTGGACACCAGGAAAATATCTACTGCTGTTTCCTCCCTCATCTCTCAACTCAGCCCCTCGCATCTATCTCAGCTGATTAGGGCAGGCCCACCTGAGAGAATAGCCCTTTTGATTAAGTCAAAGTCAACTGATAAAGGTCTTAATTATTCGTAAGATCCCTTTTGCTTATAATGTAACATGATCATGAAAGTGATATTCCATTATATTCCCAGGTTTTGTCTGCACTCAAGGGGGAAGTGCACGCTCAACTACAGAGTATGTGTACCAGGGAATATTAGAGGCCATGTTAAAATTCTGCCTGTCATTAAACACACACATACACACTTAAGGAAATTACATATAGTTCAAACTTATGTACCTTCCAGGATTATAGGTAAAAGCTCTTTACCGTCAAGTTGTGTTTCTCAAACTTCATTGCTTCACTTAATATTTTTATTCTCACATATACATGAAAAAAAACTGTGTTATCACTCTTTATATATCTTTTGCTTTGAATTGCTTGCTTTTACCCCTGAAAATTGTTCCAAAAAGGAAATTTTAATGCAATTAACATATTTTGAAGGTCATTATTATTCATCATGAAATAGAAGGTGACAAATATAAATTCAAGGGAAATAAAATATTATCAGATTAAATCTATCAACCATGGCTGGAACTTGAAGTTTGTGACTGATACTAAATTCTTTTTGATGAGAAGGAAGTGAAGCAGATGTTTAAAGAGGGATTAAGATGTCCTAGCTCCAATCATGGAGAAGGCAATCGCACCCCACTCCAGCACTCTTGCCTGGAGAATCCCATGGATGGAGGAGCCTGGTAGGCTGCAGTCCATGGGGTCACTAGGAGTCGGACACGACTGAGCGACTTCACTTTCACTTTTCATTTTCATGCATTGGAGAAGGAAATGGCAACTCACTTCAGTGTTCTTGCCTGGAGAATCCCAGGGACAGAGGAGCCTGGTAGGCTGCCGTCTATGGGGTCGCACAGAGTCGGACACGACTGAAGCGACTTAGCAGCAGCAGCTCCAATCAAGCCCTTTTTTTTTTTTTAACAAAATCAATTGTTGACATGAGTGTAAAAGAATCATTTTCTCACAGTATGCTTCAGTGTTCTTGATGCTGTATGAATGCCTTTAATTAAGGAAAGTCCCACACTTTGGGATACATTGGGCTTTCTGGTGGTCTTTATTAAAAGCAAAATGTCTTTTGCCCCAGGTGAAATTGCACATAAATTTATGTGTTCAGTATAGTTCAGTCACTCAGTCACTTCAGACTCTTTGCGACCCCATGGACTGCAGCATGCCAGGTCTCCCTGTCCATCACCAAGTCCCGGAGTTTACTCAAACTCATGTCCATTGAGTTGGTGATGCCTTCCAACCATCACATCCTCTGTCGTCCCCTTTTCCTCCTGCCCTCAATCTTTCCCAGCATCAGGATCTTTTCCAATGTGTCAGTTCTTCACATCAAGTGGCCAAAGTGTTGACGCTTCAGCTTCAGCATCAATCCTTCCAATGAATGTTCAGGACTGATTTCCTTTAGGATGGACTGGTTGGATCTCCTTGCAGTCCAAGGGACTCTCAAGAGTCTTCTCCAACACTGCAGTTTAAAAGCATTAATTCTTCAGTGCTCAGCTTTCTTTATGGTCCAACTCTCACATCATACACAACTACTGGAAAAAATATGACTGACTAGACAGAACTTTGTCAACAAAGTAATGTTTCTGCTTTATAATATGCTGTCTAGGTTGGTCATAACTTTTCTTACAAGGAACAAGCGTCTTTTAATTTCATGATTGAAGTCACCATCTGCAGTCATTTTAGAACCCCCCAAAACAAACTCTACCACTTTTTCCATTGTTTCCCCATTTATTTGCCATGAAGTGATGGGACCAGACGTCATGATCTTTGTTTTCTGAACGTTAAGTTTTAAGCAAACATTTTCACTCTCCTCTTTCACTTTCATTAAGAAGCTCTTTAGTTCTTCGCTTTCTGCCATGAGAATGGTGTCATCTGAGTATCTGAGGTTATTGAGATTTCTCCCAGCAATTTGATTAGAATCAGGAAGCTTGTGCTTCATCCATCCTGGCATTTCACATGATGTACTCTGCATATAAGTTAAATAAGAGGGTGACAATATACAGCCTTGATGTACTCCTTTCCCAATTTGGAAAAAGTCTGTTGTTGTACATCCAGTTCTAACTGTTTCTTCTTGACCTGCATACAGGTTTATCAGGAGGCAGGTCAGGTGGTCTGATATTCCTATCTCTTTAACAATTTTCAACAGTTTGTTGTGATACACATAGTCATAGTCATAATCATAGAAGTGATACACATAGTATGCTAAAGTCAAAGGCTTTAGCGTGCTCAATGAAGTAGGTGTTTTTCTGGAACTCTCCTCTTTTTTCTATGATCCAACAGATGTTGACAATTTGATCTCTGGTTCCTCTGCCTTTTCTAAGTTCAGCTTGAACATCTGGAAGTTCACAGTTCACATACTGTTGAAGCCTGGCTTAGATGATTTTGAGTATTACTGCATTACTTTGCTTGCATGTGAAATGAGTGCAATTGTGTGGTAGTTTGAGCCTTCTTTGCCATTGCCTTTCTTTGGGATTGGAATGGAAACTGACCTTTTCTAGTCCTGTGGCCACTGCTGAGTTTTCCAAATTTGCTGGCATATTGAGTGTAGCCCTTTCACAGCATCATCTCTTAGGATTTGAAATAGCTCAACTGGAATTCCATCACCTCCACTAGCTTTGTTTGTAATGATACTTCCTAATGCTCACTTGACTTCACATTTCAGGATGTCTAGCTCTAGGTGAGTGATCCCATCATTGAGGTTATCTGGAAGAGCTGTTTTGTATAATTTTTCTGTGTTTTCTTGCCACCTCTTCTTATTATCTTCTGCTTCTTTTAGCTCCATACCACTTCTGTCCTTTATTGTGTCCATCTTTGCATGAAATGTTCTTTTGGTATCTCTAATTTTCTTGAAGAGATCTCTAGTCTTTTCCACTCTATTGTTTTTCCTCTATTTCTTTGCATTGATCACTGAGGAAGTCTTTTTTTTTTTTTTTTTTTTCTAATTTCTCCTTGCTATTCTTTGGAACTCTCCATTCAAATGGGTATGTCTTTCCTTTTTTCCTTTGCCTTTAGCTTCTTTTCTTTTCTCAGCTCTTTTAAGGCCTCCTTAGACAACTGTTTTGCCTTTTTGCATTTCTTTTTCTTGGGGATGGTCTTGATCACTACCTCCTCTATAATGTGACAAACTCCATCCGTAGTTCATTAGGCACTCTGTCTATCAGATCTGATCCCTTGAATCTATTCGTCACTTCCACTGTATAATTGTAAGAGATTTGATTTAGGTCATACCTGAATGGTCTAGTGTTTTTCCCTACTTTCTTCAATTTAAGTCTGAATTTGGCAATAAGGAGTTCATCTGAGCCACAAGTCAGCTCCCAGTCTTGCTTTTGCTGACTCTGTAGAGCTTCTCCATCTTTGGCTGCAAAGGATAAAATCAATCTGATTTCGGTATTGACCATCTGTTGATGTCCATATGTAGAGTCATCTCTTGCATTGTTGGAAGAGGGTGTTTTCTATGACCAGTGTGTTCTCTTGGCAAAACTCAATTAGCCTTTTCCCTGCTTCATTCTGTACTCCAAGGCCAAATTTGCCTGTTACTTCAGGTATCTTCTTGACTCCCTACTTTTGCATTCCAGTCCCCTCTAATGAAAAGGACATCTTTTTTGTGTGTTATTTCTAGAAGATCTTGTAGGTTTTCATAGAATGGTTCAACTTCAACTTCTTCAGCATTACTGGTCAGGGCATACACTTGGATTACTGTGATATTGAATGATTTGCCTTGGAAATGAACAGAGATCATTCTGTCATTTTTGAGATTGCACCAAAGTACTGCATTTCAGATTCTTTTATTGACTATGAGGGCTGCTCCATTTCTTCTAAGGGATTCCTGCCCACAGTAGTAGATATAATGGTCATCTTAGTTAAATTCACCCAATTCAGTCCATTTTAGTTCACTGATTCCTATAGTGTCGATATTCATTCTTGCCATCTCCTATCTGACCACTTCCAATTTACCTTGATTCATGGACCTGACATTCCAGGTTCTATGCAATATTCTTACAGCATCAGACTTTACTTTCATCACCAGTCACATCCACAACTGTGTTGTTTTTGCTTTGGCTCCATATCTTTATTCTTTCTGGAGTTATTTCTCCATTGGTCTCCAGTAACATATTGGGCACCTTCCCACCTGGGGAGTTCATCTTTCAGTGTCTTATGTTTTTGCCTTTTCATACTGTTCATGGGGTCCTCAAGGCAAGGAGACTGAAGTGTTTTGTCATTCCCTTCTCCAGTGGGCCACGTTTTGTCTACTGTGTTACCTTACATAACATGTTATTTATGTGTTACCTTACATAATTAACCTTTATCACCTCTTATATAAAATCTTCATGTTATTGTATCAAATATTCTGACAGTATCAGAAATAATTTCTCAGAACTTTTCTAGCTTCAGAGTTTAACGTTATATCCAGTTAGTAATATTAGATATTGCAAAGAATTATTTTTTAAACATTCATGTCATTCTTAAATTTTTTAAAAAAAATTTATTTGGCTGTGTCTGGTGTTAGTTGTGGCATGTGAGACCTTTAGTTGCGACATGTAGAATCTAGTTCCCTGACCAGGGATCAAACCTAGGCCCCCGGCATTGGAGTCTTAGCCAATGAACCACCTGGGAAATTCTTGCACAGAATTATTTATTAGATTGGCCAATTTGCCACCTAGTAAGGAGTAGCTTCCTTGAAGGATTGGGATGAAGAAAAATGTAAATATAAAGGAGAAATAAAAGGACTGTGCCCATCTGAGATATGCATGGCAACTCAAGGAATAAAAGCATATGTGGGGGTCGCACGGTGGTCAAAGGCAGTCCTAGACGCAGTGCCTGATGATGGTGTAGTTACAGTGGTAGCCTAGGTGGGTAGATGGGTCAGCCTAGAAAGAAATAGACCAGGAAAGGTTGACCATCAAAAGACTGAGGAGGTATCAGAGACAAGCCACTTACATCACCTTTGCCTAAAGCAGAAACCAACATCCCGCAACAATCTGGGTTACCTTTCATCTACCTCTTTCCATCCATCACCAGATTATCCACCTTATTCTGACCCCTGTGGATCTCTGATTCCAATTGGGTTGGTCAATGGCAGGCTTCAGGAGGAGATGGGAAAACTGGAGAGTGATGATGAGAGTGCTGTTCCCCACTGGCCCTCCCTGCCCTCAACCATGGGTCAGTTGATCCTGTCACGGAAGACCCCAGCTCTCTCCTACAGAAATCCATCAGCATTCCAGCAACTGCCTCTAAATTGTACCCTTTCTGGTTTAGGAGCCCCAAACAGGCTCTTCTTCTTGTCATTTCTTGTTAGTGTCCTAAACTTCGCCTGCCTGTGGTAACAGCCCCGCCTTAACCTTTCTTCAGTTTGTGCAGGCCATCTTTTCCCTTCCAGGGTCTACTGATACTTACACCATCAGTCAATTCAACCAGTATCTATTTTGGAATATTCCAAGCCTACAACTAAAGGACATGGCTTCCTGCTAAGATTCACTTTCCCCACCTTGGTTTGTGAAATGGGATATACACAACACTTCTTCTTAAAGGCCACCCTCATACAGCAACACCATCTGAGTACTCTCTCCGTACCACAGACTTGAGCTGTACATGGAAAAGTACTTGAAAATAATAATTTATTATGCTTTTTCACTTTAAGAAAATCTATCTTCTGAAGGTATAAGTAGTACTTGTGCCTACAAAGCAGAGTTAAGTCTAATCTGTTTTTAATTTAATCTCAAAATGACAGAAATGCTTTTGAGTTTGGGATTACAGTATGACAACTTCCTCATATGGTTATAAACACTTGACTTGAAATGAGACACTTAGACCTATTGAAGCTTCTCAATTTAGTCTATGAAAGGGATCAAAGTTGTGCATATACGGCTGAGACAGGACGCTGAGTGTCTCATAAAGGAGAGAGAAAAGAGACTAGATGCCAATTATTCTAGAACTTAATGGTTTCAGTTTCAAACAGAATACCAATTGAACATTTTAAAAAATCAAACAATTATCAATTTGATTCCAACAGAAGATTAGGTACGATGGTCCTGAATTTGAAGGTAAAGAGACATGGATATATATATATATATATATATATATATATATATATATATATATATATATATATATAAAAGATATATATATATATTTAGGGTATAGGATATATATATATATATATATACATATATATATATATATATATATTTAAGGAAACAACATTAAACTGGCCATGTTTTATTCTTGTACTTCTTTACTGTGAAGGAGAAACTCACTCTATTTTTTGTGACTCAAACTTTCTTCAGCCAAACTAGGCTTAGAGATTGTCAACAGGAACATTTCACCAGAAAATTCGATGACAGTTATTCTCTGTGTCTGTAACTAGGTGGAAAAGTGTGAACAGTCTTTTCAAATAAGTGCCTTTGTACATAAATACTAAGCAGTCTAGACCTGTGTCAACATCTCCCCTGTGAAGGGTTTGTCTTCCTCATAAGAACAATGATTGTTCTGCATTTATTGAGTGTAAGAGTTTAGTAATTGTGGCTATGAACCACTGGTGCTATGAGAAATGATTGCAAGTGATTTATAGACAACCCAATATACCCAATATATAACACCCAGATAATCACGATGGTGTGATCACCAACCTAGAGACAGATATTCTGGAATGCAAAGTCAAGTGGGCCTTAGGAAGCATCACTTACAAACAAAGCTAGTAGAGGTGATGGAATTCCAGTTGAGCTATTTCAAATCCTAAGAGATGATGCTGTGAAAGTGCTGCACTCAATATGCCAGCAAATTTGGAAAACTCAGCAGTGGCCACAGGACTGGAAAAGGTCAGTTTCCATTCCAATTCCAAAGAAAGGCAATGCCAAGGAATGCTCAAACTACCACACAATTGCACTCATCTCACATGCTAGTAAAGTAATGCTCAAAATTCTCCAAGCCAGGCTTCAACAGTATGAGAACCGTGAACTTCCAGATGTTCAAGCTGGTTTTAGAAAAGGCAGAGGAACCAGAGATCAAATTGCCAACATCTGTTGGATCATCAAAAAAGCAAAAGGTTCCAGAAAAATATCTACTTCTGTTTTTTTGACTAAACCAAAACTTTTGATTGTGTGGATCACAACAAACTGGAAAATTCTTAAAGGATGGGAATACCAGATCACCTGACCTTCCTCTTGAGAAATCTGTATGCAGGTCAGGAAGCAACAGTTAGAACTGAACATGGAACAACAGAATGGTTCCAAATTGGTAAAGGAGTACATCAAGGCTGTATATTGTCACCCTGCTTATTTAACTTATATGCAGAGTACATCATGAGAAACACTGGGCTGGATGAAGCACAAGCTGGAATCAAGATTGCTGGGAGAAATATCAATAACCTCAGATATGCAGATGACACCACCCTTATGGCAGAAAGTAAAGAAGAACTAAAAAGTCTCTTGATGAAAGTGAAAGAGGAAAGTGAAAAAGTTGGCTTAAAGCTCAACACTGAGAAAACAAAGATCATGGCATCCGGTCCCATCACTTCATGGGAAATAGATGGGGAAACAGTGGAAACAGTGACAGACTTTATTTTCTTGGGCTCTAAAATCACTGCAGATGGTGACTGCAGCCATGAAATTAAAAGACACTTGCTCCTTGGAAGGAAAATTATGACCAACCTAGACAGCTTATTAAAAAGCAGAGACATTACTTTGCTAACAAACATCCATCTAGTCAGAGCTATGGTTTTTCTAGTAGTCATGTATGGATGTGAGAGTTGGACTATAAAGAAAGCTGAGCACCGAAGAATTGATGCTTTTGAATTGTGGTGTTGGAGAAGACTCTTGGTAGTCCCTTGGGCTGCAAGGAGGTCCACCAAGTTCATCCTGAAGGAAATCAGTCCTGAATATTCATTGGAAGGACTGATGCTAAAGCTGAAACTCCAATACTTTGGCTGACTGATGCAAAGAGCTGACTCATTTGAAAAGACCCTAATGCTGGGAATGATTGAGGGCAGGAGGAGAAGGGGACGACAGAGGATGAGATGGTTGGGTAGCATCAGCAACTCAATGGATATAAATTTAAGCAAGCTCTGCAAGTTGGTGAATGACAGGGAAGCCTGGTGTGCTGCAGTCCATGGGCTCACAAGGAGTTGGACATGACTGAACCTACTGACCGACTGAATCAAACAATATAGAACACATTTTGTAATAATTTTCCCCTTAACTAATCTTTAAGTCCTTCAGATTTTTTAAGGAGATAGTCTCGGTTTGTTGACAACACATATTGTCGATTCTAACACACACAAATTTGGGGTGAATCATAATTTGGTGTATCTCAGATGGTCAGTTGGGACAGTAAGAAGTAGTTAGATTGTCATTGCACGTTTGAACTTCAATTTGGTTACTCTTCATATTGTCACTTCTATGTGTAAATAGGTATAAAATAACCTTTTAATAAATATAAAATATAGATGCCAAGTGAAAAGGGAGCATTGTGTCGTAGTTTAATCGGTAGCAGTTTCTTTTTCTTTGTGTAACATCATTCAATGACACGTCTTACCTTCAGTGACATTTTGAGGATAACCAGCTTGTGGTTATCTGTGCATTTCCTTCCTCTGGTCTTCTCTTATCTAGAATGTTCTTTCCTCTGCCATATACTTACATTATACTCAGGGCCTACAGTGAGCATCAAAACCACCAGTGTCTCCTAGTGCCCATAGCCTTGAACAAACAATTCAGCCCTCCCCTATTTATAGTCTTATAATGGGTAACTATTTTTGCTAATTTAGTTTTGCCAAGGACAAGCCATTTTTCTCCCCTGGGTTCAAGGTCCCCGATTTGGCATGAAAGATTATAGCATTAGGTGTTCCATCTGTTACACCAGACTCCTCTATCCATGGAATTTTCCAGAAAGAATACTGAAGTGGGTTGCCATGCCCTTCTCCTGAGGTCTTCCTGACCTGGGCATCGAACCTGGGTCTCCTGCACTGTGGGCAGTTTCTTTATCGTCTGAGCCACCAGGGAAGCCCCATCTCTTACACAGTGGTGTTTTAAGATTAAATGCTAAAAATCAGATAGGATCTCCTTTGGTTCAAGGACCAGATGTCTTATTCCTCAGTGTTTGTCTGTTGTTGTCGTTCAGTCAACCAGTTGTGTCTGACTCTTTGTGACCCCATGAAGACAGCACACCAGCCCTCCCTATTCCTCACTATCTCCCAAAAAGTTTGCCCAGGTTCATGTCCATTGCATCAGTGATGCCATCCAGCCATCTCATCCTCTGACACCCTCTTCTCCATGTTTGTCTATAGAACTACAAAATCTTGCAAACCAGGTGGAGAAGACTTCACCAGGGCCTTAAGCAGAATCCCTTGGCTCACTTGTTGTGGTTTTATCTGCTCATTCCCCACCTCTGTGGGCTTTGATTTTTGCACCTTGATTGTCAGCGTCTTGCCTGGTTACAACTCTCAATGGGTTACAATCCATATCTGATGGGTATGGGAGGTTGAAAGCTCAACTCCCTCCTCGGGGAAGTGATAAACCTAGGGTTTGAATAGAGTACTTCGCCTCTAAATCCAGGGTTCTTCTTTCTGCTTTCTCTTTGTGAATGCAAGACACTCTTGTACATTCTTGCTTGGTGGGTTTTAAAAGTGTCAGTCATTTGTTGAAGAATCTTTTAATATTAATTTTCTACATGTTAGCAAAGCTGCATAAAAATGTTGAATACATTTAGGTTGCTTTTCAACCCTGCTTCAGTTTCCTGGGAGAAATATGAGTTTGGTTAGTTACTAGTGCATGTAATTTCTGAGTTGATTTAGAAGTCAGTTTTTAGGCAAACCAGTCTTGGCCTCAGAGCAGCCAGAAGTCCCATTCTACTGATGGCTGAGGATGACGATGGCAAAAACCCACCCATGAGCTTTTTGATAAACACTTCACATTAAGAATAATATCTCAGGAAGGGTAAGACAGCTAGCAAAAGGTATAAGAAGTAGCCTTCAAAGTTGGAGCCGTTAATCCCCAAGCCAGATATTGTATCTCTTGATATATTGAAGTCCAAGGGTAGCACTGAGCTGTGGATGGAACAATAAGGGGTTTTCCCATGATGTCAGCTTCATCACAGGGACTGCTTCTTCAGTAAGAGAGGCAGAAAGTTTGGCCACTTCTGTCCTCTTGCCGACTGATTCCAGGTTTTTAGTTTCTTGATGCCATAGCCAGTACAGTAGTTTAATGCCTGTAAAGTGTCAAAGAGTACAGGAGAAGCATTGAGACTTCTACATTGATCTTGAAACACTCAGGCTTAGTTTAATTTATATTTGCCCTGACCAATTTAGCACTCCTCTGGGATGGATCACTTAATTAGAAGAATAAAAAAAGGCTGTTGTTTGATGTACATGTCTTAATTATTTCCAAGTGGCAGAATTGATTCCCCCTGTTATGAATTTGCCTCCATTTGTGAGACTAATGAAGCACCATTAAAGGGAATGGAAGGTCAGAGGTCACCCTTTCTTTACATTTAATGTCTTCAAGCTGATAGATTATTTATGAGGGTTATTATGCCTGGGTAATGTTCCCAGTTTTCCAGAAGTGCTATATCGATATATAACAACGAGATACCACCCATATCAACTTCACTTGAGCTCCAGATGTTAACTGGAAAGAAATGGGTTGGGAATATGATTCACTGCTGTGAATACTGGCAGTAGTCAACATGGCTTTTATAATTTCGGAAACAGCTATTTGGCTAATGTGAGCCATAAAGCTTATTCTTCCCCAATGTTGTAGACAGTTCTTTGTGTCCCTAAAGAGAAAAATAGTGATTATTTACCAATAGCACACATAAGTTGGATTCTGAGCAGTGCTTTCTTTTTTAATCCCACACAAAGTTTCAACCCAAAAGATATATTCCCCAAGAACATGCAAGTGTGGAACACTGTGGCGCAGAAGGGTTACAAGTTTTTGTTCCTAAATTAGATTTTCTGGGTTCTAATATAAACTCTGTGATCTATAATTTGTGTGATCTTGGACAAGGTCTGTAACATCCCTGTACCTCAGTTTCCTCATCTGCGAAATGGGCATGAGGCCACATTGAGAATGAAATGAATACTTCCATGCAAAAATGCTTAGAATCGTCTCTGGCACACATGAAGGATTCAGTAAGTGTTAGTAGTTTTTAGGATAAACATGTTAAATTGACCACATCAGTTTCTGCCCCACAGTTTAATTCCTGGGCTGGCCCAGGGCATGGATCCTGTGGTGGATTATCTGTTGGATTGCTTCGCTCCAGCTTTCCCTCAGCTTCGTACTCTGCTGCCTTCTCTCCCTGAGCCCTAGGATTCCCATTGCCTCTTCTGAGGGGCAGGTGATTCGTTATAGGCCAGTTCTCTTCAGGACAAGAAATGGAAACTCACTGTGTGTGTTTGTATGTGTGCAAGGGCCTGTGGTGGGGTAGAGGTTAGACCATAGGTTTTGGAGTCAGTTGGATCAGGTTTGTTGTTTATAGCTGGGGCTTCATAATGACTAAATGACTAACACTTTCACTTTCATAACTCGGAATCACTCAGAATTGCTTCCTCATTCTGAGCCTCAAATCCTCTAAAATGGGTACAATATCTAAAGTAATTATGCTAATTAAAAGAAACAAAGTGGCATAATTCTGGGCACGTGGGAAGTCTTTTAATAAATGTTAGCTATTATATTTACATATCCATCCATACCAAATGCACAGACACCAACCAATACCAAAGTCCTTACAATATAGTTTGTTACCTTTCACGGATTGATTGATAGATAATTTAACATTAAAAAATCTGCCCTTTTGGTTTCTAATCAATGCTCTGTTTCAGTTGCCCTTGTCAGTTTTTAAATGGGCAATTTCACTGAAATATGCAAATGGCAGTGGTGGTTTAGTCGCTAAGTCATGACCGACTCTTGTGACCCCATGTAGCCTGCCAGGCTCCTCTGTCAACGGAATTGTCCAGGCAACAATACGGGAGAGGGTTGCCATTTCCTTCTTCAGAATTATGTAAATACTAAGGGATGAATTTTACCTCTGCCGTGTGCTGGGAATTCAGACAGTTCCAGTCTTCGTTTGATCAGCTTTTGCAGAAAGTCCATGGGTTTGCTCTCATTTGTTTAGATGGTTGGTGAAACGGTATTCCTCATGATGGATAAAAGGGTGGACGTGCTCCAGAGACAGATGGCAAGGGCTGGGCCCTCATGAATTTGTTATTGCTGTCATTGAAATTACAGTTGGGCCTTGTCCTCCACTGCTAGAGGAGAAAAGAGGGGCTTTGCTTTGAAAGTGTGGAGCTGGGCAAGTCTTCCAGAAGGTGAAATGCTGGGCGGGGATGCAGGACCAGGACTTCACAGTCCCATGTGTGGCTATGGCTGATCCCAGTCAAGCTAATGCTGGTGCTCACAGCTGCAAGAAATGGGATGGAAGAGAAGCAAAGGGGCCTAGTAGACCCCCAGCTTTGATTTTTTTAAAAACCTGAGTACATCTGAGAGGGCAGCATCTCCCTGCCATCTATTCCATGGGACCTGAGGCAGGCTTGCCACCTCCTGAGTTCCTGACAGCCCAGTTTTTGAGGGACACTTTCATAGGTTTCAAATCCATCGCTGAATATTCCTATGTTGTACTTTGAGGGCTGCATTGGAGTTCCTGCTGGGACTCCACGGTATTTTCCCTAAAATATCCCGAGATGGATCAAGCATTTTGTAGTGATGATGGTTCAATCTCATGTGACAAGTTTCTTCCCAGATGACGTATCTTTAAACAATAACAGCTAAAATGCACTGAGTGCTTACTATGCGGCAGGTCAAACATCTAAGATTTATTATCACACTTGGCCTTCAGAGCAACCTTGAGAAGGAGGCGTTCCCCTTGTTCTCATTTTACAGATGAGGAATTAGAGCTCAGAGGGAGGGAGTTTCATGTAAGTCTCAGAGCTGGAGAAGAGTACAGTGATACTGAGACCTTGGGTGACTTATATCTGCAGGGACCATAGTGTTTATCATCCAAGTGGGACATTCTTGAGAATGACAAGGGGTGCTGTAGTACACCAGGGCAATAGTCAGAGTCCAGGACCATTCATGCAAACTGAAACACAAGCTCTCAACTACCACCTATATCAACTCCGTGTGCGTGTGTGTGTGTGTGTGTGTGTACTTAATGCATTTGTTTTTAATAAATCAACCTGGGCAAGTGATTAAAGATGAGTCTTCCAGGCACCTTTTGCTAGGTTAGAAAATGAACAGTTTGGGGGTAAGGAAGCCTTTGAATGTTCCTTTGAATGTCCCTCAAGCCTTTGAATGGGGGTAAGGAAGCCTTTGAATGTTCCTATGCACGCATAACGTATATAGTTTATAGGTCTGATTGGATGCTTTCTTCCTTTTTTTTCTTTTATTTAATACACCACCTTTGGACCTTCATTTCAACTCCCAAGGATCTTTTCCCAAATCAACACTGTGCTTCAACACTGAAGCAAGGCTGGCAGCTTCACTTCCTCCTGAATACCTGTTAAGCACCTTTGTCAACAATGATCCTGTCAGTGAGATAAATCAGATAAACCTTTAATGTTCTCATAGGCAAGACGACTTTGAATTTAGTTCTCAGGGAAGAAGACCTGGGGAAAATCACCTGAATTCAAAATTGCTTAACAGCAAGTTTCAGGCTATGAAGGCAAAAAAAAAAAAAAAGTCAGAATAGGAAATATTCTAATCTTTTTTATAGAACATGTTTCAGAACACAGAAGACAGGACCAACCCAATTGTGCCAAATACCAATAAGCAATAGGTTTTAGTTAAATATTCATGAAAAGGATGTTTGCTTTCCACAGGGTACAGTGGTCTGCTCTGTTTGGGTTAGGCAGTATCATTCACACTTTTGGGGGATAAACACTGATGACCCTAAAACAGATTATCTGGGACTGGTATATTGTTAGCTTCTGCAAACTTTGGTTGGACAGTGCTGCTAAACAAAGTTATTTGGACTTCAAGCCTTGAAGGGCCCATTTGTTTGTACAAGGTACCACCAGATGGACCTTTGTGGGGAAAACCTGCCAGGGCATGGATGTTCTGGTCTCTGAGCAAATTAAATGAAGGGGCTCCTGGCTGACTCCATGAGTACATGGTCTAGTTTGGGGAATATTTTAATCAGTAGGTTGTGACCAAGGGTAGCCTTACAGTAGCCCAAATCTCTCACTGCTTCCATTTGTAAAGACCAGAGGTCACACCTGATCACTAGGGGAGGAATGCAGCCTGTGATTACATATTGTTTGACCTGTCCAGTGTTCATCTTCATTATGTTTTTTGAACATTTGAATTCGTTAACACACTGTAGTCAGAAGATTTTGTATAGATATTAGGACTTTTGGATTCTGAAAGATATTGAAAATTCTAATGACAGTTGTCTAATTGTCATAATCGTCATAATCACTATAGCCGCGTGAATAGAGTGGCTTCTCTAGTTCCCTATATGGTCCTTCCCAACAGGTCTGCTTCGCTTACCTTGAGGACAGAGTCTGCTGTCCCTTGGACAGGGCTCTATACTTTTGTTTTGCTGCACTCTGTAGCATATGGGATCTTAACTCTGCAACCAGGGATCAGACCCACAGCCCCTGCACTGGGAGCTCAGAGTCATAACCACTCCCCACAGGGAAGTCTGTATACTTCCAAGTTACTTCTCTGTGTGTTTATCTCATAGACCCCCTCCCTTTGAAGTAAGCAAAGCATGCATTATTTTTCCTAATATACTTCAACAAA
Organism: Ovis canadensis; assembly: GCF_042477335.2. Lineage (NCBI taxonomy): Eukaryota > Metazoa > Chordata > Mammalia > Artiodactyla > Bovidae > Ovis > Ovis canadensis. The sequence goes on from NC_091257.1 coordinate 19,461,487, forward strand.
AAGAAAACGAGCCCTAGAAAGACTAACTGACGTGGACAGACTGATCCAGAATATTACTGGGGGAGTAAAGACCAGACGCCAAGCCTTCTGCTCTGTAGCGTCTCCACTGCTCACTCACCCAGGGCTGTTGTGATTCACGGGCCAGTGTTAGTTTGGGCCTTAGACAGACCACCACCCTATTCTAACCAAGAACACACACGCCAGGTGCCCCAGGGTTGCTCTTACGGGTTTTGTCTTTGGAGGGCTGTGGCCTGGAAAACAGGACTGGACAATCCTGCAGGCGTTCTTCTTCTTCCTCTCTTCCTTCCTCACCCCTCCTCCTCCTCTTCCTCTTCTTTCTCCTCATTTGTCTCCTTTCTCCTCTTCTTTGGTTACCACGCTCTCACCCTTCTCTTTCTTCTGTCTTTTTCTCTAATACTTCTTCTTTCTTTTTTTTTTCACTTCCTTCTACCTGTATCACATTTGGCCAAAAGCTTTCTTTCTAGTGACCCTGTAGGAATTAAAAGGTGAAACCCTCTCTGACTGGACACATTTCAGTCCCAGGATCAGGCATGGGTTGCAGTCCTCCAGAAGCTGGTCCTGACACAAGAATGGAAATCGAAGTAGTTTTTTACTGAGAGTGGAGTGATTTTAAGAAACACCAGTAAGGACATGGAGAAGTGAGACAAAAGAGGGAAGAAAAGCAAGAAATGGTGTGTCATCTAGCAAATAACTGTGGAAATTCATCCACCTGGAGAAGCAAGGAGTGGAAACAGTTCAGAACACGTGTCTCAGAGTTGCCTGCTCAAGGGGCCAGGGTGCTGGAGGTCACTCCTGCCGGTCACTGCTGCAGGTCACTGAGAGGTACTTTTTTTGGGTTGGACATTAATCCCTGCATTTCTAGCTTGAATAACCCAGAGCTGTTCAATATCATCTAGGAAGACTGATATAAATTTACATCAAACCCAAAGTTGAGTTTCTTGGCAGACAATGAAATCTCTGATAGCAAATGATTATACTTTATAGTCCTTTCCATTCATTGGAAGTGCAAGGGGACGTGGTGAAAGAATTAAGGACTATAGTTCTAAAATTTACAGATCAAATTCCAGTATGTTTTTTACATTTTTACTTGCTAATTTGATATTATTCAGTTTAGTCATTTTGGGGGTCATTTTCATGGATTCTTTTATTTGTGTTTTCCATTTCATCCAATTTCTATATAACTATTTCTACTGAACATTTTTTAAGTATTCTGGCTCCAAGTTATTAAAAAAACAGCACAGATTTTGTTTAAATTGGAGGATAATTGCTTTACAATGTTGTGTTGCTTTCTGCTTTACAACAATGTGAGTCAGCTGTCAGTACACATCTAACCCCTCCATTTTGAACCTCCGTCCCATCACCCCCCATCCCAGCCCTCTAGGTTATCACCAAGCCTTAGCCTAAGCTCCCTGCCTTCTACAGCAGCTTCTTGTTAGCTATCTATTTCTCACATGGTAATGTACATGTGCTTCCCTGGTGGCTCAGCTGGTAGAGATTCCTCCTGCAATGCAGGAGACCTGGGTTCAATCCCTGGGTTGGGAAGATCCCCTGGAGAAGGGAAAGGCTACCCACTCCAGTATTCTGGTCTGGAGAATTCCATGGACTGTACAGTCCATGGGATCACAAAGAGTTGGACAGGACTACTCTATTGGTCCCACCCTCTCCCTCTCCTCCCCCCACTGTGTCCACAAGTCTGTTCTCTATGTGATAGCACAGATTATTGAAATTTGTCTTATTGTTGTTGTTGTTGTTTGTGTGTTTCTTTTTACATTAGTGGGGCTTTCACATATGAATATTTGGAATTAAATTGACATTATTTTATATATTTATATATCTTTAACCATATAGTTTTCAGGGGTTATATATATATATATAAAGTTCATGTGTGTGTGTTAGTCACGCAGTCATATTTAACTCATTGTGACCCCATGGCCTGTGGCCGCCCAGGCTCCAGTGTCCATGAAATTCTCCAGGCAAGAACACTGGCGTGGGTAGCTAGTCCTTTCTCCAGGGGATCTTTCCTATCCAGGGATCAAACCTGGGTCTCCCTCATTGCAGGCAGATTCTTCACCATCTGAGCCATCAAGGAAGCCCAGCCATTAGGAAAGTTCAAAATGAAAGTGAAAGTCTGATTCTTTGCAAAAGAGTTGGACATGACTGAGTGACTAACACTTCCACTTTCATACATGTGTGTGTATGTGTTATATATATATATATATATGTATATGTCTCACACACACAAAACTTTAGTTTTCTGCTTAGTTTTGGAGGTAAATCAATGATGCGTATTTAATTTCCATCCCTGATACACTTATCTCTCTTGTCTTTCTGTTTCTCTCTCCACATACACACACACAGACACATACCATAATTGAACATGATTTTCATAGAAATTAAGAACACATATCCACTCTTTACTCATTGTCTTACAAATCTGGCATTTTAGAGAGGAAATGGAAAAGTGGCTCTTCAAATCTCTGGATCTGTATCTAAGTGACTGATTGAAAGATCGGGAGAAAAAACAGGGTGAAGAAGCCGTGTGATGGTATCTCACGTAGTCCTAATGGAGGCAGCTAGTCCTTAAACAGCTGGAAAAGTTTTAAGGTAGAAGATTTTGCATCCGAAATATCCAAGGAATACTGGAGCTTTACCCCACACTGAAGCCTCTTTTAAGACATAAAGATGTGAAATGTTTGTTGCTCAGCTGGACACAGAGTAACCAGATTGGCATTGATATGGTATATCAAATCCGTCTTATCAAGAAGAGACAAATTCTGATTGGTCCAAGAGAGAGAAAAGTCAAATACTTCAACTCTACTCACAAATTGCTACCTCATTTTATCTATTTCTTTATGAAATACTCATTGGACAGCTAGCATGCTCCAAGTCCCCATGCTAGGTGTTAGCACTTAATAGCTACTCCTACCCTCATCATTTACCTTAAAGACCTTGAACTTCTGCTTCTCTTTTTTTTGCTACAGGTGGGCAGGCATGTAGATTCTTGTTAATTATTTGTCTAGGCCTTGGAACTCTTGAGAGAAGCATTCTAAGTATGGAGAGAATTCTGCTCAACATTGCCTATTGATCATGTGTCCTTTAGAACTTGTCAAAGGCCATCTTTGTTTACTCATGTGATCCTCCAAGGCATACTGTTATTCTCATCTAAAGCATGAAAAACAGTGGGATGGCTCTGCAATTCATTTTTGAACTGAAGAAAGTCGTAAACCAGAGGAAGTTAAGCTCTGGCAGAAGGGTAGAGCTGAAGGGTGAGGGCTGGATCTGGAGTCGAATGCTGCCTCAGACGTTTCAGAGCTGTGGAGCGGGTCCCGTTCTCCTTCCTGTGAGCCCTCTGCTACAACAAGCCAGGCCTCGGTTTTCTTCCACTGCATTTCTGCCCCCGGGGCGAGAAGTCTACAGGTCTGAGAGACGTACCCACCTGGATCCCACACTCTCCCTTTGAGATCATGCTCCAAGTAACCTGGATCAGAATTTCTTGCCAAATTCTCTTAAGTCCTTTCTTGGACCTACAGGGGGCTGCCTCTCCCCCAGTGTATCCAAATGAGAGCAAATGGTACTGCCGGTATATGTGCTTATAGGCTGGAGGAGTGTGCTGTGGGTAGCGCTGTAGCGTGTGGATGCAGCCTGGACAGGTGGCCTAAACTCTCTGCATGTTGCACGCTCAGCCTCTTGTGAGTATAGATGGCTTTGATGCCATAAAGAGAAGATGGACAGCTTCATTCATGTTCTTGCTTTGGACCCACAGCTATGAGGAGCCAGCCTGAATCTCACACTGGACAAGTCATGTAATTTCTCCAAGGCCCAGTTTCCCCGACACGATGGACATGAGTTTGAGTAAGCTCTGGGAGTTGGTGATGGACAGGGAAGCCTGGCGTGCTGCAGTCCTTGTGGTTGCAAAGAGCTGGACACGACTAAGCGACTGACCTGATAAAGGTACTGAACTGAGTACTGAACTTCCAGTACTGATGGCATTGCTTTTATGAGGAAAAGTCATGTGTAAAAAAAGGCACTTGCGTACTCAGTCATGTCCAGCTCTTTGTGACCCTGTGGACTGTGGCCTGCCAGGCTTCTCTGTCCATGAGATTTCCCAGGCAAGCACACTGGAGCAGGTGGCCATTTCCTCCTCCAGGGGATCTTCCTGACCCAGGGATCAAACCCACGTTTCTTGTGTCTCCTGCATTGGCAGGTATAGTCTTTGCCAACTGAGCCACCAGGGAAGCCCCTCAAAAGGCACGCAGTTAGCTTGTATTAAAAGTTGCCTTTTTAGCACTATCATTTGTTTTTAAAGCACACACTGACTATATATCAGACAGCATTTTTAAAGGGAGATCTGCCTTCAAAAGTTAGATTATATGAGAGAAGAAAGATCAGTGTGACATAGGATTTCTACATGGAGTCCTAGTATGCAAAGTTTCTCCTCTCTAAAAAGCAGTGACTGCCTCATAAGGTAGCCATGTTGTTTACAGGAGTTCCTTGTGCAGAGCAGTTAGAACAGTCTTGAAGCGTTTGGTGAACTTTAGCTATGAGAAGCATGACCATTATAGTAAAAGATGAGCCATCGGCCGTTTCTAATTTGTTCATGTCTACATCTGATGAAAAGAGAGAATAAGGTGAACGTGACATTGAGCCATGGCGGTTGGACTTATTTATTGAATTCCAAGTGACAGGCCTCCTGCTGCATGGATGTTAGCTGTGGTTATGCAGTACAGGCATGGTTACTTAGGTTTTTCCTTTCCTTTTATTTTGTTTTTCCATCCCCAGTGTGTTTAAAAACCACAAAGGCAAAGAATACAAAGGCAGAGAATAAATTGCATGTGGGAGAAGAAAGCAGCATTGAATGTGTTCTGAAAGGACACAGGGAAGATGATTGATAAGAAAATATTCAACACATTATGCCCTTCAGAGATAGCTTATCAGAGACTGGGTCAGCTCCACTGGTTTCACAAAATGGTCTTCTTATGGGAAGTTTTCCAGGACCAGCCAATCCCGTGACCATTGTCTGTGGGTTTCAAGTTCAAGAGAGATTATTGTTTCCAAAGCATTATTTTTGAAGGTTTCCTCTCCTCCCCCGACCCCATGCCCCCTGCCCCCAACCCCCCCCCCCCGCCTCCCCCCACCCCTCGCCCCCGCCGACCTGCAAGGAGTAGAAGGTAATCCAATCTATACATTGTTGTAAAGAAAGCAAATGAGCTTTGAGTTTCTATAGGAATGTGTCTGGCAATTCCAACCTAAGGAACACAGTTAGTCGCCTACGTGAATGACAGAGACTGAGGTGGGGAGAGGAGAGGATATCTTGTCAAGCATATGGTCAAACTGAAAGTATGCGGTAGTGAGTAACTTAGAAAATTAAAAGTGAAGTTAGACCAAGAACATCCATGTTAGGGTCCTAGTTGCTGAAAATTTCAGTATTAGTGATGAGGAGTTATTTCATGTGGGGTTCCCTAGAAGCAGAGCCTGAGACAGGGATACAGTGCCCAGGGCTTAAGGAAGAAGGGGTCTTAGGAGAAAGGGAGTGAGGGGATCCGTGGGTCAGTGAAGGCACGCAGCATGTGGGTGGTCTCATCTGGAGCTGAGCCACAGCCTCATCCCTCGGAGAGCCCTGAAGCATGAATTGTACCACAGTTGGTCCTACCTTGGAGCAAGGAAACTGGCCTTTATCTTAATTTTTAAAGCACTCACTGTCGGTCAGCCATTGGCTATCTCTCCATGGCTTCCAGGAGCAGGGAGTATAAATTTCCAGCCAAAGTAGATCTGATTTGGCCAAGGGCAATTATCCAAATAAGGGGACAATTGTAAAATACCCACAGCAGTTGATGAATGGACACACCAGCCTGTTAAAGGGAGCAAGAGCAGAGAACCAAGAGTGCTGACCACGAGTATTGTGACAGGTGATTATATACGTGCTAATGTATGTGGATATGCGTGTATATAGCTTGGAGATTTAGGATTATGCTTACATAAGCATGTTTCCAGAAATCACAGATATATGTTGCAAACATGACTACATCTATTTCACATTCGGATTATCTTGGATCCAATTGTGAATATTAAAAAGATTTATGGAAGAACTGGGGTCTGTCAAGATTGTCAAATTCCTAGTCTATAAAAAACTGTGTACCCTGGGTCAATGTTTGGCCCTCGTTCTGTAAACCTTGGTACTTAATCCATAGCATTTTGCTCCATCTTCATTCTGGGGCATGCTTTGAGAGCAATGACTGTCTTTGGAGTGGAGATGGGGAGATGATTTGCATTGAACCTTTGGAAGCAGGCTGTAGAAGAGATCCCTTCACTGACTTGGTTAGAACTAGATGGAAAGAGAAAGACAATCCTTTCTTTGGCTTTTTTTATACTTAATAAGGGAGCCTGAGGATGCAAGTATTGGGCTGCCCAAAAATTCATTCGGGTGTTTCCTTAACACCTTACAGAAAATCCTGGACAAACTTTTTGGCCAACCTAATAGTTTGGCTCCTTTCCATCTCTTCCCCTTGAGATGAGTTACTGAAGATTCACTCACAGGACTCCTAGGAGCCTATCCTTGGGTGTGTGCTGACAGACAAGGCTGATGTGAATGGAATCCCGTGTGTTCAGTGCGCTATAATTTCCAATTCTGCTGTCCAAGGAATGAGGTGATTCCCCCAATACTGACAAGCAATCTACATGTTTGCAGCTTCTTATTTGTCAGCTACTACTACTTGTATGTCAGAAGGAGACAACTTAGCTGTAGTATTTTCAATGAACATGGCAAGTTTTATCACAGATTTAAAAAAGCTGCTAAAATACACATTTTGCATCTCATAGTGGAAGCCAGTGTTGTTCTCCTTTCCCTATTTTAAGTGTATATCTGACACAGTGACCTAATTGTGGGGATTTTTATTGAAAAGGGAAAAAAACAAGTTTATCTAACAGATTGCATTTATTTTTACCTTCAGAAATAAATTTAAGAAAATAGGCACACAAATTTTTTTATTATTTGGAACTATTGGAAAAATAACAATAATAAAAAGAAAACATTTGAGTGATAGTGTAGAAATTAAAAAAAATTTAGTATATTAAGAAGTTGTTTATCACAAATTGGCCTATAAAATAGGTTGACAGGACATAGAGGAACCACAAAAAAATGGTCAGGCCATATAATCTTCACCTTGCAATTATATTAACATCCTAACTTTAATTCCTCCATTATGGATTTCATAATTTACTTAAGTTATTGAAGTCTATTTATTACATTATTTAAGGAGCTTAAGCTTTTGATTTCATTATGTGTTCTATTATTGGGTTGGCCAAAAAAAGTTCCTCCAGGTTTTTCTGTATTGGTTCTATTCCTGTTTGGGGCATAGATATGTGGGATGTTTTGACATGTTCATTTCAACAAATCAAAGACATAAATAAGGTGTGATTTATATATCCCTACGTCACCCCGAAATACCCTCTCCACCATCAATCAATTAGAAGTTGTAACTGTTTGGCTACCAATACTGAAGAATCCAGGCCTCCCAGGTGGTGCTATTGGTAAAGGAACTCGCCTGCCAGTGCAGGAGACATAAGAGAGAGACACAAGTTCAAACCATGGGTGGGGAAGATTCCCTGGAGGAGGGTATGGCAGTCTACTCCAGTATTCTTGCCTGGAGAATCCCCATGGAGAAAGGAGCCTGGTGGGCTACAGTCCATAGTGTTGCAAAGAGTCAGACACTGCTGAAGTGACTTAGCACTGAAGAACTCATGCCACTCAATTATTTTGGAAGATGAGGAAGTAGGGGAGACTGCTGGGTCGGGCTTACAATCTTATAGATCTGCCTCTGACTCAGTTGTGTGACTTGCTTTGGCCAATAAGACAGTAGCAAGTGTAATGAGAGCAGAAAGTGTTTGGGCATTGAGGGTGGCTCTTTCCTGATGCTCTTTGGAACTTTGAGACCACCCAAGTTAAGAAGTATGAGCTTGTCTGCTGGTGGAAGAGAGATGCTCGGCTCAGCCATCCCTGTTGCCCCAGCCAACAGCCAGCCAACCACTGGACATGTGAGTGAGGCCACCCCAGATGAACCAGCGATGTCCCAGCTGACCACAGGGACCAGCACGTAAGAGCCCAGAAACATCCATTGAGCTGGCCCAGACCAGAGCTATCAGTTGACCTACAATATTTTGCTCATTATTAGCTCATTATTTGGAGAAGGCAATGGCACCCCACTCCAGTACTCTTGCCTGGAAAATCCCATGGATGGAGTAGCCTGCTAGGCTGCAGTCCATGGGATCGCTAAGAGTGGGACACGACTGAGCGACTTCACTTTCACTTTTCACTTTCATGCATTGGAGCAGGAAATGGCGACCCACTCCAGTGTTCTTGCCTGGAGAATCCCAGGGATGGGGGAGCCTGGTGGGCTTCCGTCTCTGGGGTCGCACAGAGTCGGACACGACTGAAGCAACTTAGCAGCAGCAGCAGCAGCTCGTTATTATGAGCTAAATAAATAGCTGTTGTCTTAAGCCTGTAAGTTTAGTTTGGGCCTGGTTTAAAGAAAACTGACATGGTCTTGAAAAGACACAAGCCCATATTATTTCTAAGGTCATTTTGTATTTACACACTTTTATTTATCCTCGGGTTACTAGAAAGGGGAAGGAGTGTTTATTTTATGGTACACTAAATGGGAAGCTCTGGAGTTTCCCGTTTGCAGGTAGTTTATTCCTTGCTGCTGCTGCTAGGTCACTTCAGTCGTGTCTGGCTCTGTGCGATCCCATAGATAGCAGCCCACCAGGCTCTGCCATCCCTGGGATTCTCCAGGCAAGAACACTGGAGTGGGTTGCCGTTTCCTTCTACATTGCGTGAAAGTGAAAAGTGAAAGTGAAAAGTGAAAGTGAAGTCGCTCAGTCCCACCCGACTCCTAGCAACCCCATGGACTGCAGCCCAGCAGGCTCCTCCGTCCATGGGATTCTCCAGGCGAGAGCACTGGAGTGGGGCGCCATCGCCTTCTCCAGTTTATTCCTTAGGACTTAGCGAACCTGACAGCCCACTAGGGGTGAAACCTTCCAGAAAAGCCTGGGGTGCCTGTGATGCCCCTTTCTGTGCTCAGCCAAGTTCCTACCCTCAGGTCTCTCCCCACACAGGGTGATCTTTGGGAAGACAGAGGCTTCCCTGCCAGCACTCCCCATACCCCAGCTGTAGAATAAAGGCCATGAGAGGGATTTTCATCAGACTCACTCTGCTCCTCCATGTCTGCCACAGAACTCACACTGAGCTGGGCCCAGTCAGTTAGTGATGTGACCTTACCAACAGCCAGGTCACTGCAAGAGCAACAGCCTGGGAGGCAGGGCCCAGAACTCCAGCTTGAGACTTGAGTCTGGTACAAAGGAAACCGATTACCTAATGAAAGATTCCAGGTGCTTGATCCATCGGATGTGGGCTTTACCTGCCTGACACAAGTATTGGCTTGTTAGCTAACACATTCCACCTGGAAGAGTCATCAGGGAAACCCCAGCCCTGACCTGGCTCTGCCCACGAGAATTCCTGACACACACCCACTGCCGAACAATGGAGCACAGCTTGCAGACAGAGGTGCGATTTTGACATTAAGGCACTTGGTCCAGGCACTTACTCCTAAGATTTTCTTTGCAGATGAAAATGATTTGAAAAGTGTAAGGTACATGAAGAGGAGAACCAGGAAGCCTGAGTTCTTCTTGCCTGATCTCTGCCAACTACTGGCTGTGCAGCTGGCCAGGCAGCGTGCTTTTGATCAGCGGCAAAATGAGAAAGCTTAACTCTGTCATTGCTACGGCCCGCTGAGAGCGGAGAGTGTACATTTCTGTGGTCTTGGATTTTTAACTGAGTACTGATGAGGGTAGTCTTTCAGGTGAATCCTTGAACAGAGTTCAGCAAGAGGTCTGAGATCAGAGACAGTTGGAAGGAAAGATATTTTTCTAAAAGTTTTAAACTCTAGACAGTGTAACAGCTGGTTCCAAACTTTCAGGCTGTAGTTCACAGGAGCGTAGGATTCTGGACTAAGCAGACTGTTGTCTCCACGCTGAGCAGCTCTGTCTTGGCATGGCAACAGTACCGTTCCTAGTTTCCCTTTGACCTTATTGGCCATGTCTCCAACTCCTTCCTCCCCCATCTGGCCCTTTAATATAAGGGACCAGCTTGGGCTTTTTTGTCTTTTTTTGGTCTATACTATATTCCTAGATAAGTGGCTTCAACCTTGGCTGCACCCCAGAATCATGTGAGAAAACTCTGAAAAACTCCAGTATTTGGTCCACACCTCAAATAATTGTTATCATCCCCTCAAGAGATGGGACTCAGGCATCCATATTTTAAAAAAAATTTCACATAGTGATTTCAATATGCAACCAAATTTGAGAACAGTGTCCTAGATCGATGATCCTCAGTGAGTGGTCTTTGTATCAGCAACATCAGCATCACTTGGACACTTGTTAGAAGTGCGCATTTTCACATCCTTCTCCAGACTTATTGAATCAGAAACTCTGGGGCGGGAATCCAGCCGTCTGTAGTTTAAAAAAAAAAAAAAACAACTCTCCAGCTGATTATGACCTTCACAACCACTTTTTTTGTTGTTTAGTTGCTAAGTTCTGTCTGATTCTTTGAGACCCCATGGACTGTAGCCTGCCAGGTTCTGCTGTCCATGGGATTTCCCAGGCAAGAATGCTGGAATGGGTTGCCATTTCCTTCTCCAGGGGATTTTCCCAGCCCAGGGATTGAACCCATGTCTCTTGCATTGACAGGTAGATTTTTTTTTTTTTTTTTAACCACAGAGTCACCAGAAAAGCCCATCTTCATAACCACTACTCTACATCTGCTGTAGCCTGGGGTTCCTCAGGCTCGGTATTCAGGACAACTCTTTGTTGTGGGGTGTGCTGTGCCCTGTGTCCCAGGCTTCTGCCTTCTGCATGTCAATGTCACCCTTCCCCCAGCAGTGACAATGTTAATATCCCCAGATGATGCCAAATCCCCTAGGGGAAAATCTCCTCCTGTCAAGACCACTTTTCTAGATGAACATCTACGAAATCGTCTTCGAATTTGGCAGCACTTTGGAATCACCTCAGTTCAGTTCAGTTCACTCGCTCAGCCGTGTCTGACTCCATGTGACCCCATGAATCGCAGCACACCAGGCCTCCCTGTCCATCACCAACTCCTGGAGTTCACTCAAACTCATGTCCATCTAATCGGTGATGCCATCCAGCCATCTCATCTTCTGTTGTCCCCATCTCCTCCTGCCCCCAATCCCTCCCAGCATCAGGGTCTTTTCCAATGAGTCAACTCTTTGCATGAGGTGGCCAAAGTACTGGAATTTCAGCTTCAGCATCATTCCCTCCAAAGAAATCCCAGGGCTGATCTCTTTCAGAATGGACTGCTTGGATCTCCTTGCAGTCCAAGGGGCTCTCAGGAGTCTTCTCCAATACCACAGTTGAAAAGCATCAATTCTTCGGTGCTCAGCTTTCTTTACAGCCCAACTCTCACATCCATAAATGACCACTGGAAAAACCATAGCTTTGACTAGATGGACCTTTGTTGGCAAAGTAATGTCTCTGCTTTTGAATATGCTATCTAGGTTGGTCATAACTTTCCTTCCAAGGAGTAAGCGTCTTTTAATTTCATGGCTGCAATCACCATTTGAAGTGATTTTGGAGCCTAAGAAACAGAGTCTGCCACTGTTTCCACTGTTTCCCCATCTATTTGCCATGAAGCATTGGGACCAGATGCCATGATCTCAGTTTTCTGAATGTTGAGCTTTAAGCCAACTTTTTCACTCTCCTCTTTCACTTTCATCAAGAGGCTTTTTAGTTCCTCTTCACTTTCTGCCATAAGGGTGGTGTCATCTTGCATATCTGAGGTTATTGATATTTTTCCCATCAATCTTGATTCCAGCCTGTGCTTCTTCCAGCCCCATGTTTTTCATGATATACTCTGCTTATAAGTTAAATAAGCAGGGTGACAATATATAGTCTTGATGTACTCCTTTTCCTATTTGGAACCAGTCCAGTTCTAACTGTTGCTTCCTGACCTTCATATAGGTTTCTCAAGAGGCAGGTCAGGTGGTCTGGTATGCCCATCTCTTTCAGAATTTTCCACAGTTTATTGTGATCCACACAGTTAAAGGCTTTGGCATGGTCAATAAAGCAGAAATAGATGTTTTTCTGGAACTCTCTTGCTTTTCCATGATCCAGCAGATGTTGGCAATTTGATCTCTGGTTCCTCTGCCTTTTCTAAAACCAGCTTGAACATCTGGAATTTCACGATTCACATATTGCTGAAGCCTAGCTTGGAGAATTTTGAGCATTGCTTTACTAGCATGTGAGATGAGTGCAATTGTGCGGTAGTTTGAGCATTCCTTGGCATTGCCTTTCTTTGAGATTGGAATGAAAACTGACCTTTTTCAGTCCTGTGGCCACTGCTGAGTTTTCCAAATTTGCTGGCATACTGAGTGTAGCACTTTCACAGCATCATCTTTCAGGATTTGAAATAGCTCAACTGGAATTCTATTACCTCCACTAGCTTTGTTTGTAGTGATGCTTTCTAAGGCCCACTTGACTTCAAATTCCAGGATGTCTGGCTCTAGGTGAGTGATCATACCATTATGATTATCTGGGTCATGAAGTTCTTTTTTGTACAGTTCTTCTGCATATTCTTGCAACCTCTTCTTAATATCTTCTGCTTCTGTTAGGTCCATACCATCTTTGCATGAAATGTTCCCTTGGTATCTCTAATTTTCTTGAAGAGATCTCTAGTCTTTCCCGTTCTGTTGTTGAATCACCTGGGCAGCTTTAAAAACTACTGGTGCTTAGTACAACCATAGAGATTTGGATTGAATTGATCTATGACATGGCTTTGGTGTCAAAATTTTTTTCAAAGTTCACCATGAGAATTAATCTAAGATACAACTAAGGCTAGGGCTTCTCTGGTAGCTCAGTTGGTAAAGAATCTGCCTGCAATGCAGAATACCCCAGTTCTATTCCTGGGTCAGGAAGTTCCCCTTGAGAAAGGATAGGCTACCCACTCCAGTATTATTGGACTTCCTATTGGTTCAGATGGTAAAGAATCCATCAGCAATGCCGGAGACCTTGGTTTGATCCCTGGGATGGGAAGATCCCTTGGAGGAGGGCATGGCAACCCCACTCCAGTATTCTTGCCTGGGAATCATGATGGACAGAGGAGCCTGGTGGGCAGTCCATGAGATTACAAAAGAGTTAGATGCAACTTAGCGACTAAGGAACAACAACAACAAAAAATTAATCAAACACTCCTAATTCTATACAATAATGATAGAAAGTAAATAGGCCTGTTATTTTCACATTTCCATAGGCTATTGTGCCATCTCAATGTCAATTCCATTGACCTCTTATTTTCAGGACAATATCATCCTCATCAAAACTTCACACGAGGGGGAATGCACCTCTATAGTTTTTCTATCTTCAAACTCTTATTCTCTCTGATCTAAATTTTGTCAGATTTAGCACCTATTTAAAAAACAAAACAGAACACTTTCATTGATTCCTTATTTTTCTATGGATAAAGAAATCTAAAAGCTGAGACTCTCCATGCATTCACCTAAAGGACTTTGGCAATGTTGTCTTCCAGGAGGTGAGTTCCATGCTGTTATGACGTCATCACACTCATCAGGGACCCTGTAAACATGCAGTCTTTATTATCTGGCCTTCTCATCACTTCTCTTCTCTCAAGGGGTTGTTCCTGCCTACAGACTTTGTGTCCTGCCTCTTTTCTTGGTCCTTGTTCTTCATTCTCAAATGTCCAGCATGGCCTTTCTTTCTCCATGAAGGTTTTTTTTTTTTACCTTGACAATTTGCTACCACTCTGTCGCCTACCTCTTACTTGACTATAGCAGTATTTATCAGTACATCCGCAATAGGCAATACAAACCAACCTTTGTTAATATTGAATCCTTAATATTTCTATTCTTTTCTTAACTTCTTAATTAAAACATTAGGTTCCTAAGGGGAAACTGATCTTGTCCTGCAAGATCAGTTTCTTTATTACTGTTAAAACTTGTATTTTTAAACAATTTGACATTTGTAGAAAATTTGCAAAAACATTATAAAACTTTTCCATAAGCTCTTCAACCAAATGTATGTATATGTACATACCTGTCTATGTCTCCTTCCATGTATATATGTATGACTGTATGTAAATAAAGTTTTCTGAACTGTTTGAGAGTAAATTGCAATTTCATAATGGTTTAGTCGCTAAGTTATGTCTGACTCTTGCGAATCCATGGACAGTAGCCTGCCAGGCTCCTCTGTCCATGGGATTCTCCATCAAGAATACTGCAGTGGGTTGCCATTTCCTTCTCCAGGTAAGTTGCAAACATGATGTCTATTTTACTCTTAAACACTTCATCGGATAGTTCCTAAAATCAAGGACTTTTCTCTTACATAACCGTAGAACAGTGATCAAATCAGAATATTGAGAGTGATAGAGATCTATTCTCTACTCTACAAATTTTATTCCAATTTCACCTATTAGCCCACTCATTTTTTCATAGCAAAAGAAGGAGAAATATGGCCCAGGTTCCCATCCAGGATCATTGGATACATCTATTAATAGTTGCCATACCTCTTAGATCTCCTTTAATCTGCAACAATGCTTTAGTCTTTCTGGCCTTTTATATCTTGACATTTTTAGAGTATAAGCCAGTCATTTTGTGGAATGTCCACCAACTGAATTTTTCTGAAGTTTCCTCTTGATTAAATTCAAGGTATACATTTTAGGGGGCAATAATATCACAGGAGTGATGATAAATCTTTCTCAGTGCATAATATTAGAAGGCATTTGATTTCCATTTCTCTGTTAGTGGCGGTATTAACTTTGGTCACTTGTCTAAGACGGTATTTGCCAGTCTTATTAAAGATACTATTTTTCCCTTTTGTAGTTAAATATCTCATAGGGAGATACTTAGAGATGATGTAAATATCTTTTTTCTCCTTTGAAATAATTTTAGACTTACAGAAAGGTTGCAAAAGCCACACAGAGCTCAGTATGCCCTGTATCCAGCTTCTTCTTACATTGACAACTTACGGAAATAAGTTTGCAATGGTCAAAATCAGGAAATTAACATTAATACAACACTCTTAACTAAACTCAGAAATTCACCCTCCCCTCCCCCTGCTCTTTTTCTTTCTGTTCCAGGACCCAAGCCAGGGCCTCACGTTGTTTATATTTGTTCTCTCTGACCTATGGTTGTTCCTCAGTGTTTCCTTGTCTTTCATGACCTTGACATTTGTAATAAGTGCTGATTATGTTTTTCTCAGGTTCATTCTCAAGTGGAGTTTTTCTCTTCTATGCTTCTGACTAGGCTATGTTATGCGTTTGTGGGAAGAATGCCACAAAACTGTTGTTGTGTTTTCTCAGTGAGCGACAATGGGGAGCATCATGTTGATACGTCCTATTGAAGGTGCTTTAGCCTAGATCACTCAGTCAAGGAGGTGTCTGTTGGATCTCTCTCTGTAAAATTAAACTTTTCCCATTGTAACTGACCAATATCTGGAGAGAGATACCTGAAAACAATGCAAAGATATTGTTTCTCCTTAAAATTCCCCATTGATTTTAGCCATTGGTAAATTTTGCCTGAAAGAGTTATTACCATGGTCTTTGCCTAGTGGTGATTTTGTCTCACATATTGTTTTCAAGCAAATTAGTTTTAACACCTTTTGATGATTCTTGACTAGAACAATGATTACTGTAGTGATTGTCAGATGGTGTATACTAAATTTCCAGTCTTGTTCCTTATTGTTGAACATGGACCTCTCAGGAGCATGAACTAAAACTGGTAAATTCCTATTGCCAGCTGTGAACCTACTGATTCTACTTTGTGTAATCCTAACCTTAGATTCTATTTCTAGGCGGTATTGAAACCAGAGTTGCTTTGGGAAGAACTGTAACCTCAGAGGAATTATTAAGATAATTCTATGGGGCTATACCATATCTTTGGAATTTAGGAAGTGGTTCTCACCTTAATTAGGTACTTGGCATAATAGTAGTAATCACTGACTTTTGTTTAGTACCTTATAATTTTAAAAGCAGTACTTAAAACACTTTGAAATAAATTATTTGGTATGTCCACAGGCCAGATCTGGCCTACTGGCACATGTAAATCTCTTTTAATAGATAATTTTCCCTATTTTCTAAATCTTCTTTTGTGGGAGGGGTGGTCTGAGTAATGAACACTAGCTTGCTATGACAAACGTTTTCAACACCTCAATCTCAGCAGATTAACACAGTAAGTGTTTATTTTTTGTATAGAAAGCACAATATAGGTGTTCCTGTTCAGTGTAAGGATAGTTCAGGGAACCAGGTTCCCTCTCTCCTATGGCCTCTTAGTTCTTGGCTAGATGCTCTGCATTTGGATGACAGAAGTAAGAAGAGGAACTCTGGAGAATTCCTTCAGTGGTTCTCTTGCCCAGGCTAGAAGTGGCCTATCACATTTCTGCTTGCTTTCCATCAGCTAGAACTTGGTTACACAGCCATTTGTACAGCAAGGGAGGTGGGGAATGTACATATGCCCAGGAGGTAGAAGAAATAGCTTTGCTGAAAAGAGCAGTTTCTGTCATAATGTTGATTCTTGGTTTATCACATGTCACTATGAAGCCCGCAACCCAACCCAGACATGAGTCGTCAAAATGTGCTGCATTGAACACATCTGGTGTGTGGAGCCCTCTGCCTCATTGATAGAAAGAAAGCTTCCTGACTATTTAATTACAGTTATCTTTGCAGCCACATTTTAATTTCCTATTATAGCTTTATTCCCCTTTAATGTGCTGTCTCTATCTTTTCACTTCAAAAAATTCCTAAATCAACAGTCCCTCAAGTTACATAGTCAACCCACACATTCAGGAAAGAGTCACTGATTACTCTTAAACTCCAAGCCAGCAGGGAATAACTCAGAAGAGCTGAAGAAATCAATGCATCTCTAAGGTTAATACCACAGAGCCAGCAGGAGTAGCAAGAGGGCTTTTTGGGGAGAAGCCTCTCTTTTGCCCAGTTTCTACCAGAAAATAAATGCCAAAGTCAAAACACTTTTAGTCCCTCCATTTGATGGAGATAATATGAATTTTCAAATGATTACTTTTAAAAGCTCATTAATAACAGCATGACAAATTTATCCCTTGTGGTCTAGAACAGAATGGCTATATCTGACTTTATATTTTCTTCAAGTTAAATATCTATACCACCACCCAAATAGTCAAGAAATACTGATCACTTCTATCACATATTGAAAGAAGTCAATACCCTCAGCATTGGGGACAGTGAATTCTCACTATTCATTACAGAAAGCAATGGAAGGTAAGGGTGGGGGGTGATCTTTTGCATAACTCTGGATTCTTCATTGTAAAGGAGTGGGATTCTCCCTGGGAGTTGTATAAATTTTCACCTGAGAACAGCTCAAGAAAATGAATAAATCTAGCTCAGTAAGGATGTTCTTTATCAGAAAAGAGTCATCCCAAATCCCGTAATCTTGGTAGAATTAGCTGTTTGTGAGTCAGAAGTACGTTAAGGTATTGTGACAGAGTACGTGTTTTCAGCTGAACATAATTCCCTATGATTGGTCCTGGCTGCAAAAACCTCTAACAGCAGAACATTATGGCAAAGTTGGCACCGTCGCCCCCTGTCTGGATGGGCAGAGACACACAGAGCATGCACTTTTCCCTTGTGAGGCGCTCAGCGTCATCGTGTTGTTAAGAAGAAAGTGGGGCCTCCCTTTCTGTCTAATCTACATCCAGTTCTGTAATTGATATGAAGGGTGAGGTTTACAGTGGGGTCAACTGCCACATGACCTCGCAGCTTCCACTGAGTCATGTCATCACACTGCCCTTTCTCATTATTATTATTTATTGTTCCTTGAACTCAGCAAGCCAAAGTGGCTTGTACAATAACTCTGGTGGTGCCAAGACAAATAGACACACTCCTGCCCCAGCCGCTTAGGTTTGGTGACGCTGAATGACAAACGCAGGACAAATGAAGACTGGAAAGTGTGGGTGTCTCCTCTGTCCTGTTTCTTATGCCATCAACTCCATTCTCTTGGACTCAAAAAAGAAAAGCATACTGGAAATTTATATTTCCATTTCTGAATAATTACTTGAAAAACAGAAGATTTGGATAGTTCAATAACTTATGAAAAAGTATTTTTTCAATTTCACAGATTTAGAAATAATTCAACCTAATTCAGGGGATAGTTCTTGAAAAGAGAATATTACTGATGACTATTGTTAAATCTAACTGTGAATATAATCTCTTTTCCTGCCTGCCTTGGAAAAAAAAAAAAGATTACCTGCTCTTAGAGCCTCCTCTCATATCCACTTTTATTTTATGTATTTATTTCTCTGGCTGTGCCGTGCAGCCTGGTGTCCCCTGAGCAGGCATTGAAACTGTGTCCCCTGCAGTGGCAGCACGAGTCTTAACCAGTGGACCACCAGAGAAATCCATCTTATCTCTTTTTAAAATATGTCCATCCCCTTGCCCAGTTTGTAGGCATTTACTGTTGTTTTTCTGTCCAGTATCTTTTCTCTCTTCTGTAACAGTATTCTTATGTTCCTAGAAGAACTTTTTTCTCCACAATCAGGTCCTGTGCTTCATTTATTTATTTATTTTTAAAAAGATTTTTATATGTGAAAGTGAGAGTGCAAGTCGCTCAGGCGTATCTGACTATTTGTGACCCCATGGACTGTCCATGGAATTCTCCAGGCCAGAATACTGGAGTGGGTAGCCTTTCTCTTCTCCAGGGGATCTTCTCAACCCAGGGATCATACCCAGGTCTCCCGCATTGCAGGCGGATTCTTTACCAACTGAGCCACAAGGGAAGTGGGCCATTTTTAAAGTTTTTATTGAGTTTGGTACAATATTGCTTCTGCTTTATGTTTTTATTTTTTGTCCATGAGGCATGTGAGATCTTAGTTCCCCACCCAGGGACTGAACCCACACCTCATGCATTGGATAGCAGTCTTAACCACTGGACACCAGGGAAGTCACAGGTCCTGTGGTTTAAACAGAGTTGAGTCCACCCCAATATCCCAGGGTGTTCACATGACCCAGGCTCATTGGGGGTGATCACGTGACCCATACCTATCCGATCCTAGTACATCCTGCGCCTTTGGGGATGTGGAGCAAGTGAGAAGAGCAAAGCAGTATAGAAAGCCTTATCTGTCAGCCTTACACAGAGGGCAAGAAAATGTTCTGGAACCATCAAGTGCCATTTTGCCATCTTGGATTGTGGTGGCACAGTCAGTTTTGAAGGGAATCTGCCAAGAAGGGCTATGATTCCAGACTGTTCTGTGGACATCACTTGCGTTCCTAGATGTTCTAGTTCCTGAAACCAGTCTTTGCTAATGAGTCAACATAAATTTTTACTTTTTTAAATGCCAGTTGAGTTGGGTTTGCTGTCAATTTGCCAGAAGGGTTTGGAAAAGCTTGTCTCCACTGGAAACACTCCAGCATATTCATCTGAGAAAAGATCATAGACTAGAATCACAGCAGTGTTTCTTTCATAGCTTTCTTTATTTCTCCTATCATTGCTAATGTTGGGGGTATCTTCGTTGGTATTTTCATACAAAGTAAATGCTGTATGAATCTCTCAATGCATTATCGTCCACATTCTGAGCATAAAAGAACTTGTCAGCTGTGCCTTAGGTTCTTAGCTCACTGTTGTTAGGGCTACGGGTTAAAACTTACGTGTTGGCAAAGTCTTTCCTTCATGACCGTACTTTGGCCGAATCCCGTCTCCAGAGAGAGGAAATGTTTCTGTCACTCTCCCTCTTCCTGAGGAAGCATGTCCCCAGCCTTGCAAAGTCATCATGCCTGAAAAAATCACCACCAGGCTGTGATAACACACAGATCCTTCCCAGGTTGCTAATTATGTTGTCCCTTCCCCCTCTTAAAGCCACTCACCTCTGCAATGTCCTCACCTCTGAGTAATTGGCTTTTCCTAGAACAAACACACACGGTTTGTGTTATAAAGGCAAAGTCAGGCAAACTTCAGACAAAAAAAGGAAAAAGAAGAGAGGTGCTGCTTTATGTTCAGTTATTTATAACATGAAAGCTTTTATTACTTCTTACTTTGTTTGTCCTTTGCTTGACTCACTTTCCGAGGTGATGTGGTGTAGCTCCTATCATCTTATCCTGAATCTTGGCTCCTCTGTACATCAGTTATGTAATCTCGGGCAAATAACTTAAACTTTGTGTTCTCTGTTCTATCTGTGGGGAAAAAAAAAATTTACAATACCTTCCTTGTGATAATGTTGTCAGAATCAAATGGGGTAATACATGCAGAGTATTTAGGACAGTATGCAGTAGGCACTCAAGGTGAGCTTCCCTTAGTGGCTGGACAGTTTCTCTCATCCTCTTGCCCCCAGAACTGCCCTGCCCACTGCTCCAGCCAAGACTGGTCCTCTTCTTTGCTCACTAGAACAGGCAACTCTTTTCAGAGTATGATTTTGGGTACCTTGAAAATATTTTGTTTGTGCTAAAATATTTATCTTCTTGCCTTTGCTGAAACCCCTCTTCTAAGTTCGTCTGTGTTGACTGCTGAGGGCCCCTATTAAAATATAACAGCAGCAGTCCATCTACATGTTTGATTTGCCTACTGATGCATCATGGAGATCAGCTTCTGGGGGCAGGTGAAACAGGATTGGTCAGGGGAAGAAAGGCCAAGACACTGACTGCTGTGCTTTGTCTTGGATTTCAGAACTTTGGGAGATATAAGAACTGAGTAACACAAGAAAAAGAGGGTCCCATCTGGCCAACCAGAGAGCCAGCATCAAGTAGTGAATGGTGGGTACAGGATGTCAAGGGGAGGGCTCCATCACCCCTTTGTGGGATGCTACAGTGGGGAGCTCCAGCTGACACCTAAGCTGGATGGTATAAAGCTACTCCAGGTTGCAGTGAGAGCTTAGGCAATAGCAGTCAGAACTCAGAACAGACCCTGGTCCACTTTGAAGTCAGAAGGATTTAAAACAGGGAAGTAGACACATGGTTGATGGAAAATCTGAGATGTCAGCAGAGGCTGATGAAATGGTGAATTTAGGAAAAGCAGAAAGTTATGCAAAACCTCTGGGGCTAGAAGTACAAGGGATGGGATGATGTCCCTAAAACTGGGGGCTAAGGCCTCAAGGAAAGGCTGGAACCTCAGGGGACCTCTCTGGCAGGATCTGAAGCCACAGAGAAGGCTCCGAGACACAGTCTACAGAACGGAAGGAGGGGAGGTAGTCTGGCATCTTCTTTTCTTCTGTCCCCTGACCTCCAGCAGGGTCTCCCTGTGGGTGAACCTTGCTGGAAGCAAGTTGGTTACAAGAATCTGAAAAACAGAGCCTGCAGGACTCTTGTCCTTGGTGTGTAGGGCAGCTTGGGAGATGGGGTTAAGGATGATCTAAGAGCAATCAAATGATGGGCGTGGTGCTCAGAGGAGAAAGGAAAACTACTTTCCTGTGACCAAACAAGAAGGTGACTCTGAGGAATGGGAGCTGTCAAATGTCTTATTTATGTCTGCCACGCATGCCAGGGATTTTGGCTTGGTTTGTAGGTCTGGGCTTAGATGTAGAATATTATGCACTTTAATTTTTCTCAAAGGGAAGTCTGTGGAGTCTGGAGTAGAAACAGATGTACTGCTAATTCAACATGCTAATTCTTGGGCTTCACACCAGCTTTTAAAAGTGTGTTTCCCTTACTATGGGGCCCACTGGTTTACCCACTTCTCTCTGTTGTTTCTGAGGTTTGTGTTTATTAAACCTTTCGAATTTAAAATTAGAGCAGTCACTCCTTGGATGAACTTTATTTTGCTTCTTCTCCCTCCTGAGTGGTGGGTGATGCTGTCCTTACGAAGTTGTAGTCTATGGGTCTGTTCAATATCCACCCAAAAGTTCTGCCCAGGACTTAGATCATGGATGAGAAATGTCTCTTATCCAAAGATTGATGGTTTCACTTGAGAGAAGGGCAACAAATTCTCAAGCATGTTAACAAATCTCCCATCTCAGCCAACAGGGTTGCATGATTGAAAAAGTTAGAAATAGAAACCAGAGGAATTCCTTGGTGCAAGAGGTCAAGGAGATAGACTCCCCAGCTAGACTGCAGAACACGCTGCTTAAGGGTCCCGGGAAGCCATTTCAGGCATTGGAAGCCAATTGCTTGGCATTTCCTGTAATGTTGCTCTCAATGGTTGGTTTCCATTTCTCCAACTAGTGGTGTGCTGGTGCTCATTAATGAGTATGTCCCTGAACATAGATGCTTGGGTTAAGTATTCTTTTGGTGCACAAGATAAGGCTTGCATTTCTCTGACCCTGCTTTCCATCTTCAAAAGGAGGGTAGTTACTGTGCTTCCTTCATAGTGTACTTGGGAGATCACCTATGTTGATGGAAGACTGATTTATTTATTGGCTGCTCCAACATACTAGGTCGCGTGTTAGAATTGTAAAGACAGCATTCTTGCATTTGAGGGCATCATAGCTTCTAAAAAGAGACTCGGTGTGTGAAAGCATTTCCAATGCTCTGTTGAGTTGAAAGCTATTATTTAAAGTGCTATGATAAAATCCGTTGCCACAACTGTATTTAAGATAGGTAAGTATTAGTTTTATAGTTATGGGATCTGAAGGACTGATTTGGAAAATCACCTTAAATCTCAGGACCTCCAGAGAAGCATCATCAGTGCCTGGGGTGCTACTGGCAGGTCTAAGCCTTCACTACCGGGAATAAAAATAAAAAGTAAGCCAGAGAAGGATGATTAACATAGGAAAATCAAAGAGTGGAATGAAAAGGCAGGAGGAACAATGCATAGCTGTTAATGTCTGCCTGCAGCTACCCCTAAGGCACCTGCCTGCCAAACAACTCTGACCTGGTTTTCTCTTTATAAAGCACTTACAACCAGGGATAATGTAACTGTGAGGAAAAATCTGCTTTTAAGAGAAAACAAAAACTTGCCTTTCGTGTTTTAAGATTTATTTATTTTTCCTTTTAAATTATTACACACATTCTGTTTCCTTTGTTTCTACTTCTGAGGGTAATGGTACTCTTTCTTTTATCCTTTCAATTGGGATTGGCCTGAGTCCTGTGCCTTTTTTTGAATATTGACCTAGGGCTTTCTTTACTTTAACACAGTTATTTACAAACTTTAGCTGCATCAGAATCACCTGGAGGGTTTGTTAAAACAGGGTTGTCCAAACTGCAAATCCAGACTTTCTGATTTTGTTTCTGCTCTGTCGGGTGGGGCTCAAGAACTAGCAGTTTCACAAATTCCCAGGTGCTGGTGATGCTGCTGGTTGGGTGTGGGAGGCACTTCTTTAACATTTCAATAATGTGATTGTATATTTCCTCCCTGGGGCCTCTCTTTTCCTGAGTTTGGTGGTCTCTCTTCTTCCTATAGAAAGAATTCATTGTAGAACATTGTAATAGAATCTGAGATGTTAACTCTAAGCCTATGGGTTTTGTGTCTTTCTTGTACTAACCAGTATTCAGGGATTTCTTTGAATGAATGATTCTGTATGCATGAGGGAAAGCTTAGGTAAACTGAAAAGTATATGCTTCCGGTATCAAACCTGTCAGTTCTAAAATGGGAACGTGACTTTGGCAAGCACAGGGTGACTTTGATTTGCACTCAATTCAGTCACAGGAATATCATGAAGCATCATGTCTGGTGTTTAAGTGACCCCACCAGTGTTGATATTATTCCTACTTTGGCTCATATGAGAAGGTCTGGCAAGAGAAAGAGATTTCAATGGTAGATCACTGGTTGTGGGTTTTGGACCATGTTAAGTTAGTTACCCTTGAATTGTGTCCCTGGCCAAGTCCACGGTCTTGCCTCCTAAGTGGTGAAATGGGAAAAATGACCATCTCTAGACTCATGGAGTGGCTGGGAGTTTCAAGGGCTGCCAAGCACAGAAAGTGCTCATGGATCCAAAAGCTGCTTCTCATTAGCCTCTGGTTTGCTTTCTTTTCCTGCTGGGCAACACTGGCTGGGGGTGTCACTTTCTGGTCTAAGCTTCGGAGGTGGTGACAGATTGCTGTGCCACACTGAATGGAAAATGTCCTGTCTGGGGGATCTTCTCAAGATAAGGAGTCATCATATTATAAGGAAAGTTTCCCCACAACTCTTGAAATGGTATCAAAGCCGTTATTTTCATGAGTTGGGCTGACAACATGGTGGGTGAGCTGTCAAAATCCCCAACCTCAAGAGCAACAATTTTTTGACTTTAATGGAGAAGCAGATTTGGGGAAAGGAAAGAAATAGAATCATAATTTCTCTACTGCTCTGTAGGGTCTTCAGTAGTAGTTTGCTCATCAGCTTTTTAGATAAGATGGACTCGAAGGTACCAAATGGGAATTATAGTAGATTATGCCAAATTAGATGTCTCCTGGTATTGGAATGTAATTTTTTTTAAAAAAATATGATCTTTTTATTAAAGCATAATTCACATATAGAAAAATACACACAGTGTGAATATACAGCTTGATGAATTTTTAAAAACCAACGCACTCATGCAACCAACAGTTGGGTCAAGGAGCAACATCATCAGGATCCCAGACTTTCTTTCAATTCTTCTCCAGTCACTACTGTCCCTCCCCTCAAAGACAAGCACTATCCTGAGACTTCTAGCACCAGACTAATAGTGTCTGTGTTTTTATTTGATATAGACAGACTCATAGAGGATGGAGTCTTTTGTGTCTGGTTTTACTCAACACGTTTGCAATGTCATTTGTGTGGCTTGAAATTCATTCATTTGAAGTACTATACAGTATTCTATTGTATAAATTGTTATTGTTTAGCTACTAAGTCATGTCCAACCCTTTGTGACCCCATGGACTGTTGCTCCCTAGGCTTCTCTGTCCATGGGAATTCCCAGGCAAGAGTACTGGAGTGGGTTGCCATTTCCTTCTCCAGGGGATCTTCCCCACCAGGGACTGAACCCCTGTCTCCTGCATTGGCAGGTGAATTCTTTACTGCTAAGCCACCTTGAATCAAATATCATGGAGATTTTGGGTATTCTTAGTTTTTGCTATTGTTAATAATGTTGCTATGAACAGTACTACACAAGCCTGTGGTGAATATGTGCGTGAGTGTTGTTGAAGTGTAACTATTGTGTTTTCAGATGAACATGGATGCCTCTTTAGCAAGTATTGCCAAGTAGTTTTCCAAAGTGGTTGTCCCACTGACATGCCAACCAGCCGTGTGGGAGAACTGATCTTCCACACCCTTGCCAAAACTTAATTTTGACTGTGGTTTTATTTCAGCCATTATAATGTGCATGAAAACAAACAAACAAATAAACAAGCAAAATAGAACAAACAAAAAGCAACAACATGAATTCAGTACAGTCATCCCCCTGCCCCAATACTGGTGTTTAATTGTACAATAAGGAAACTATTCTTTCATTGTATAAGGAAACGCTACATGATGGCTCATTTGACCTCTGTACAAAGGACTTGAGTCAATTTATATTAATGTCAAGGGAAGCTGCATCTGAGTGAAGACTGCATATTTCAGTATAGGAAATATTCTACGCTTTCACTGCTGCAAATCATAAAATTCCTTTTTAGGGCAGATCAACCTGGAAATTCTTCTTTACCTACAAAGACAAGAGGGTAAGAATCTCTTCAACTTCCAGAATAGAGAACGTGTATATGCATTTTAGGGACAGAAAAAGCCCAAGACCCACAGAGAGCATACAACAGAGTCCATAACATTGCAGTATCTGAGGTGACAGTCCCTGATACGGAGGGCTAGTGGCTGGAAATTTATAATGAATATTGTAAGAATTAAAATCAATAGCAGTGATTGCATATACAAAAAAGCAGTAACAAGAACCCTGGATATTCAGTTAATGGTTTTATGTGTGTGTGTGTGTACATGAAGCATGAACTTTGAGAACTGCAGACAGCTATGAAGGCAATGGCACCCCACTCCAGTACTCTTGCCTAGAAAATGCCATGGGTGGAGGAGCCTGGTCGGCTGCAGTCCCTGGGGTCGCTAAGAGTAGGACACGACTGAGCGATTTCACTTTCACTTTTCACTTGCATGCACTGGAGAAGGAAATGGCAACCCACTCCAGTGCTCTTGCCTGGAGAATCCCAGGGAAGGGCGAGCCTGGTAGGCTGCTGTCTGTGGGGTCGCACAGAGTCGGACATGACTGAAGCGACTTAGCTTAGCTTAGCTTAGCTTATGTCTCTGCAATCAGTATTAACCATTGCATACAAATAACTGATCATTCTAGTGAGATAGATGTGGGGGAAACAGAAAAAACAAATCAAAAGATGACAAAGAAAACAGTATTCAAACTTTCCCAAGGCAGAGCATTTTTTCGTAGGTATGGCTGATTAAATATTTCACAAATTCTCCATTGAGATATTGGATAAAAGTATCTAAGGCCATTTTATTCTTATCATATTTTATTACAATTAATTTTCAGTTTCCTGAAACCTCATTTGTCTATGGGAACTAAGGAAGTAACAGCTCAACCTCACTGCCACTGTATCAGTTATGTGGTTCCAAAATAATGCTGTGTAACAATCACAAAGGCCAGTTACATAAAGCAATAAACATTTAGTTAGCTTATAAGTTTGTGGAGTTCAGATGACCTGCACTAGACTTGGCAGATTATACAAAGGACTCAAGTCAATTTATATTAACTCCAAGGGAAGCTTGGCTCAGTGGTGACGAATATGCCTGCCAATGGAGGAGATGCAGGTGATATGGGTTCCATCCCTGGGCTGGGAAATCCCCTGGAGGAGGAAATGGCAATCTGCTCCAGCATTATTGCCTGGGAAATCCCTTGGACAGAGGAGCCTGGCCAGCTACAGTCCATGGGGTTGAGAAAAGTTGGACACAACTGAGCGACTGAGCATGTGGGCAAGGGAAGCTGCATCTGAATACTTCAGTACAGGAAATATTCTAGGCTTTCACTGCTACACATCATGCAATTATTTTTTAGTGCAGATCAACCTGGAAATTCTTCTTTACCTACTAAGACCAGAGGGTGTAAATCTCTTCAACTCCCGGAACACAGAATGTATGCTTGCAGTTGAGAGAGAGAAAGAGCCCAAGACTGAGAAAGAGTTGGAAAGCTGGACTTCTTTGTGTTTCTGTGGTCCTCTTTGGCTTAGTTGGTGACTCTAGTGATCTTGGCTGGACTTGGGCACATGTATGAGGGTTGGTTCATCCAACTGAGGTGACTGTCAGCAACTTGGCTCCACCCAACACTCAATGAAATACAAAAAATGGTTCTTCTGCCACAAACTTAGTGGCTTAAAACAATACATACTTATTATCTTGCAGCTTCTGTGGGTTATGAATCTGAGTATAGTTTAGTCAGGTTCTCTGCTTTAGGGTCTACCAGATGCAGTCATGGTATGCTAGGTTGTTCTTTTATCTAGAGGCTTGACTGGGGAAGAGTATACTTCAGACTCACACAGCCTTTGGCAGAATTCAGTTCCTATCAGCTATAGGAGTAAGGCCCTTAGTTCCTAAAGACTTCCCTCTTTTTATTTGCCTGCCATGTGAATCTCTGCAATGCACACATTTCTGCTTCCTTCTTCAAGGCCAGCAGGTGGGCAAGAGTAACTCTGCTGAGATGGAGTCTTGTATGACTAATACAGTCATGTCAATGACATTCCATCATCTTTACCATATTCTGTTGGTTAGAAACAAGTCACAAGTCTGCTCACACTCAAAGAAAGGGGATTCATAAAGCTATGAACTCGAGGAAGTGAGAATCACCAGTTGTCACCTTGGAGTCCATCTGCCTAACCTGATCTTGCTCACGTGTCTTGGGATTAGATGACTGTCAGCAGATCTAGGGTAGCACATTCACCCAGCAAAGGTGAAGATGCAAGAGTGGGAGTGAAAATGCATAAGTGAGTTTTTCAGTCCTCTGCATCCGGTCTGTTAAACTGCAACTAACTTGCATCCCGTTTGCCCAGTGAAGTCACAAGACTCAGAAACAGAGATGAAAGACATAACAAGGTTAGCTGGTAATGGAGGTAGGTGCGGGAAAGGTAGAGAGTTGCAGTCATAGACACCATTCTCACCTTCGTCTGCATAATCCAAGAACTCAGCCCCATGGAAATCTCATTCCTCTCTTCCTCCAGTCAGCATTTCAGGAAGATCCTAGTGTTCCATTTGGTGTTCCACAAATGCTCGAAATTTCTGGTAGTTTCTCCTGCGATTCCCTAGACTCCTTGCTTCCTGCAGACTCCCACATAGATGGAAACTTGTAAGACCACCCTGCTATCACACTTGATGAGAAAAAATCTCAGCAGATAGATTTCCCCCTAAATTCCATAAGCTAAATAACCCTTCTGTTTCCTCCCCAAGGAGCGGAGACTATTGTTATTATCCACTCTGTAATTCTATTCCTGTCTCAGAGGATCATTCATGAAATCAGTTTCTACCCACTGTCCCTGTCTTTACAGGGATGAGGCCAAACTCATGGTGTCTGCCATGTCCACCCCCTGTAGAACTCACCATGCTTGTGCTGTCTGCTGATTTAAAGGGTGCTCCAGGGCTTGTTACAGGCTGGAGCTTCTCAACACTTGTACATTAGAGTTACCCAGGAGCTTTTAAAAATTTCAGTGCTTGAGACATGCCAAAAAGCAATCTCTGGGAGTTGGTTCCAGGCACTGACATGTTTAAAGTGACACCAGATGATTCTGATGTGTAGCCCAGATCAAGAACTCCTCTTAGAGATAGACATGTAACCCAGGATGTCTCAAGCCATAATTGCACTTAAGATTTTGGAGCTTAGAGGAAGAAGAAAAGCATATTTCTACTTGACCATAGTAAAATACATGACCTCCTTCAAAAGATTTTTTCATGTGAAGCTTCTCTCTGCCTCTATATATAGAAGGAATCATGGAATCACATTTGCTTTGAAATATCCTCTCATCTGGTGCCCTGGCACCACAGATGAGAAAAAGAAAAACCCAGAGCGATTTATTCACTTGCTGAAGATCTAATTAAAGCCGAAGACTAATTAATATTCACTTGCCGAAGACTAATTAAAGCACAGATAGGGCTGGGTCATGAATTTTCTGTCGTTTTCTTTCTTTAACATCAATCTATTTTTAAAACATTGCACTTAAAAGTTTTGGGAGTGGCAAGTTGGATCCTATAATCTTCCCAATATACATAAACTGCCCATATTTTCTGTAGCTGACCAAACATAGGAGCAAGTCCATTGTAAGTATATGGAAAATTCTAGAAAAACAAATGATATGGATCTTTCTAGAGTGAAACTCTAAAGTCCATCTAGTGCCCTTGGCCCCAAAGCTGTCTTGTAGATCTTTCTGAAGATTAAACATCCAGTTTTAAAGGGAACACTGAAGTGTCACAGTGTGCTATTTATTATTGAAAACCTTGGTTTTCTTTATTCTAATTTAGATACACAGCTGCTTTGGGGACATAAAGGAAGAACGTCTTCCTGTGTATTTAATGCCTTTAAAGACAGTTTCTTCAAATAGTCTATGGGTATACATTTAATATCTATACTTAGAGTTGCTAAGTTTTGAGAAAAGGAAAAGTTGGAATCTGTATGACATCCTTACCGTTCCCTGTGTTATCAGAGAACGCAGGCAAGAAAATCCTGCAGCTGTGAATCTCAGACTGCATGGTACGCCCAAGCCATTTGTGATGAATGGAGAAAAGAAGAGACTCCTGGCCCAAGGCTCAGAGTTTTGGATCCATAGGCCTACAGCGTTGTAGTAACCAGCACGTGTATTTTCTGCATTCTGATGCTTTGACCTCTGGAGCTTTGCTGAACCTGGAGGGACCTCCCGTTGCTGACCAGTTCCTAGAGAGAGTAAAGAACTTGTCCTTGAACATGCCTTTCAAATGCAGGCCCCTCAAGCCAGCACGCACACCCCAGTCACCTTATTTATCAAGCTCTCACCCTCGGGGCTGCCACCCACCCATCCCAGTCATGTCCCAGGGTCAGATACCAGACAATTAGGCACAGTCACTATGCCGCAGAGCCTGCTAAACTTACTCAAAGTGGATAATCCTAAACCTGTATACCCACTTCTGTTTCTTTCCATAGACATCACAAGAAATGATCTTGCCCCTTCTCCGTGTTTCCTGATGGACTCTGGTATTCCCCATAGCATGACCTGTCCCTTCCTCTTAGGATCTGTGAATATAACAAAGTATCTTTTTTTTTTTAATTAAAGGATAACCACTTTACTATGTTGTGTTGGTTTCTGCTGCACACAAAGTCTCTCTTTAATGCCAGTGATCTGCTGATCCATTGACCTCAGTGATGGATTTTGCGCTAAGATAAGTGGGATATAAGAATCTGCGCTGCTAACATGTTTTTCAGGTGACATTACTGCTTGTCTTGGGGACACACTTTGAGAACCGCTTTATTTGTTGGTGGGAGAAGAAAAGTCAAGGGCAGACCTGTGGTGATAGACAGAGAATGAAGGTTTTTGTAAAAGCTCTTTCATCTACTTTATTGTTACATGCTTGCGTTTCAGTAAAGCCTTTTACCAGCTAGCAGAGCCCTCAAACGAGAGCTGTGTTAGTATTCCTCTACCCCAGTGCTGTGATCCTTAGTGAGTTACTTGGGGAGAGAATGAGAATACAGAAAGGGGGTGAAGAACGTTGGTTTTCAGTCCAGCTGTGCATCTGATGCCAAGCTGCAGGAACTTGGAAAATTCCCTTCATATCCCTGAGCCCCAGTGTCTTCTATAACTTGGTGTAATCCTACCTCATAGGGTTAATATTAGAATTAAAAGAGGTAAATGCCAAGAAAGTGCTTAGTCCAGCCTGTGGTGTACAGTTGGATTTCATGATGCAAGTTATTGTTATTGAAGTTATTTTGGTGCTCAAACACTGGATGATAATCAGTTGCATTGTCTTGCCCTTTATATAATTTTATGCCTGGCATTTTGAGTTAAGAACAATGGTGTATGACCAAAGAAATCTAAAAATAAGATCCCACTACAGTTGTGTTTCTACAAAGCAGAAAACCAGAATCCCTGGGTGAAACTCCCTGAGACTGTTCTCTAAGGGATAAAACTACAAGAGTTGCAGTCATCTCCCAGAATTTGATGTCAGAAGAAAGTCGTGTTGTCCAGGATATACTTTAGTTTTAGACTTTCTTTTGGCAAGGCCAAGGGCGCAGTGGTGCACGAACAGTGTCGGTTCTCCATATGTGACCGTGTGATCAGAGCCGTGGCTGTGAGAGTTAACCGTTTCAACCCAACTCGTCTGCCATGAGTATTGCTTCTGAGTTATGATGCTTGCCATAACAGACAAGCTTTCATATGTAAGCACTTCGAGGTGCTTCAGTAGGAAGACAGAAATCACTATCTCTTCTCTGTTCATCACCAACATATATAACAGATACACTCTGACTATAGTATCTTTTTCATTGTGAGGACCAAATTATTTGAAAAAAATTTTAGTTCCCAGATATGCAACTGTGTCAAGATTCAGTTTAGTCCTTATGTCTTTATGCATCTTTTGCAGTAAAACACAAAGCACCTGTGATATTCTTTCTGAGCTAAAATCACTGATATTACCTATTTCAGTAGGAAAAAACAGAAGCTGAAGAGTATTTTAATGCAGTTGATCGAGTGTGCTGAACAAGATGATGTGAAGATTTTTACACTGAATTGGTTCATGGCATGAGTACAACCAATGCTTCCCAAAGTTTAAAGCAATGTTTTTTGTTTGTTTTTAATGTGGCTGATAACACATCTGTAGGTCATAACCAGGATTTAAAATTAAATAGAACAAAAGTATCAGAGTGCATCACCCATGGTAGTAAGGTTAAGTATTTATAATAGGAGTGTGTGTGTGTGTGTGTGCGCGCGCGCGTGTGTGTGTGATTTGCAACATACAACCCACTTCTTCAGTGGATCATGGATGGCTGAAAAAGAATTTGAAAAACACTGCCTTTGTTATTTCTTGAAACGGTGTATTTGGGATACAGACAGAGCTAAATAGCTTTAGATCCCATGGTGAGGTTTCGCTTCAACCTGTTTCATTCCTCCTGATGAGGCAGTCTCTATTTGCTGCTAGCACATCTCTGTCGTCTCTCTAACTCTGGTGGGTCTCCCTTTGAAAGGAAGAAAACCAGGCCTCAGAGTCTGGGGTAGGAAGGAGTTTTGTATACGGTAGCAGTGATGTTGATTTTCCGTACATTCCATTGGAACCTCTCATGTTACGTGGAACCGTGGTTTCCGAGTCTACTTCCATGTCATTCCACAAGGATCGTTTCTTTCAATGACTTGATTTAATAAAAATTGTTGTGAGTACACTGTGACAAACAGTAGGACTGGCTAGGGAGTTTGGAAACCAGCATTGCTGGTGCTTTGGGGTTTGTCACCCTCTTCAGGATCCAGAGCTGTCTGGAAGACTCCGCCGTGGCCAACATGATTGACACCCTCTTTAAGACTGAAGCCAGTTAGACTGATTGCCGTGGGTGATCCCATACTTTCCAGGTGTTGCAGATAATAGCTGCATTTTCTCCACAAAATAAGGTGAACACAGGGAGGTGTGTCCCAGGAAGTCCTGTGTGCTGGCTTCCCACTGCCAGCATCCTATCACTGTACTAACCTTTGAACCAGAGACAATGTCTTGGGTCTTAAAACTATTCAAATTTTCTTTGCTTGACACACCATTGTATTTCTTTTTCCCTGCTTATACCTAAGCCTTGCCTCAGCAGGGAAAAATAACAATAGGATGGGAAACTCAAATGGGGTGATGATACAGAGCCACTGGGGACTGGTAACCAAGCTCATGTGCCCAGGCTTAGTGGCCATGCCGAGATCTGGCTTGCTGCTGGCTGGTTCTCGATGGAAAATCTCCCTTTGTATACAGGGAAACCTGAGAAAACTAAGCGTGGTCTGAGGTCTGAAGTCCAAATGGCCCTGCTCTCCTTTCTCTGACGGAAGAGCCTAAAAATAAAGCAGAGGCAACAAGTGTTAACACAGGCATCGTTTCTCTTCCGTGGCACAGATATCACCCCTTTTAGTGCAAGTAGGACAGAGGGTAAATTGAGAGTTGTCTTTGTCCTGTATCAACACCAGGGCTGATTTTCTCCTTCTTTCAATTAGGTTGGCACAGGCGTTATTGTGATTCGCTACTCCCAGAGCTGAGAGACAGGAGAGTTGCTAAAATGCCACCTGCATCTTCAGTCAGCTGGCCACTTCAGCATGGAACCTACAGCAGGACTCCATGCCTTCCCCTGCCAGACACAGAGCTATTCCCTCTGCTGGAACAGGAACTGGGTTGACCCCTTGAGTGTCAAGAGTCTACATCGATACCAAAGCATTGTGACTTTTCCTTTCTCTTCCCTCCTGGGTCCCTCCCTGAGCAGCATTATTTGGGAGGCGATGCTTTGATCCCGGAAGACTGTGTTGTGAACGGAGTTGGCAGATTTTGAGGGAAAAGCCTGTGTTTCCGCACACATAGCTTTGGCCGTGCTTGCTTGTTTGAGAGCAGAGCGGACAGAATGAGCTGCTTGGGCGACCTACGCCTTTGGCAAGTTCAGAGGGCCTGAGAAGAAGAGGAGAGGGGACCAATGGGCTCTGCGGGCTCTGCGTCTCAGTCTAAAAACAGCCAGCCTGGGGCTCCTCTTCTTCCTGTTCCAGTCACCTCTTCTCACAGGGAGAGCTTTTGAAAGGGCACCTCCCGCCCCGTCCCTCTGCTCCTTCCCTCCCTTCTTCCAGTGTGTCTGTGACGCCAGTTCATTTGAAAGGCAAGCTTTTTCTGAACTGGGATAAGTGAGATACAGGAAGTCACCATTGAAAGGCTTCTTTATGCTTGTTGTCATCATCACCTCAGTATGAGGGCCATCCAGAGTGACGGAAGCAGAAGCCTGGGCCAGCCAGGGTGCTCGGGGACCCAGAGGTGATAGCGACCAAACCGATCATCTGCAGAGGTCAGGGGCCACACTGAGGTGATGAACCTTGCTTCCTTGGGTCACATGAGCGGAACTTCAGATCACACTCTGAAACTTCGGGATTTTTTAGAAGCTTTGTTGTTCTGCTAATGACATTCTGGGTGAGGAGGGCAAACTGAAACACCAAAGTACACCCTCCACCAAAAAATAAATTCTTGATGCTTTGTGTACCTGCAAGGCCAGGATTACATATGTGGTGACCTAATGAACATCCTTAGACTAGATAGCGAGCAATATCTTACCTATTTTTTTTCAATTTATGTATTTTAATTGGAGGCTAATTACTTTTGCACTCTGGTATAGCTGAGCTCAAATCTAGGGATTTATACCAAGGATTATCTACATTCAATTTTTTGTTTTCCAAAATGCATAGGTGGAGACTCTTTTCTAACTTACCCATCTACTAAAATGTTTAGATTGGTTGAGGCTCCATAGTACAATGTCTATGTTACATGTACTTATAATATATTAATGTGGTCCTCAGGCCAGCGACATTGGTATCAATATCATCTAAGAACTTGATAGGAATGAAATTTTTAAGGCTCCAAACTAGAATTATGGAATTAGATGTTCAGGAGGTGGGATCTGTATTTTAACAACTCCTCTAGGAGATTTTGAAGTGGCCTCAAGATTGAGAATCACTGATTTAGATGACTCAAAAAGCCAGCATTATTTCCTTATTTTAGATTTGGTAGTAAAACTGCCAAGAATCAAGATATACCTTCTATGTGGTGGCACAAATAATTTTTATGAAGCTCACAACATTCATTGTTGTTTAGTTGCTCAGTCATGTCCGACTCTCTGCGACAACACTCATAGACTAGTTCTAAAACAGAAATTGTACATGAATGCTAAATTGCTTCAGTCCTGTCCGACTCTGTGCAACCCTGTGGACTGTAGCCCACAAGGCTCCTCTGTCCATAGGATTCTCCAGGCAAGAATACTGGAGTGGGTTGCCACACTCTCCTCAGATGGAAGCAAATGTAATTATGACCAACTTCATCAAATTGTACCAATTCTCAAAGAATTACCTTGAAATATGTACATTGAATGTATGTTGAATCTTTTTCCTTTTGCTAATGCTCATTTTGAAACTGAAAAAAATATTTTCTTACTAGGGAAAAGAACTAGTCTTGGAAGATCAGAAAGTGACAACATAGAATTCAGAAAAGTTCTTTAAAAAGCATTCTAAGAAAAAAACCGATAGTTTTCTGGCAACAGCTTTGCAAAATGCAAAACTCTTGATAGATGTCAAATATGGATGCCATCATTTTGTGTTTTTATGTTGTTAATAAATGATGGGTGGCTCAGACGGTAAAGCGTCTGTCTACAATGCGGGAGACCCGGGTTTGATCCCTGGGTCGGGGAGATCTGCTGGAGAAGGAAATGTCAATCCACTCCAGTACTATTGCCTGGAAAATCCCATGGACAGAGGAGCCTGGTAGGCTAAAGTTCATGGGGTCGCAAAGAGTCGGACACGACTGAGCGACTTCACTTAAGTTAACAGAGCACACCAGAGTGAGTAAAATTCTTTCTTCTTTTCAAGATTTCTTCAAGGAATAATATGACTATTTCCCCTAGTTCAGCACCATTCTCCAGTTCCCAGGATTTCATGGATGGCTCTTAGAAAGCAATAGGATTATTTGAATGAACAAAGAAGGGTAAGATTGTAAATGCAGAGGTAAATCTGAGTGAAACACATCTACTGAAACAGGAGAGGAGCACGCCAAGAATCTTTATGATGTAAATCTTGGGGCTATTAATATGTGCATAATGAGACCTGCCAGTAACTGTTCCAGTGGCAGCAACAGCAGTCCTGAAAACTTAATGATGTGTGATTCACTAACT
Organism: Ovis canadensis; assembly: GCF_042477335.2. Taxonomy (NCBI): domain Eukaryota; kingdom Metazoa; phylum Chordata; class Mammalia; order Artiodactyla; family Bovidae; genus Ovis; species Ovis canadensis. Next base: position 19,497,268 of record NC_091257.1, read on the forward strand.
TTGAATTTCAAATAAAGCAGGCAGAAGTGGAAGGAATCTCGAAGACACCAAGTTGAAGAAAGCAAGACACCAGACACCAGCATAAAATGGATTCTAGCTTGTACAGCAAATTTGGCCTTCAAATAGGGCATCTTTCTGAAATCAGTCCTGTATTTGTAATTCTGACACTTGCTAAGCTTTCCAGGGAAGAACATATGTGAATGGATGGGTTGGGTGGTTTTGTAAATTCAGTTCTTCCCTCTCAGTCCTCCCACTTCAAATAATTTTGTTTCAGTAGAAATACATGTTTTCATACAGTTTTTTAATCATTGTGAGGGAAACAAAATTTATTTTAGAACTCCTTTGATGCATAGCTAAGGGTGATTTATATCCATTCTTTTCTGTGTTAAGAAAACAAATGCACAAAATATTCGAGTTGACAGATTTTTTTTCTTACTAGAATTACACTGTGGCTAAGATGGCTTTTGGAACCTATTTATTTTCCATATTGCTTCATTTGCCAACTAGATTTTTCTTAAGAGCAAAGGTTGCTACACTTGGGTTTCCTGTGTTGAGAATTCAGTAGGGGTTTAATAAATGTGCTGTCTCCTGATCTGCCAATTTTTATCTAGAACTTGACCCTTTTTATCTCTCCTATTACTAAAGCAGATTTGCTCATGTAATCTGGAATTTGCACTTTCAACCCTGAAAGAAAACTTAGCTCTCACATCATGCAACCCTATGATTTTATAGATGAGGAAACTAAAGCATAGAGAAGTTAATTGAAAGTTACGCAGCGACTCATGAGGAAAATTCCCGTAGAACCTGGGAGTCCCATGCCCCTCAATGTCTCCATCTTGGTGTGTTCCCATTAGAACCACAGCTATGAACAGTAATCGACAGTCCAGTACCCAAAAAAGCAATGTGTCAGTTTTCATTTCTGGTCCAGTTACTGAAACTTCTTTCCTGCTCCTATGAGTGCATAAACCACAGAAGGATGCTATTAAGACCTGAGCACCTGAGAACATGCATTTCCTCTCTTTTTTTTTGTTTGTTTTAACTTTGTGGATTATGTATTTGAGCAGCTGGCCTTAAGAAATTTCCTTAGCTGAAAAAACATTTTCATGCTATTTAAGAAATAACTTTTCTTTTGGTTTGGCATTATTTCTCTTTCTTTTTTTATAATGAAAATTTACTGTTTATTTTCACTTCCCTGGTGGCTCAGACGGCAAAGCTTCTGCCTGCAAAACAGAAGACCTGGGTTCGATCCCTGGGTTGGGAAGATCCCCTGGAAAAGGAAATGGCAACCGACTCCAGTACACTTGCCTGGAAAATCCCATGGACGGAGGAGCCTGGTAGGTTTATTTTCAAGCATACTTTTATATTTTATAATGAAAGAGAATATTCTGTTGATCCAATAACCCAACCCAGATTCAACAGTTATTGAGAGTTTGTGATACTTGTTTAATCTTTTCCTTTTCCTCTCTTTTTTTCTCCCCTGAATTACTTAAAGCAAATTCCAGATGTCATTTTATCCCACCCCTATATTTCTCAGTAAACACCTCTGAAGAGTTATGGAGATTTTACTACATAAACTTGATGCTAATGGCACACCTAAAAATTATATTTACAAGGTCATCCAATATCCAGTCAGTATTAACATTTCTCTGGTTGCCTCAAAAACATTTTCAGAGTTGCCTTTTGCCATTATTCATACATGTAACTGACTATAGGTTCAGGATTCTCGCAAACACTTAAAGCCAGAAAGAAAGAAGATGAAGTAAACTTACTTAGCGAGAAGGGTTTTCCCAAATTCTCACAGCTCTAATCTGGAGACCATTCAGTGTGACAGGCTTCTCTCTGGGTTCCCACAGCTGGTTAGTGTTTTGAATTCCAGCCTCATGAACTCATGTCAGGCTCCACGGGCTAATGCTCAGGGCCCAGCCTCATGCTCATATCTCTGATGACAGAGTAATGGAGCGGCTGTGGGCATGGTCTGCCCCTTTCTAAAGGCACTGTCCTCTGCATCTGTCCGCTGTCTCTGCAGAGACTGAGGGACTCCAGTGCCTCTCAGAGGCATTGAAGCCCTCATGGGGACAAAGGTAACAACATTTAGGCATCTTTTGTTGAAAGACCAAAAAGTAACTCACTATGCTGTGAACAAACTTAAGGATCTCCAGGGTCACATAAGGCTTGTTAGATGCACACCTTTTCACATTCAAGTTTTTGCCTCTATATTAAGCTCTGGGAAAGATATGTGAAGATAAACTGAGGAGAGAGTGAGGAAAAAAACATAAGGACATATCACAGTTAGATATAGAGTAAGTTTAGGCACTGAATTTTTACTCTGACTTCCCTATAAGCACGTAACAGAGACAATTCCTTAGAGAAAAGGCAGTCTTCTGCTTATGGTAAAGAAAGTGTTTCTTCCATAAAATTAATCTAATACAGAACAATTTCTTCTTTAGATGCCCAAGGGGTGCTATTTTGGGGCTCACTTGACCCTCCCCAGTATCTAAAAGACTACACAGTCCTTATTAAATGAGATCTGAAATTTGAATTGCTTTTTATTTCTCTTTATGTAAATGTTTTGTCTCCTTTGTATTTTCATTGATTTATAACTTAATGTGAATAGAGTGTTTATTCCCCTAGCTTTATGGAAATATAATTGATAAATGAGAATAGGTTTTGAGGCCGCGTGGAGAAGAGGTCATGCCTGCTAGACTCTTCAGACATGGAAGGGGTATGTGCGGAATAGCGGGCAGAGCAAACCCCGTGCCTGTTCTAACAGAGCTTTACCCTCCAAGTGGAGAGTAAGTCATCAACTGAGAAAGAAACTCATAGACAAGGTCACCTCCAATCTTGTAAAGTGGCTACATGTATAGTGCTGGACAGTGTCTGTTGGCAGATACTTAAAGGAGTGTCTCTGGTGAGAACTACTTCACAAAAAAGCGTGACATTTGAACAGGACATGACGGAGTGAAGGAGCCAGGCATCAGAAATGTCCAGGGAAAATCTTCAAAGAGGGGCTAAACCTGGCCTTACAGAGGGAGATAGAGGGACCCTGCTGGTGGTTCCGTGGTTAAGACTTCACCTTCCAACAGGGGGTGTGGCTTCGATCCGTGGTCGGGTAGCCAAGATCCCACCTGCCTTGCAGCCAAAAAACTAAAACATAAAGCGGAAGCAATACTGTATCAAATTCAAGGAAATCTTTAAAAATGGCCCACATCAAAAACAAAACAAAACAGAGCAGGTAGGAATACTGTGGCATTCATGACTCCTAGAATGTGTGGCTTGGGGCAGATGATAAGGGCTGTGGAGACCCTGGCAGACAGCTCGGGTCTGCGGCTGGCATGGCGTCTATACAGCCGGTGTGTGCGGATCCTTTGATAGCAGCAATGCTCAGACTTTAGTGGAACTAGAAGACCCTGAGGCATTTATTCCAAACTCAGATCATTGGCCTCATCCCAAGAGTTTCTGATAGAACCTGATGTTCTGCATTTCTATCAAGTTCCCAGGTGATGCCTAGGCTGGTTCAGGGTCACACCTGGAAAAACATTGCTTTAAAGAGCAGTTCAGGTGGGCATCATCTTTGTCCATCCTCTGCAGTTACCCCAGAGAAGAGATTTCCAAGTGCAAGGGAGTAGATGGCAGGTTGTGACACAATTACCACTCTCTTTCCCGGAATGCTTTGCTTCTTCTCTCCTTTCGAATGAACATGAACCTCTGTTTAATATCCATCCCTTCCCTCCCCAAAGGGGAAGACCATAGAATCACCTTATTAAGTCACTCACCACAGGTTCCCAGATGCCCAAGTCCTTGTAGGGCAGTGGGCTGTGGCAACCCAGTTTGCAGGCAGGGGCTGCTCTCAACAGACCCTGTATCCCCATCCTTCTCTCATTGTGGGGCTCCCTGAAAATGCACTCCTTCTTCTCAGACATTTGTCCAAAAGTAACAGCTCACAGAGGCCAGTAGCATTGCTGATCTCCAACCAGGAAGCATTCAGACCGTCAGGAAACATGGGCGTGCAAATGTTTACTGACCGTGTAATTAATATGATGCTCTACCCTGTCTATCGGCCCTTAGCACCGTATTTCCTGTTCAGGGCAGTGGAAAGCTAAAATATTAGTTGCTGTTTGACCAAAGGAGCAAGTGTCTTCCAAACGAACACATGATCTATTAGCAGTCCTGCCGAGTCTTCCCATGGGAACAGGCATTTTACTTTGTTTTACAGCTAATTTCTTTCTTACAGCAGGTTCCCAGACACATCAAATGCCTTACATGTGAGTCTGAAGTCAAGATTTATAGTCCAGGCCCATGTAATTCAATGTCAAGCAACTCTGATAACATAAGGGCTGGAAGTCAACCATTTTCTCATGAGTTCTCATAAAAAAGTCATTTTAGCCAAATTGAGTTTGAATAGCGGGTGTGTCTCTGTGATTTGATGGATGCTTGCTCTACCCAGGAGCCCCTGGGAAGAAGCTTGCTACTTTCGTTTGCTACTGTAGCAACAGAATCTGTAAACAGACAAAGTGATTTCTTGTTGATGTCCTTGGAATTTGGATTTTCTTCCTTTTTTTCTCTGTCAGTTTCAAAGGAGAAAAAGAAACAATGCTTTCTCCTCTGAGGGTGAGTTGTATCTGCCTTCTCTGTCTTTGATTTCTTTTCCCCTGTACGCCTCTCTGTGGCCCACACAACATGAGTCTATTTCTCTAGAGGAAAACCACCACTTGTGCCAAGAGTAAGTTGGAAAGGAGGGTGTTTTCTTTGGTTCTTGTCTGTAGGCTCATGAGTTCACAGACTCTTGGAGAAGAAGGACCTTGGGGATCACTTTAAATAGTCCCTAATTTACAACTGAAGGGGAAGGGAGGTTGAGTGGCTTTCTCAAAAGTTACCGCCAGCTAGAAATAAGGTCTAGTGATTCCTTTCTTCACCACTCACCACCATGTAATAGCTGGCTTCCCGTGGCCTAGCTCTTTGCAGGTTATGATCTAATCACCTGCTGGATATAAGGAAGCTGCTTACATGGAGCCATGAACAGAGAGGGTATCCTACCCAGAACGATTCAAAACTCTTGGCAAGGGAGCTGTACTGTGCTATCTCTGAGCATCCATGGAGGAAAGCTGCTTGGAGTTTCTGAAGGGAAGTGGAAAACAGGAGAGGTGATGAGAGTTGCTTCAGGACTCCATGGGGTCCTTCATCGGCAGCACAGTGTAGTGAATTTGTTCGCTTCTCCTATTTGGAGAATACCAAATACCCAGATTAGGAAATAAGCAAAACAAAATGAATAAACTACAAAGCCATTCTAAGGGATGACTTTAGTTCCTACAGATCTGGAGTTTTTAAATCTCTGGCATAAAACAAAGTAAGTCAATATGCATCAAGCATGCACATCACTGTGTGGAGCAATTTGGACCCTTAGAGGTCTTTCAAGTCACAGAAGAGCAAAGACGGGCAGAGTCATCTCTTGGGAAACGGGCAGCACAATGGCCAGTAATCTCATTGTGGCAAACCAAATGGGTGACAGTGACACTAATGATGATAAAGACAGAGGGCCCTTGTGAGGTTGGGGAGAGCTGGGGAGACCAGCTGGTCTCTCAAACGGTCACGTGGACCCAGCCTCAGGTACTAGCTATAAATATTAGTGACAAAGACAGAGGAATCAATTCTCAAAGCAGTTGTGGACGTCTCTTCCACAGTGTCTCTCTGAGCATAAAGCAAAACTTCTGCACATGTGGTTCAAGGACCAACAACATCAGTATCATCTGAGGGATTTGTTAGGAATACAATTCCCAGGCTAACTTCAAACCTGTTAAATCCGAATCACTTGTGGTGGGGTCCAGAAATCTGTTCTAACAAGCTCTCCAGTTGACTCTTGCTTAACTAAAATTTGAAAAGCATTGGTGAGAACTTGTATTATGAGCATATAAATGTGAATTGGTGAAGCTGATGGTGTGTTTGTTGGGGCCATATAGGAGGATATGTTGCTTGAATGTTAAAATGTGCTTTTTCTTTCTTAGTTGCTTGGTTATAGATGGAGATGAGGAGGATTCTAGAAGGAATTTTACTTTCCCTTCTTTGTTCAACTTGGAATTAATTGTAGGAATTATCAATTAACTCTTGGTAGTTGAATTGATCCCAGAAATCAGGTGGGTGTTTCTTAGTATAAAAGGGAACTGAAATTTGGGGTTTTGTACTACCTATGGTCTCAGAATGTCAATGGAGAGAAGAAATTTAAAAGTCATCCCCTTTGGAATTTCCAGGCTCTACCTGCAGATTTAATATGGCCTCCTTCAGAGAAAAGGGTACCTAATAAAGAATCAGATCCTGGTTTCAAAATTAACCTCTGTGACTTAAAAACTGTGTTTCCCAATCCTCTTTCAGCCTCTTTTTCTTCATCTGTAAAAGTAGAAGAATAATGGCTGCCTCATAGATTTCTTTTTGTTTGTTTGTTTAATTAATATTTACTGGTGTAGAGTTGCATAACAATGTTGTGTTAGTTTCCACTGTATAGCAAAGTAAATCAGCTATGTATATATATCCTCTTTCTTGGATTTCCTTCCCATTTAGGTCACCACAGAGCCTTGAGTGGAGTCCCCTGAGCTATACAGTAGGTTCTCATTGGTTATCTATTTTATACATAGTACCAATAGCGTATGTGTGCCAACGCCAGTCTCCCAATTCATCCTACCCCCACTTTCCCACTCTGGTGTCCATGTGTTTGTTCTCTATGCCTGTGTCTCTATTTCTGTTTTGCAAATAAGATGATCTATATCATTTTTCTAGATTCCCCATATATTAATTAATATGCAATATTTATTTTTCTCTGACTTACTTCACTCTGTATGACAGTCTCTAGGTGCATCTACAAATCCAATTTCATTCCTTTTTATGGCCGAGTAATATTCCATGGTATCTATATGTGCCATGTATTCTTTATCCATTCTGCTGTTGATGGACCTTTAGTTTGCTTCCATGTCCTGGCTATTGCAAATAGTGCTGCAGTGAACACTGGGGTGTATGTATCTTTTTGAATTATGTTTTTCTCTGAGTATATGCCTAGGAGTGGGATTGCTGGGTCATATGGTAGTTCTATTTTCAGTTCTTATGAGGATTAAAAAGGCCAAATGAGATGGTGTAAGCAAAATAGGTAGAACCTAGCTTAGCCCATGGCAAATTCTCACATTATGGGGCATAAAATTATGGTGGCAATGGATATAATAATGATACCAATTCCTGTTACCAAACATGATTGGAGTCAGAGGGTAGATGTCTTTCCTTGATAATTTCTTTCAGAGGTTTTCATATAAATCTTATGAAAGTATAACGTATTTGGCAAAGAATACAGATCATAAGTGGTCACCTCCATGACTTTTACAAAGTGATTACAAACCAGCACTTAAATCAAGAAATGGAACATGGTCAGCCCTTGAAGTTCCTGTGCTCCCAACCAGTCACCATCTACCCAAGGATAGCCACTATTCTGATATTAGCACTGAAAACTAGTTTTCCCTGTGCATGAAACTTTATATAAATGAATCATTGAGTATGTGCTTTTCTGTGTCTGGCTTCTTGTGTTGAAATTTTTTTTCTTGTGAGACTGATCCATATCATAGCATGTTATTGTAGATTGTTCATTCTCATTGCTAAAGAGGATCTTACTGTTTAAATATATCCTAATTTTAGATTCTATTCCTGTAGCTATTTGGCAGATATAACTGTCACTTTGGGCTACTATGGCTAGTGCTCTGCAAATACTTGTAAATATGCCTTTGGTGAATAAATGTATGTATATCCATTGGGTATATAGTGGGTACAGAAAGACTGGGTCATAGGATATACACATGCTCGGTTTTAATCATACTACCAGATGGGTTTTTAATATGTTTGCACAGATTTATACTTTCACTGTCAGACAGTGAGGGTTCTACTTATTTCACACCAACACTATAGTCTGTTCCTTTTCATAGTGTTTACAGAATCTCATTGGGGTTTTAATTTTCATTTCCTTGATGAACAGTGAAATGAAGCATCTTTTGACATGGCCACTTAGATATCCTCTCTTGAGAAATGTACATTCCAATCTTTTTCCCATTAAAAAAATTATGTTGTCTTTCTCTTATTGATTTGGAGGCATTGTTTATATGTTCTGGATCTCAGTCCTTTGTATCCTCAGATACATTGACTTCAAATTCCTTCTCTTACTCTGTAACTTGCCTGTTTTCATCCCTGGTAAAATTTTATGTGATTTAACTTTTTGAAATTAAAAATGCAGGCCTCCTAGTTACATTTGAATATGCAATAAACAACAAATTGTCTCATATAATGCCTCCAATACTGTTACCAAAGGCAAGGTCCAGCTGCTTGCTACTCAGAAGTCAATAAAGAGGCCCAATTGATGGAAAAGAAAGTTTGCTTTATTTCAGATGCTGGCAACTGGAGGGGCAGCGTGAAGAGGGTAGACATCTGTCCAAAGGCCGACTCCTGCTCTGCTGATGATCAGTGGTCAAGAGCTCTAATAGACAGAGGGAGGGTGCTACATGCAGAAACAGTACAGTCAGCTCTGACGGTCATCTTAAAATTGGTCATCGGTGGCCTGACAAGCATCATCTTGACTGTTTGAGGTACAGTTAATTTTCACTTCCAGGGTTGGTTTTTTTCCATTTCTTTGAGGCCATTTCTTGGAATTATGGCAGCTTATATTGTGGGTACAGTCTGGTCATCGTATAGTTGATTTCTTCCTCTTTGTAGGGGTTTTAGTATCTACAGGACAGCTCAGAGGATATGGCTCAGAATATTATCTATAGCCCTTGAGGAGGCACGAAATGTCCTTGACTGTGCTTACTGACTACATTTTAATTATTTGGTCTCCTTTGACTGTTTTTCTTTGTTTCTGCATTTTCTCACTTCCCTAATTAAACACATATATTGGTGAAAGTTTTCTCATAGACAAAAGGCAGGCCAAGAGCATGGGGAGTGGGCAAAGACCAGAGGATCCTGCTCCATTTCAGTACTTTAGGGACATCCTTATGCTAAAATTTATTCATTGTTTAACTGAAATTCAAAGTCTACTGATTGTCCCCCTCTTTGGGGGCTTTCCCCCCTCTTTGGGGGCTCAAATGTTTTCAGAGTGCTGAGGAAGGAAGGGAGCAATTTCAACCAATCAGATCTTCTTGACTGGTTTTAGAGCCCCATCCAACTTACACCAAAAGATTTTTAAATCCTGCCTTTTTTTCAACTTAAATTTTCTGTATCTTGCAACTGAACTATTCCCAAATGTTATTGGCTGTGTAACACATTCCTTTAGGTAGGACTCTGTTCATTTGTTACTTTTTCTGTGGTTCTGAACCATGTGCTTCTGTACCCCGTGGCCAGGGTTAATGTAGGTCCAAATGGAAAGTGATTTAATGCCTGAGTTCTTGCTTCTGTTTACTTTCCTCAGACATCTTAACTACGTTTCTGAAAGTCAGTGTGTTTCAGTGTGTCCCTTAGCAATCACCACTTCATGTTTACTGAGGAACCCAGTAGCTTGGAGGGAAAGCATGGGCGAAATAGCTGTTCCTGGGCCCAGTGCGAAAAGAGAAGACGTATTGGGAGGAAAATGAAGTGAAAGTTGCTCAGTCATGTCTGACTCTTTGCGACCCCATGGACTGTAGCCCACCAGGCTGCTCTGTCCATGAGATTCTCCAGGCAAGAATACTGGAGTGGGTTGCCATTCCCTTCTCCAGGGGATCCTCCCAACCCAGGGATTGAACACAGGTCTTCCACATTGCAGGCAGATTCTTTACTATCTGAGCCACCGGGGAAGCCCACTGGGAGGAAAATATAGAAAGAAATTTCAGGTTTAATGGCAGGCAGAGAGATAGCGAGTTGATTTTGAAGAAGGAATGATGGCCTGGAGTCAGAAGGACTAAAGAGGCTCAAATGGAAGAACTTATAAAAGAAAAAGGAACCAAGAGAAGAGGGTTTAATTCAATAAATGTGATTGAGCAACAAGTTTCAACCCCACTGCCAAGATTCAAAAAAGATCAGCGGGTAAAATGAAAGTTGGGTTTGAAATAGGTTAAGAAAGCAGAATTGCCAGTTAGAAATTGCAAAGGATGCTGCAGGTCATACAGTACAGAAGAGACTATGGAAGTCATGTAAGAGGGGAACAAAAGACTAAGGATCTGAGAGCAGCATCCCCCATCAGAGTGCTCTGGAAAGGAAGCTCAGAGCCTGGGGTCTGGTCTCCATTTCTATATAATCGTTAATATGTTGGGTACTTTCGTTAGTACCCTGCCCACCCATTTTCCCCAGGCCTCATTTTTTTCCACTGTGCAATGAAGGCATTGATCCTTGCTACTCGAAGTGTGGCTCCTGGACCATCAGCATCTGTAGCCTCTAGGAGCTTGTTAGAAGTGCAGAATCTAGACGTCTCCCCAGATCTGCTGAATCAGCATCTCTAGGCGCAGAGTTGAGAACTCTGTTTTAACCAGCACTCCAGGTGATTATGTAACATTCTGATGTTTGAGAAGTACAGGCCTTACCAAAGTGCCTTTCATACTTCAATGTGCATCAGAATCAGAGGGTTTGTTAAAATCCAGATTTGGTTCCATAGGTCCAGGGTAGATCTAACACATCCTTAGACAAAGCTGATACTGCTGCTCAGAAGACCACACTTTGAGTAGCAGAGTCTAGAATAATCTCTAAGTTCCTTTTGAATTAAGAAAAAGAACAGAGAATTTTTTAAATATAATTTTATTTTTATTTATTTATTGATTGGCTGGGGTGGGTCTTTATTGCTTCCTGGGTTCTCTGCGATTGCTGAGAGTAGGGGCTACTCCCTAGCTGCAGTGTGTGGCCTGCTCATTGTGGTGGCTTCTCTTGTTGTGGAGTGTAGGCCCTAGGGCTCCCGGGCTTCAGTAGCTGAGGCACGTGGGCTCAGTGTCTGTGGCTCCTGGGCTCCAGAGCACAGATTCAGTAGTTGTGGGGCATGGGCTTAGTTGCTCCATGGCATGTGAGGTCTTCCCAGATCACGGATTGGACCCACGTCTCCTGCATTGGCAGGTGCTTCTTTACCGCTGAGCCACCAGGGAGGCCCAGAAAAAGTTTTAGAGAGAAAAATAAGAAATAAAAGGTAAGACTAAATCTATACCAGTGTACAGATTCATGTGGACAGTAGTATTTTTGAGGTCGTTTTTCATAGCTTGTTGCATTGACCTAAAAGGAATGAAAGACACATACAACTTTGTTTCTGTATCTGCTCTATTGGAGGTTGCGTTTATGATTTGAAGATAAGGCTATTCGGTGAAAATCTACTTAGAGAATGACTTCCTGATAATCACTGCCCGCATAGCAGAATGTGTGTAATAGCCTTTCCCCAAACCATGACCTTTGGTGAGTTTGTGCTTGTGCAAGACCCACCCAACCCTTAAGTATTTGTATACAGACCCACACAATTTCTTGGTAGCAGCAAATCAGGAGAGCTTCCCGAGCCAGGGCAGGCCACAACTGTCTTGGCCCGAGCGTTGATCCCAGGCCTGAGGAATCCCAGCCTTCACCACACTTTAACGAGGCAAACCCCAGACTCAGAGTTCAGTCTACGGGAAGTGGCAGGATGCTCCTGGCATGCAGCCCCGGTCCTGAAGACTGACTTGGGAATTTGAGTGTACAAATGTCTCTGTTCAGAAACCTTGTCATGGTAGAAGCTGTCTCTGTCTCCTGCTGATGTGGAGGGGTTCAGGGCAAGAGAAAGGGGTCAACTGGTTGTTGGGTGACGAAGATCTTTATTCCATGAACTTGTAATACAGGGTAGGATGTGAATAGGGAAAAAGAATGGATTAGAAGTTCATTTTATCAATAAAGATGATGTCTTCCCTTCTCTGTAATTCATCATTTGCGATGAAACTTTGCAGCAACTGCCATCAAGAGGTGGCCTCTATGTTTTTCTGCCCTGGCCTTAGACATGCTCTAGCCAATCAAATATGACAAAAGTAAAGCCTGGGCATCAAGAGTCTCTGCATACCTCTGCTCACTTTCTTGCAGAAGGAAATGGCACCCCACTCCAGTGTTCTTGCCTGAAGAATCCCAGGGACGGGGTCGCACAGAGTCGGACACGACAGATGCGACTTAGCAGCAGCAGCAGCAGCAGCTCACTTTCTTGGAGCACTGCTAACACCAGGAGACCCAGATAAGACTAACTGGCTGGAGGATGGGAAACATGTGGCCTAATCACCTCTATTGCCCCAATCTACAACTATCCAGCCATCTGACATAGACTGATCGCCGTTCATGTCATCCAGCCTCCATGACTTGCCGGCGTTCATGAATAAGCCCAGCTAAAATCAACTAAGCAAGATTACCTAGACAACCCATAGCCTTTCAAGCATAAATTTAGATCGTTGTTTTAGGGCACTGAGTGTGGAGTGGTCTCCTAGGCGGCAATAGACAACAGATACATGATCAAGGGAAGCCCTTTTAACTCAGCAGAATTTTGCCAGAACAACACAGGTGAGACCACTCTGCAGACATTTCACAAGTCCCTCATCCTTGTCTTGGTAGGATATGCTTTCCCACTTACCTTTGTCAGGAACTTGGAGCCCGCTTTCTTCTCCAAGTTACAGATGCTTGTTATATGGATGCAAAGGTGAATTCTGCAGATCCACCCTAACCTGGTATCTATCACATGAAGGTATTGGCAGCCTGCCATGATGGATCTTGTCTCTACCCCTCACCTTGGCCTCTTGTTCACACCTTGGCTTCTTCTGCTTCTGCCTTCCAGAATATGCTCAGCAAGCCACCAAGGTCTTTAATGTGGTTTCCCTTTTTGAAGCTTTAATTAGTGGCACCTTGGATCTTGATTGCCTCAGCGGTGGCCACTGAGTCTGACTTCCCAAAATGAATACCCAGAGTGTGTAAAACAGACTCATTCATTAAATTCAAGAAAAGCAGAGAGGTCTTTATTGCAAATAACCAGGAAGATGGTCTATTTTGTTTTGAAATGATCACTTTGGTAGGCAGATAAATGGTTGGCTGATGGGAGCTAGTTTGCTTTCTATTGAGGATAAATTTTCTCCACCTAAATTAATGTTAATCTAAATTCTGTGTAGAAGACCATCTAATCTGTTAACTATGATGTAGTTTCCATTAACGGCTGCATGAAGGGATAAAGTTTACTCTGTTTTCTAGAAAGGGAAGAAAAGAGATCTCAGTTCTGTTGGTAACTGCCTCCTTGAAACTCTGTGCCACATGTGTGTGGTTTAGCTGGCGACCGTGGTGTCTGTATGTATGTGGTCATAGATTTGTTATAACCTCTTGTCTGCCAAGGCAAGACCACCAGTTCCATTTTAATTCTAAGTTAACCTCAGGCTGGAGCCAATCCACGCTGCTTGAACATAAACGCTGACACTCAATCCACTCATCCTTTTGGCCCCACAATTTGTTTTTCTTTTTCTTTTTTCCTAAGAAAGTCTGAACATTTGTTAGCAATCCAAAACCAACACTTCATATACAAGACATAGTGATTACATAATCCTTTATAGGTTCTTATACTTTCACTGTATTGCAAACTTTGCAGTGGTTTCATAAAAATGTCTCCAATTAAAGAGCAGTTTCTAAATGGCATCTTTGGAGCTAGGACATCAAGTTTTAAAGTGGTGATAACTGTAATTCTTTTGAGAAATACAGAATTGATACCTTAAGTGGAGGGCTCTCTCTTTTCTAAAAAATTTTGGGTATAGTTGCTTTACAGTATTGTGCTAGTTGTTGCAGTTAAAAGAAACAAAACTGGGTCATTGGAGGGCTCTCTTTCTAAAGAAAAGCTTCAGACTGGCTTCTGTTCGTGTGCCTCTTGAAATGAGAAGCAAAAACTCACAGTATTATCTGGACCCCTGTACTTCCAAATTCTGCTAGCAAAAGGAAAATTGAAGTATCTTTTCTTCTGCCTAATTTTAATTTCTAATCAAAGGAAAAGAAGAGTGGAGTCTGTTAGGCTAATTTTCAAAACCACTAGTCACTTAATATCATGCGTATGACTAGATTTTCATCCCTAATTCTTAACTCTGAATTTAAATCTCCTGATTCTTAGGCAATCTAAGCACTTGTGAGCCTGACAAAGAGTTAGAACTTTTTTCCCTAATAATGTTTTGTGGCAAGCTCACATGGTGGCCTATGTCCATTGGTCCAATTACAAAATTTGCTTGATTTAAATAATTTCTATATTTGGAGTTATCCTCATTCTCTGAGACAACCTGTTCTCTTTCCAGAAACCTCACTCTGTGACTTGTTTGCAGAAGTAACCCATTAGACACATTGTGAAATTGCCAGGGGTTTCTCTCTTAGTTACTATCCAAGTTTCACAAACATCACATTATCATGAGTTAAGAATAATTTCTATTTGGCTGATGGGGGAGGAATGCCATTGTTAACTGCTAAAAACAATTGGGGTATTATAAGTGGTGGGCTTCCTACATGGTGCTAGTGATAAAGAATCTGATTATCGATGCTGGAGACATAAGAGACACAGGTTTGATCCCTGAGCTGGGAAGATCCCCTGAAGAAGAGCATGCCAACCCACATGCCAACCCAATACCCCCCAGTATTCTTGCCTGGAGAATACCATGGACAGAGTAGCCTGGTCGGTTACAGTTCATAGGGTCTCAAAGAGTCGGATACAACTGAAGTTACTTAGCACACACGCATATTATGGGTGACATTAAGAAGGGTGCTAATGTTTCAGCCATTGACATCCAAGTTCCTACTTGTGGAGAGATGAATTCCGTCCTGGCAGGACTCCTTTGGGGGTGGAAGGTTGGATGTCAAGGAAAGAGTGGAAGAAATTCTAGCTTTGAACCCATCAGATGATCTGGGTAAGCACTCCAACTCACTTTTAATGCACCAATGATTAATCATCTTATTCTACCTTATCCAAGCCTCAGTTTTATCATCTATAAAATGGGGATAATAATTATTTCAGCAGGACTGTGGCAAGGATTATACTGACACACCACACCTAGTAGTTGACTTGATCTCCTTGTTTGCTACCTGCTTCTCAAACTCCATCATGGACTACAGGAGAGGAAGAGAGTGAATGAAAGAATGAGAGAGAGCATGGAATCCAGAGTAAATGTATTATTTGAACCCCTGGATCCAGCTGTAGTTGAAGGAAGATCCCACATGCAGAGGAGCAACTAAGCCCGTGCACCGCAATGGTTGAGCCTGTGCTCTAGAGCCTGGGAGCTGCAGCTGCTCAAATTCTCTACAGCCCATGCTTCACACCAAGAGAAGCCGTTGCAGTGAGATGCCTGTGCAGCACACCTAGAGAGTAGCCCCTGCTCGCTGCAACTGCTGAAAAGCCAGTGCAGCAATGAAGACCCAGCACAGCCAAAAAAAATAAATGTTTCAATTAGTAAACAATAAGCATTAGGAAACTTTACAATAATTTCTCATAATACATTTTGCATAATAAGTCTGAAGCCTCCTGAACAATGATCCTTGTGAGAACAATGTTAACTAAAAATAAAAGTTGGGAATGCTAACTGTACTTTCTCTATTGCAGCTATCAGCCTTTGCTGTTTTACTGTAATATAATTATCAAATTAATTTGGTTCAAATCAAAGACAGGGAGGTCTCTAAGTAGCAATGATTTGTCTGTTTTCGTAGAAATGAGAACATTAAAGGAACATGAGTTTATAATTGTATGGCAGGCTAGTTATTAGCAGGAGTGATTTTGGAGCAAGAGGCTCCAAGATGATTTTTGTTCTATTAAAAAATAATCATAGAAACCTGCCTTCCAATCCCAGGGTGCAAATAATTTAATTAAAGTGTATAAAGCAGGACACATGAACAAGTCACTCTGTTTTCCTCATTCTGCGTCGTCGTGTGTGTCTCACACTGCATTTGCTGTATTATCAGTGTTGATAAACTCCGAGGGAGAAAGCCACTTGATTTTGTCATGAAATGTCTCTAACACATCTTCCCCAGCGTGGGATCTCCTTTCAGGCATTCACATCTGAGTGTCACTTACTCGTGGGCCTTTCCCCACGAGTGAGGTCACTTGTTGGACATGTGCTGGTGGGAGACAAGTGAGCGTGAAAAACATGGGGGTCCTGTCCAGGGTTGTGTATTCTGGGCTGTGCCCTTTTAATGACCTCCGTATAGGTTTTCTACCTCTGAATATACTCGTATATACATGCAACATTCCAAAATTTGTTGGGAACTTGGAATTTAAAAATTTATTAAGCTCTGTTTTGATTTTAAAACACCAATTATTTCTTAAGCTTCTGAAATATCCATTTTCAATACATGAAGGGGTCTATGCTTCTAAGAAATATGTTGGTTTCTTGGCTGAGGGGTGAAGAGGCTCTCCCTCTGTCCATTTCTGCCAGCATTTTCCTCCATTTCCCTGCAGTGGAGTCTGAGGGGATCACCCGCCGTGGATCATGGGTCCATGGCAATAGTTCAGAGGCTCATGGGCAAGACAGTGTCCTGTGGTTGACTTGAGACTGATTGGGAGATTGGAAGACTTGGCTGTAATTCTCACCTGCCACTCTTTACTGAGTGATCTTGGGTGAGTCATTTAGCCACCAGCTAGTTCTCCTTTCACTTAGAAAACAGGAAATTGGAGTTGACAATCTCTTGAGTTCCTTTATAGCTGTTTCTTTTTACAGTTAACTAGGCAATGCAGGAAGACAGTGCTCACTAATATGGTCATTGGATGGAATACATGATTTTCATTGTTTTGTTTAAGAGCTCAAATATGAAAGAACTTTAAGGTGTTTCCGTAACAGTCCTTTCCAGTCTGACTCTAACAGCCATATTTTGAACTCAAAAAAACTTCCTTAATGTCCATATCCAGGTAGTATTTGCAACTGAATATTGATTATGAAATAGTATAAAGGCATTTCCACTTAATATGTTAAAAGTAAACATTTTCATCCTTGAAAGGTACATTTAAATTTTTTTTTGGAGCTTTTACTCATATAAATTTGGAATAATGCATGTGATTTCCTGGTTCTGGAAGTCCTTATCAGAGGAATGATAGATCTTTCAGCAACTCCATTAAGCTGTCTCTACCAAAACATATTCTGACACAAAAGTTTAGTTAAGAGTTACACTGTTAACCAGAGGATGCTGCTGTTTTAAGAGAAGAAAGCTTTCCTTTTAGGGAAAAAACATTTTTTGATCAACTTTGGCTAAGGCTTAAGCAATGATTTATAGGTTTCACGACCCATTTGTCATGGGTCTAGGAAAAATGAGTTTTCTATTGATGAGATGCCTCCTGTGATTACAGTTTATCTTTGGAATGGGATCTAAAGGATGAAGAAAGAGAGATGATAAGAAATGTAACTTCTTTTCCCTGGGAAAGCTTAGGAGCAAGGCATCGTTTACCGCACAGTTCCTCCCTCATTTCATGGGTGGTAAACTCTCATGAGTCCCATCCTGAAGTGTGTGTGATCCGAGGTACCTCTGCTGGTGTGAGATACTTAAAAGGATAATAAAGCAGGGGACTAACCCTTTCTGCTACTTGACATTTTGCTCTAGAATACTGATTTGACAGTTGGGACAGACTGATTTGACAGTTGGGACAGACTGATTTATGTGGCAAATTCTGACAGAATTTCTTATTTGTACTGGTCACTACATTTGCATTCTAAAGTTTACAAATAGTAAATACTAGTAGGTGTTTCGATTGTTGTGCTTTGTTTTGTTTTGCTGTGTGTGTGTGAGTCTGGCGTATTAGCTTTTATTGAAGTGCGATCCACATGCAAAAACGTGAGCATATCGCAAGTGAATATCTTCATGTATTTAAGAACTGAATCAATGTGTAACCAAAGATCAAGAAACAGTCCTTTTCCAGCTCCCCGGGACTCCCTCCCAATCTCTCCCCGATCCAGTGTAAACTCCCTCCTGATTTCTAACAGCATGATTTAGTTTTGCTCATTTTTGTCTTTACATAAAATGAACTGCACAGTATTACTCTTCAGAGTCTGACTTCTTTCCTTCAACATTATGTTTGTGAGATCCTCCCGTATCCTTCACATTGCTATTCAGTAGTCCATTATGTGAAGATACAAGACTCATTTAGCCATTCCACCACTGCTGGGGCACATTTGGGTGATTTCCACTTTGGGGCTTTTAGCAATAATGCTGCTCTACACACTCTTATGTGTCTTCCAGGAACAGATGTACACCTTTCTCTTGGGAATATGCCTACATATGCAACTGTGGCTCATAGGTATACATTTTTTCTCTAGTATGATGTTAGAGTTGGGTATGCAGAATTGATGAAATTATGAAACCAGGCATACATTTGTTTGAAGCCTGAAGTAAGTGTTGTTTGGGGAAGAGGAGACTGTAGAGGGGCATAACATTTTTATTCTCCAGAATACTTTCTCATGCTTCTGAGCTCCCATTTACTTCTATGGCAACGGCAGGAGTTTGAGAGTGTGCTGACATGGCCCCTTTCTGCGGGGCTGCTCCTGGCCTGGCCTTCTTGCCACATGACCTCTTCTAGCCCAGACCTCGTGAGGCTTACGGAAAGTGGCCTTGGCTCCTTTGTGTTCATTTCCGGCCCCAGGTTGCTCATCGCTCCTCGTGCCCATTTGAGGTAACACACTGACAGTTGTCAAGATGAATCATGGCTCTTTCTCAGACATGCAGGGAGACCAAGTTTGTGACTAACAGACATATCCTCTAGACCTGGGCTGAGCCACCAAGAGCCACCCTTGTCCAGGCAAGTTCAGGCCTGAGGTACAACCTCTGCAAGTCAGCAGGGAAAACAAGCATCAGCAGAACAGCGATAGTTATCTGCTCTTCTGATTTTGAAGAAACTTTGCTTTTTCTCAACCCGCTTCATTTCCTCCAAAAACTTGTATTAGCTTATTTGTGGCCCCTGCTATGCAGCTGCTCAGAATCCAGGAGTGTGGCATGAATAATAAAAGCCTCCAGGGAGAGGTGGTCTCAACACTGATGCCAGTTGGGTGTGAGCACTGCCCTCCTCCTGCTCATCTTTTACTCTGACTCTCCCCTTTTGTCTGCAGAGATAGATTAAAATAACAAAGGACTTGAAAGCTTTGAAGAGAAATGAGATATGAGGAAGGACAATGGGGATCTTTGGGTGGGAGGTACTGACTATTTGCATCAATGTTTCAAGTCTCCTTAGATTTTCTTGGAAACCATTTCCTGATCAGTGCAAGTTGACATAGTTACTCCAGAGTTGCGTGTGCCTGTGTGTTAGGGAGATAGCACCATCAGGTTTTGCAGTCACCTGTGTGCTGCTGGTTCTGCAGCATCTTCACAAAACCAGCCCTCATAATTGCAAAGGAACATTTGATATTGTTGGATACAAGTAGATATTTCCTTGCATATGAATTGGGTGACATTTTGCATCCCTTGGAATTGGCCTCTTGTTTGAAGGACAGAAGAGGTAGGGCTTTAACTTAATTTCAAGAGACTGGACAATTTCATTCTCACCTGCTGAAAGCACCATATTTATTGAAAAGGAACTCTCAGAGTGGGCTCAATTAAGCCCAGACAGTTTAATTTAGCTTGTTCTTAATTGGAAGGGTTATTTTTTCTGGCATAGAGCCACTCAGAATTTTATCTGAGCATTCCCCAGATAATTTCCATCTTCTTGCAAAAGTTTCTCAGTGATGTTCAGAATTCCATTGCAGTGGGACATTTCAGGATTTTTTCTTTTCTGACTCTGCTTTTCATCATTTGGGGGTATATGAATTGGTAGAGGTTGGAAGATTTCCTCTTTATAGATCTACAACTTGTCTCCAGAGGTCAAGGCTGTTTTCCACAGAACTGGAGGTATCTAACAATGGCAAGCCCATCCTTACATTCAGTGAGTCATTTTCTGCCTCAGACTTCCTGTTGTTTTTGCCTGGTCACTGTTACAAACAAAGGCCTAGTGCTATTGCTGAGGGGATAAGAGGTAGGCATAGGGATGGGGACTTACTGTTAGGGAAAGAGGTATCATTAGCCTCGACCGTAGTGCTCTGCAAAGTGTGGTCCCTGGGTCTCCAGCAGCAGCATCACTTGAAAACATCTTATACAAGGAAACCTAGAGAATCAGAAATTCTGGGCTGAGCCTTGTGATCTGTGTTCTTAACAAATAAATCTGAAACAGCTGAAGTTTGGGATCAACTTCTCTCATAAAAGAATATCTTTGCCCGTCTTAAGTATTAGGGCATAAGCTTTGGGAATGTCACTGTTTGGTTTTGGGGTGGTTTGCTTGCTGGCTTGTTTGTCATTTGCTTTTAGTTTTCAGTAGTAATAATTCATACTGAGTAAAATGAGATATATAAAATAACTACATGCAAAATATTAGATATAATTTCCTTAAGCTTGGACTCTCTTCTCCCAAGGAATGATGATAGGACAATCAATTCAGTTCAGTCACTCAGTTGTGTCCGACTCTTTGCGACCCCATGAACAACAGCATGCCAGGCCTCCCTGTCCATCACCAACTCCCGGAGTCCACCCAAACCCATGTCCATTGAGTCAGTGATGCCATCCAATCTCACCTGTCATCCCTTTCTCCTCCTGCCCTCAATCTTTCCCAGCATCAGGGTCTTTTCAAATGAGTCAGCTCTTCACATCAGGTGGCCAAAGTATTGGAGTTTCAGCTTCAACATCATTGGTGTTCTTCCAATGAACACCCAGGACTGATCTCCTTTAGGATGGACTGGTTGGATCTCCTCGCAGTCCAAAGGACTCTCAAGAGTCTTCTCCAACACCACAGTTCAAAGCATCAATTCTTCAACACTCAACTTTCTTTATAGTCCAACTCTCACATCTATACATGACCACTGGAAAAACCATAGCCTTGACTAGATGGACCTTTGTTGGCAAAGTAATGTCTCTGCTTTTTAATATGCTGTCTAGGTTGGTCATAACTTTCCTTCCAAGGAGCAAGCATCTTTTAATTTCATGGCTGCAATCATCATCTGCAGTGATTTTGGAGCCCCCAAAATAAAGTCAGTCACTGTTTCCACTGTTTCCCCATCTATTTCCCATTAAGTTGATGAGACCAGATGCCATGATCTTCATTTTCTCAATGTTGAGCTTTAAGCCAACTTTTTCACTCTCCTCTTTCACTTTCATCAAGAGACTTTTTAGTTCCTCTTCACTTTCTGCCATAAGGGTGGTGTCATCTGCATATCTGAGGTTATTGATATTTCTCCCGGCAATCTTGATTCCAGCTTGTGCTTCCTCCAGGCCAGCATTTCTCATGATATACTCTGCATATAAGTTAAATAAGCAGGGTGACAATATACAGCCTTGACATACTCCTTTTCCTATTTTGAACCAGTCTGTTGTTCCATAGGAGAATGGCTTGGAAGTATATTGAAAGTCTAGCTCCTCACCTTGTATATATGAAAAACATGTGATTACATTTCTCATCTTAGGCTTGTAACCTGAATGCCTTAGACAAGTTTCCCCCTCTTGAGTTTGTGAATAAGTTTCTAACAGTCTTTTTTAAAATGTTTTCTTTTGCCTGGTTGTTTTGAAACAGTGTTTTGGTTTTCTACTTTTTTCTTCTATTTCTTTCTGGAAATTTCTCTTAGGGTATCCTTAATTATGGCTTCTCTTGAGTATACATGACAACAGAAAACTCTTGAGTTACAACTGGAAAAAACAGAATGCAGAAGAAGGCTGTGTTACTTCTGCTGTGCCAACAAGTCATGATAGTTGTTCCACAGGGAGAGAGAAAGGGTTGGCAGGTTCACTTCCTAAAACATAAAAGGGATATGTGACTTGGTGTTATTGGGGAGGAGAAATCATGGAACAAAAATTATTGTGTGTTAACTCCCATGTCAAACTGACTGAAAGCTTTGACAACTAACCATCTAGTTATTGGATCATCAGCTCCATTTGTCTAGTTAAGGATCCAGTTAAGGTACAGTAGTCCGCCTCTGCTTGAAGTACATGTAAGGGCTTCTGAAATGCACAGTCTACTTCTCAAGTAAGTTATATTGTTGGCTAGTAACTTTTACAATGTCGTCTATCCTTAAAGCGAGCATGGAGTAAAAACTTAACATTCTTTCTCCCTACCCCCACCTTCCCCCCTCCAAAAAAACTCCCCATAACTACTGTATGAAAAGAATAGTTGATTCTGTTGGAGAACCAGACATTAAGAAAGTACCCAAACTATAATCAAATGAATTGAAACTTCAGGAACTGAATGAGCTATTTTGAAGGGGTAATGGATTAATATCAGTTCAGTTCAGTTGCTCAGTCATGTCTGACTCTTTGTGACCCCATGAATCGCAGCACACCAGGCCTCCCTGTCCATCACCAACTCCCGGAGTTCATTCAGACTCACGTTCATCGAGTCAGTGATGCCGTCCAGCCATCTCATCCTCTGTCGTCCCCTTCTCCTCCTGCCCCTAATCCCTCCCAGCATCAGAGTCTTTTCCAATGAGTCAACTCTTCGCATGAGGTGGCCAAAGTACTGGAGTTTCAGCTTTAGCACCATTCCTTCCAAAGAAATCCCAGGGATGATCTCCTTCAGAATGGACTGGTTGGATCTCCTTGCAGTCCAAGGGACTCTCAAGAGCCTTCTCCAAAACCACAGTTCGTTCAGCCTTCTTCATACTCCAACACTCACATCCATACATGACTACTGGAAAAACCATAGCCTTGACTAGATGGACCTTAGTCGGGAACATAATGTCTCTGCTTTTCAATATGCTATCTAGGTTGCTCATAACTTTTCTTCCAAAGAGTAAGCGTCTTTTAATTTCATGGTTGCAGTGACCATCTGCAGTGATTTTGGAGCCCCCCAAAATAAAGTCTGACACTGTTTCCACTGTTTCCCCATCTATTTCCCATGAAGTGATGGGACCAGATGCCATGATCTTCATTTTCTGAATGGTGAGCTTTAAGCCAACTTTTTCGCTCTCCTCTTTCACTTTCATCAAGAGGCTTTTTAGTTCCTCTTCATAAGGGTGATGTCATCTGCATATCTGAGGTTATTGATATTTCTCCTGGCAATCTTGATTCCAACTTGTGTTTCTTCCAATCCAGCGTTTCTCATGATGTACTCTGCATAGAAGTTGAATAAGCAGGGTGACAATATACAGCCTTGACATACTCCTTTTCCTATTTGGAACCAGTCTGTTGTTCCATGTCCAGTTCTAACTGTTGCTTCCAGGCCTGCATACAGATTTCTCAAGAGGCAGGTTAGGTGGTCTGGTATTCCCATCTCTTGAAGAATTTTCCACAGTTTATTGTGATCCACACAGTCAAAGGCTTTGGCATAGTCAAGAAAGCAGAAATAGATGTTTTTCTGGAACTCTCGCTTTTTTGATGATCCAGCGGATGTTGGCAATTTGATCTCTGGTTCCTCTGCCTTTTCTAAAACCAGCTTGAACATCAGGAAGTTCATGGTTCACGTATTGCTGAAGCCTGACTTGGAGAATTTTGAGCATTACTTTACTAGCATCATGAGATGAGTGCAACAGTGCGGTAGTTTGAGCATTCTTTGGCATTGCCTTTCTTTGGAATTGGAATGAAAACTGACCATTTCCAGTCCTGTGGCCATTGAGTTTTGCAAATTTGCTGTCATATTGAGTGCAGCATTTTCACAGCATCATCTTTCAGGATTTGAAATAGCTCAACTGGAATTCCATCACCTCCACTAGCTTTGTTCGTAGTGATGCTTTCTAAGGCCCACTTGACTTCACATTCCAGGATGTCTGGCTCTAGATGAGTGATCACACCATCGTGATTATCCAGGTCATGAAGATCTTTTTTTGTACTGTTCTTCTTTGTATTCTTGCCGCCTCTTCTTAATATCTTCTGCTTCTGTTAGGTCCAGACCATTTCTGTCCTTTATCGAGCCCATCTTTGCATGAAATATTCCCTTGGTATCTCTAATTTTCTTGAAGAGATCTCTAGTCTTTCCCATTCTGTTCTTTTCTCTATTTCTTTGCATTGATCTCTGAAGAAGGCTTTCTTATCCCTTCTTGCTATTCTTTGGAACTCTGCATTCAGATGCTTATATCTTTCCTTTCCTCCTTTGCTTTTCACTTCTCTTCTTTTCACAGCTATTTGTAAGGCTTCCCCAGACAACCATTTTGCTTTTTTGCATTTCTTTTCCATGGGGATGGTCTTGATCCCTGTCTCCTGTACAATGTCATGAACCTCATTCCATAATTCATCAGGCACTCCTCTATCTATCAGATCTAGGCCCTTAAATTTATTTCCCACTTCCACTGTATAATCATAAGGGATTTGATTTAGGTCATAACTGAATGGTCTAGTGGTTTTCCCTACTTTCTTCAATTTCAGTCTGAATTTGGTTATAAGGAGTTCATGATCTGAGCCACAGTCAGCTCCTGGTCTTGTTTTTGTTGACTATATAGAACTTCTCCATCTTTGGCTGGAGAGAACATAATCAATCTGATTTTGGTGTTGACCATCTGGTGATGTCCATGTGTAGAGTCTTCTCTTGTGTTGTTGGAATAGGGTGTTTTCTATGACCAGTGCATTTTCTTGGCAAAACTCTATTAGTCTTTACCCTGCTTCATTCCGCATTCCAAGGCCAAATTTGCCAGTTACTCCAGGTGTTTCTTGACTTCCTACTTTTGCATTCCAGTCCCCTATAATGAAAAGGACATCTTTTTTGGGTGTTAGTTCTAAAAGGTCTTGTAGGTCTTCATAGAACCGTTCAACTTCAGCTTCTTTAGCGTTACTGGTTGGGGCATACTAATATAGAGACTTTTAATTGGTTATAAAACAATTTGTCAAGTATTTTGGGACAAAGATGAAGGTGGTAAATTTCTGTGAAATAGTTTAACTCCACTGTAATAACAAATGCAAACGTCTAAACGTACGTTACAGACTAACATTTTCTTTGAGAGAGGAAACCATGGGAGACCTTGCAAATGCTTCAGGAAAGGAAAGTGATGCAATTATAAATTGGTGAGCAAGCATGGGCTCTATATGAAAACTTTTTCTCTTTGAAACTTGAAAGCTCCCCTCCCCTCTGCTATCTTCAAAGGCATTCCACACCAGGGAAAACGGCTTAATGGCAGCTCAGTTAGCTGAGGCTGGGCTGCGAGGTCTGGAGCAGAGGACCCTCCCTCCCGCCTCCGTCCCTCTTCCCCTGCTCCAGCTTCACCAACCACATCCAGCTGTCCTTCAGGGTCCCATCTGGGAGCCAGGCTAGCCTAGGATGACCTAGAGCCCTGAGATGCTTCATCTCATTTGTTTGTTTACTCTCTCCCTGCCAGTCAGACTGAGCTTTTCATTAGAATGAAGGCTGGGATTCTTGAATCAAATCCAACTGATAGAACCTGAGCACTCTGCTTTCAGACTCACTTGGCTAATATTAGTGTTAATGCTTTCAGAAAGGTACTGTAAGAAATCACTTGTTGAGGTTATAATTTACATACAATAAAATGTCAGATGGGAAATGTGGAGTTTGATGAGTTAGGCTAATGTACACAGCTATCCTGTCAATTAAGGACAGCATTTTCATCAGTCCAGAAAGATCCCTGTTGTCTCTTAGCAGTCACTCCCCACCTCTGCCCCTGGCAACTAGTGATCTGATTTCTATCACCGTAGATTAACTTTGCCTGTCCTAGTAGCTCAGACAGTAAAGCATCTGCCTACAGTGAGGGAGAGCCAGGTTCCATCCCTGGGTCAGAAAGATCCCCTGGAGAAGGAAATGGCAACCCACTCCAGTATTCTTGCCTGGAAAATCCCATGGACCGAGGAGCCTGGTAGGCTACAGTCCATGGGGTCACAAAAAGTCGGACACGACTAAGCGATTTCACTTTAACTTTTCACTTTTTCACACAGCTATCCTGTCAATTAAGGACAGCATTTTCATCAGTCCAGAAAGATCCCTGTTGTCTCTTAGCAGTCACTCCCCACCCCTGCCTCAGGCAAACGGTGATCTGATTTCTATCACCATAGATTAACTTTGCCTGTCCTAGAACTTCACACAAATGGAGTCATACAGTATATACACTTTTAGGTCTGGTTTCTTTCACTCAACTTAATGTAAACATCCAAATTTATACTCAGGCTTCACATTTTCTTTGAAAGAGGAAACCATGACAGGCTTTGAGAAACTTTGAGGAAAAGAAGCCAATTCACCTGTTTTGTTGTACAGAGAGCATTTTGCTCCTTTGCATCACTACATAGTATCCTATGAATATATCCAATCCCTTATTAATAGATATTTGAATTGTTATAGATTAAGATTCAATGAACATTTTTGTCCAAGTCTCTTTGTGGACATGCGTTTTGATTTCTCTTGAGTAGATACCTGAGAGGTAGATTCACTTGTTCATATTTAACTTTGTAAGCAATGGCCAAATTAATTTTCAGAGTGGTTGTTCATAGACAGTCTATGAGGGTTTCTGTTGTGCCATGTATTTGCCAACACTTGATATTGTCAGTCTTTTTAGTTTTAGCCATTCTAGAAGGTTTAATTGGCATCTCATTGTGGAATGGTCAATTTGTTTTTTAATCTCTGACCCCTCCCCCCGCCCCCCCCCCCCCGCTTCTTTTTTGCTGATAGTTTTAACAATGGGCCAATCAATATAATGTGATATAGAGACATAAAAACTGCCCAGAATGAAATGGACAGATATCACTAGCTCACTTTCACAGCTCGTCAACTACTGGGCTATGATCAAATGGAAAATTTTAGGGCATTGTTTCCATTTTCCCTTCTTTCTTGGAAATTTAATCTACTTAATCTTTCAACATTAAATTTTCTTTAAAGAAGGCAAAAATTGAAGAAAGTCACGTTATTAGTTTCCTGAGGCTGCCATAACAAATTACTCCACACTTGGTGGCATAAAACAACAGGATTTATTCTCTCACAGTTTTGGAGATCAGAAGCCTGAGATAAACCAGCCTGGGTCAAAATCAAGGTGTCTTTAGGGCTATGCTCCCTCCAGAGGCTCCAGGGAAACTCTGTTCCCTGCCTCTTCCAGCTTCTGGTGGCTGCTGGCATTTCTTGTCTTGTGGTTACGTCACTCCAATCCCTGTTTCTGTCTTCACTTTGATACCTTCTCTGTGTGTGTCTGCCTCTCTCTTATGAGAACACTTGTGGTTGTGTTAGGGTCCAATTGGATAATCCATGATACTACCACCATCTCAAAATCCTATATCACATCTGCAAATGTCCTTTTTCCAAATGAGGTAATATTTCCAAATAATGTAAAGTAAGCTAATATTTAGAGACTGCAAGGTAATCTTTACAGATATTTTGGTAGGGATTTAAAGGGTGGATTTTTCAGCTTAGCATAGGCATTCAGCCTTAGAGCTAGTTTGTCTGAAGGTGAGGTTCCTTATTTCTTTTGAGGAAGAAGGGTAAAGGATGTGTTATAAGTGTTTCTTGTTGTTCAGTCACCCAGTCGTGTCCAACTCTTTGCAACCCCATGGACTGCAGCATATCAGGCCTCCCTGTCCTTTACCATCTCCCAAAGTTTACCCAAGTTCATGTCCATTGTGTCAGTGATGCCATCCAACCATCTCATCCTCTGATGCCGTCTTCTCCTTCTGCCCTCAATCTTTCCCAGCAACAGGGGCTTTTCCAATGAGTCAGCTATTTTCATCAGATGACCAAACTACTGGACCTTCAATGTCAGTCCTTCCAACCAGTATTCAGGGTTGATTTCCCTTAAGATTGACTAGTTTGATCTCCTTGCTGTCCAAGGGACTCCAGGAGTCTTCTCCAGCACCACAGTTCAAAGGCATCAATTCTTTGGCACTCTGCCTTCTTTATGGTCCAGTTTTCAAAAACATACTTAACCACTGGAAAGACCATAGCCTTGACTATATGGTAGAGAAGACAATGGCAACCCACTCCAGTACTCTTGCCTGGAAAATCCTATGGATGGAGGAGCCTGGTAGGCTGCAGTCAGCAGAGTAATGTCTCTGCCTTTCAACAGAGTCTATAAGTGTTATTTACAATTATTTATAATGTTTTTCTTTTTTTCTTCTACAATTTTTACAATGTTATTTTACAATTATCCCTGCTTTTCAACACACTGTTAAAAGTGTTACTTACAATTATTCTAGTGTACCTGGGTTTGGACTCCATTTATCCTCATAATGATGTTTTATTCCTGATATCCCTGGAGAAGAAAATGATGACCTACTCCAGTATTTTTGCCTGGAAAATCCCACAGACAGAAGGGCCTAGTAGGCTACAGTTCATGCAGTCACAAAGAGTTGGATGCTACTGAGTGGCTGAGCACATATTCACGATATTCCTGATGGGTTCCAAAGGTTCCTCGGAATGTACAGGAATCTCATAGAGCCTGTATATCCATGTATTTGTCTTATTCTCCCAGGCGTCCTTTACCTCCAACTCTTTTCATGGATTCCTTCAGGCGGACTCTTCTTCCCCTCCCCTCTGCTGAGATTGGGTTTCCCCGCATGATTTGGCCAGTGAGATGTGAGCAGAAGTAATTTTATGTAGTTCCAAATGGGGCCTTTACGAGGCCTGGCAAGCTTTCATCATCTCTTCTGGAACTCTGATTTCCACCATGAAAATATCTTCCTCAGATGGCCATTGCTTCTTCCACCTGGGTCCTGGCAGAAAAACTTGTGGGATAAACCTGTATCTGACCCAAATCAACCTGCATCCAGCCTGGTTCAGAGAAGCTCAGTGAGTTCCTTCCGGACCACAGCTTGCCTGAAGGTCTGTAAGCATGAATTAAATGTTTATTGTAAGTCACCAAGATTTTTGAGTTGTAAGGTAGCATTGTCACAGAAAAGGCTGATTAATACAGCATATTTAAATCTCCATCTACTCTTCTACTCTGGCAAACTCTCTTGGACAGTGGAAAAAGAAAACCTCTTTGCTTTCCCCTCTCTAAAATCCTAGAGCACCAGTTAAACAATCAGCTCCCCATTTCCCCTTTCCTTCTGACCTTAGGATTGATTCAAAAGAGTTTCCTAAATGAAGGCATTCTAGTCCCCAAAGAAAATGCAAAATAATGATACGCTAATTGATTCTCAATTTCAAATGACTCACAACTACAAAAAGGAAACTGAGCAAAATAAACAGTTCTCTTCTCTCACTTAAAAGTGAGCCCCAATTTTACAATATCTAGAGTTAAAGGAAGGAGGGAAGAAGCCACCATATTTCTCCTGGAATCTGGGGTAACATTTGTATTTCATCCAAGTTTTTTTTGATATATGCTGATTTTGGAGACCTAACAAAAAGAGATGCAAGTGAGGGTGGGACGAATTGAAGTGTTGAACCCTGAACTTGTAAAATAAGCAATTAACATGCTTCTCTTGGGCTTCACTGGTGGCTCAGACAATGAAGAATTCTCCTGCTATGCAGGAGACCCGGATTCAATCCTTGGATTGGGAAGATCCCCTGGAAAAGGGAATGGCTACTCTCTCCAGTATTCTTGCCTGGAGAATTCCATGGACAGAGGAGCCTGGCAGGCTACAGTCCATGGGGTTCCAAAGAGTTGGACACAAATGAGCAACTAACACAGTTTGTCACACACGCATGCTTCCCTCGTGAATCCCACAATGTTGCCTGCACTCAGGTTTCATTCTTAGGCAAAATTTTACTGTGTGTAATGCAAGTATTTGTAAAACCGGAACAGGTTTGAGGTTACTTTGGTAAAACAAGCAAAAACCAATAGTATCACCTCCCCCAAATTTTACCTAATTGTCTCCACTTAATTCATACCAGTGTTTTCTATGTACTCTTCTTATAGGATCACTGGTAGCAAATTATAGCCAAGATTTCACTCGAGAGATAGGTTTACTAACCCTAAAGTCCCATTTTCTAAGAATTTTCCTTTAAATGAAATTTTTTGTTGCTGTTCAGTATTAGAAAGCAAAGACAATGAAAATGTACAGTTGCCTTAAATGAATTCCTTCCATGGTTTAATATCAGGGCTTCTTTCCCAACCCTAAAATTAGCAAATGAAGCTTGGGGAAAAATATAAAGAATTGCTGACCAAAAAACAGCTCTAGAAGTCAACAGTGCTGATAGCATTGTAGATGGAAGAAAATGATAGTTGGGAGAATAGTGTGTCTTAGAGTTGGCAGTTTGTGTATGTAGGTGTGCTAACTCGCCTCAGTCATGTCTGACTCTTTGTGACTCCGTGGACTGCAGCCTGCCAGGCTTCTCTGTCCATAGGATTCTCTAGGCAAGAATCCTGCAGTGGGTTGCCATGTCCTCCTCCAGGGGATCTTCTTGACCTAGAGATCGAACCTGCATCTGTGCGGCTCCCTCATTGCAGGCAGATTCTTTACCATTGAGCCACCAGGGAAACCCATGGCAGTTTGTATAGTCCCCTTTATGAGGTGACTGGAGGAATAGGAAGTTTATCATGTCAAGCTACTCTCACCTGTAACAGTGAAGGTCTGAACTTTGTTCAGCTGGTTATATTTAAAGTCATTAAAAATGTAACAGATACAAAAGTGGTTCTGTCCCATCCATTTGAAGTTTCCAACATAAATTATTACTTTGCATGATACACTTAAAGTCAGGTCTGTTTTGTATCAGTGCTAAATGAAAATGGAAAAATAAAGCCAGAGAAGATGCTAAAGTTCACCGATGCAGTAAAAAATGAAAAGAAAGCAAACTGACATTCCATTTTCCAAAAGGCTACCAGTTCTGCCTTTGATGTTGAGATTGTTCAATTACCCTGGAAAGTGAAAGATGTTTTATAATCATTAAATTGTCATTTTTCCCCATCCTGAACATTGTAGTGCATTTCCTGTCTCAGTGAAGCAAGATAAATTAGATTCAGGAATCTCCATGGAAAAGGTCACTTTTCATTCTGTGTAATGCTGACCTTTTTTTCCCTTTCTAATAAATACGGTCTTGAAGTCCTCTTTACCTACAGATGCATTCCCATCTCAGAATGGCATTCTGGCTCATGCCATTCTATTCTCCTCTGAGATATCATCACCTTAAGTAGTTGGATATTACTCTATGCTGCATTTAAGGGCTTTCCGCATGTTTGTACTTATTTGAGCTGTTAATACTTGGCACTGGCATTCTAATAGAAAGTAACACCAAAAATTGAGTTAAAGAGATCCACTTTGTTGGATGTATGACATCTAGTCAACAGACAGAGAAATGGATTTGGTAAGATTATTGGTTGGGTCTCATGTTCTTCTTGCTTGTTTAACACATATGCCAAAGACAAGCCTTGTTTAAAACATTCTTAAAATATCCATGTGTACACTGTTAAACAGAGGCAGACAAGGCTTAGCAAGGTGACCTGATCTGGAGAACGGAGCTTTGTGGTGGGAAGCCCACATTCTAATTCTGGTTCCATCTGTTTTCATTAACCCCTCAGAGTTTATGTTATTTGGTTACAACAGAGTCAGGGTCAAATTTGTTCAGTTATATCCCACTGATGTGGTGAATGTAATCATCTACTTGATTCTCTGGCTTGATTTCTATTTCTCTTTGGATAGAATCTCCTGAACCCCATCTTCAGATTAAGACCAATCCAAGAGTCAGAGCCAATCTTGTTCTTAGGGGTTCAGCATCCTGGAAGATGGAGTATTAATGCAAGCATATTGCCCATTTCTATGAAGTGGGTTTCTCGCTCGTCTCCACTGTACACACGCCCCTCCAACATGATGTTGGTGTGCCTCTCAGTTCCCTCCCCTTGAAACTGGATGGCTCGTTTGTCTTCCTCTTCTTTATCAGTTGTGCATTATGGGATCTTTTAGTTGTAGCATGTGGGATCCAGTTTCCCAACCAGGGATCAAACTCAGGCCCCTGCATTGGGAGCATGGAGTCTTAGATACTCCACCACCAGGGAAGATCTTTTAAATTGCTTTAATCAACAAAAGACAGACTTGAGGCTCCCTGAATATGGAGGTGACTCCACAAAAGGCAATGTGGTCCTCTCTCTCTCTCTCTCTCTCTCTCTCACACACACACACACACATGCACACACACACACACACACATACACATATACACACCCACCCACACACACACCCACACACACTTTCTATGGGAAGTCAGGTGCCACATTCAAACTTGCCTACTATACGAGTAAGCCAATGTGAAGCTGCATCATCTATAAGACTCAAATGACTGAAGACCCCCCCCTTCCCTCCCCTCCCCCCTGCTTCCCCACCAAATTCCCCACAATGTATAATTGCAGCCACATGAGAGACCTTAAGGAAGAACTGCCTTGCCAAGCCCTTCCCAAATTCTTGACCAATTGGACTGTGAAAGCAAACCCAGATTGTTATTTTAAGCTATTACTTGCTGTGATAGAGAAGCAAACAGAGGCTTAATAAAGAGGCTATTAAAGAAGCTGAATGCAGTCTGAGGGTAAGGAGAGAGGTGGTATAGTATCCTGGAGCTTCTGATGACCAGGCTGTTCCACTCCCAGGCCTTGGAAGCCCAGAGCTATAGAGAGAGGTCCACCTGGAAGGAGCAGGGGCCTTTGGTCATGGGATGCAGCCAGGCCTGCACAGCCTCTCAGGAGATAACTGGGAGGAATAACACCTCAACCTCATTCTTTCTCTTTTGAGTCTCCAGCTGAGGGGTTCCTCTTGGGCCATTGCCCTAATCCCAGCATCAGAGGATGAATTGGCCATTAACAAAAAAAGATACTGAGAGAGTTAAGATGTTTGATTAGCAGGAAATACACAAAGGAAGAAGCAAGATTTTAACAAGTTATGTCTTGTCCCCATCTTATCTCTAGCTGAGTCATCCTAGATGACACAGCGTTCAGTTCAGTTCAGTCGCTCAGGCATGTCCGACTCTGCGACCCCATGAATCGCAGCACGCCAGGCCTCCTTGTTCATCACCATCTCCCGGAGTTCACTCAGACTTACATCCATCGAGTCTGTGATGCCTTCCAGCCATCTCATCCTTGGTCGTCCCCTTCTCCTCCTCACCCCAATCCCTCCCAGCATCAGAGTCTTTTCCAATGAGTCAACTCTTTGCATGAGGTGGCCAAAGTACTGGAGTTTCAGCTTTAGCATCATTCCTTCCAAAGAAATCCCAGGGTTGATCTCCTTCAGAATGGACTGGTTGGATCTCCTTGCAGTCCAAGGGACTCTCAAGAGTCTTCTCCAACACCACAGTTCGAAAGCATCAATTCTTCAGCACTCAGCCTTCTTCACAGTCCAAATCTCACATCCATACATGACTACTGGAAAAACCATAGCCTTGACCAGATGGACGTTAGTCGGCAAAGTAATGACTCTGCTTTTCAACATGCTATCTAGGTTGGTCATAACTTTTCTTCCAAGCAGTAAGTGTCTTTTAATTTCAGAGCTACAGTCCCTATCTGCAGTGATTTTGGAGCCCCCCAAAATAAAGTCTGACACTGTTTCCACTGTTTCCCCATCTATTTCCCATGAAGTGATGGGACTGGATGCCATGATCTTCGTTTTCTGAATGTTGAGCTTTAAGCCAACTTTTTCACTCTCCTCTTTCACTTTCATCAAGAGGCTCTTTAGCTCCTCTTCACTTTCTACCATAACAGTAGTGTCATCTGCATATCTGAGGTTATTGAGATTTCTCCCGGCAATTTTGACTCCAGCTTGTGTTTCTTCCAGTCCAGCGTTTCTCATGATGTGTTCTGCATGTAAGTTAAATAAGCAGGGTGACAATATACAGATTTGACATACTCCTTTTCCTATTTGGAACCAGTCTGTTGTTCCATGTCCATTTCTGACTGTTGCTTCCTGACCTGCATACAGATTTCTCAAGAGGCAGGTTAGGTGGTCTGGTAGTCCCATCTCTTTCAGAATTTTCCATAGTTTATTGTGATCCACACAGTCAAAGGCTTTGGCATAGTCAAGAAGGCAGAAATAGATGTTCTTCTGGAACTCTCTTGCTTTTTCCATGATCCAGTGGATGTTGGCAATCACCCTCCAAATATCCTACCTGTATTGGCCAGTGAGGCCACTGCCAGCTTTAACATTTCATGTCTTATTTTTTTTCTGTGAACTGTCAATAGAGAGAAAATTACCTTAGTTGGAAAATTGAGTCCCTAAAGAGATGCCAGAGGGGATTTTATTGGCAAAAATATTCTATTCAATTAATTAAATACTAAATTTCTAGTTTCCCTCTTTCTTTTGGTTTTGCACTGATAAGTCTTTCTCTGGATCTTTCTTATTTTTCTCTTGTTCATTCTTTCTGCTGCTAATAACTTCAAATCGTCTATATGGGTCATCTTCCTGGTCTCACCACCTGCTTACTGTTTAAATGCCTAATGGATATTATGTCCCAGCAAGTCAAACATTATGGGTCAGTGGACTTTCTATTCCCTAGTGGTGCCCAAATCCATCCAGACTTCCTTGGAATCTCCCTTTTATTTACTATCTAGAAGAAGAAATCAGCAAACATTATTCACCTGGTTCCATGTTCTTTTAAAAACGATTAATGCCTAGATTCTCAACCAAGATTGAGAATGTGTTTTTCTGAGAATGGAGGTGGCAGGGTGACCCCAAATCACTTGTAAAGTTGGTCAAATTTTGGTTTTATAGGAATCTACTTTCTATTTACATGAAAATCTTGCTTTTTACTCATCAGATAATTAATGAGGATTTATTATGTAAACAGTGTTATTTAGATGATACAAGGAAGAGATAAACAGTCATTAATTAGTGTCCTTAAGAAAGAATGAGGGCTTCCCTGGTGGCTCAGTGATAAAGAATCCCACTGCAATGCAGGAAATGCAGGAAATGCATCCCTGGATCAGGAAGATCCCCTGGAGGAGGGCATGGCAACCCACTTCAGTATTCTTGCCTGGAGAATCCCATGGACAGAGGAGCCTGGCGGGCTACAGTCCACGGGGTCACAAAGAGTTGGACATGACTGAAGTGACCGAGTATCATGCACAAGAAAGAATGATGCTTGATCAAGGACCAAATATTGCCTTTACTGTAAGAGTTACTTTCTTTTCCTTATAATGAATCTCATTTAGGAAATACCTTACAAATTATTTATAATGTTGGCCAAAGAGAAGTCTATACCTGCGATAGATGTCAAGGATGTTTATGGACATCCATCTGGATTTATGACACAGGGAGAAGACTGTGGTTCAAAGGTTTAGGAGCAAAGAGGATTAATTATGGTGGTACAACTAATTGGTGGCAGAGATGAAATGATTTTCATAAATCTCCAGGGTCTCCAGTTCAATATTCTCTCACTTTAGACTGAGTTTCTTTGCTCTAAAAAATATGTGGTTTTCCAAACCTGTAAAGACAACAAGTATTTTGATAAGCCTCAATATGCTTAAAGAAACCATTTTGCTACAGAGGACACAGTGTCTGGCATGCAATAGGTATTCAGTAATTATTTGCTGAATGAATCAGCAGGAACCTTCAGATAAACCCAGTAGAATTCTGTTTCCTTTCTCTTCCAGTTTGAATTGTGCAATGTTATCCTCAATTCAACCCTAAATCTATTTTCCCAGAAGCAATGAGTGGTTTTCTACAAGTATGCTATTTCTGGGATCTTGTTTGGCTCCAACATTTTTTTAGAAGAGCCTTGACTTTCCAGATTTGAGTAGCAGCTGCTTTTTTGAATGATATACAGGACTACATATGCTTTTTATGCCTGTTTCTTGCCTCCTGAAACCCAGAGGGATTAACATCAAGGATTATGATTAATGATGCTTGAGTGTTTCCCTTGACCTCCTCCACACTTTTATAGTAGGAGCATCTTTCTTTAGAAACATCTATCTTCATCTTTCTCTTGGTTTCTCATTTGTGTTTTTCTTTGTGATGAGAATCTACTTAGCAAGCTCCTTTCCCATTCTTTTGCCATGTTTTCTGTTATTTTATCATCTGATTCCCTTTTTCATCCATTTTAACAAACACATTGATTATTATTTTTCCCTCTTTATGGTAGGAAGTAAAATTTATGGATAGTCTCCCTTGGACCAAGCAGTGTTCTAGGCTTATCCATATATCATTTCCATTAATTCATTCAGTCTTCTAAGGTAAGTAATATGATTTCTGTTTTTCAGATGGAAATATACGTACAGTGTTGTCAAGTAATTTGCACATATTTACACATTGTAGTTGGATCATCCACATCTTAGGTTGTTCCCACCTGTATGTCTAATGATATAGAAGGTGTGAGATGTTTTCTTGGTTATTTTGGTAATGACAGCGCCTTCAGCAGTTTCATTCATGCAGCCAGGAAACAGGTAAGTGGAAAGCTAGAATTGGAAAGACTGATATGGGAAGGAGAAATAGAGCAGAGAAACAAAAGCTAAATTTCTCATTTTTCCTCAAACCTTAACAGAGCCCTCAAGACTACTCTGGATTGTGTTAGATTCTCTCTTAGTTTCCTATGAGTAAATTCCAACATTTTTGTACTCCCTTCAAAGCCTCTTCCCTGGGCTTCCACGGTAGCTCAGTTGGTAAAGAATCTGCCTGCAGTGCAGGAGACTTGGGTTCAATCCCTGGGTTGGGAAGATTCCCTGGAGAGAAATGGCAAACCACTCCAGTATCCTTGCCTGGAAAATCCCATGGACAGAGGAGCCTGGTGGGCTCCAGCCTGTGGGATCACAAAGAGTTGGGCACGACTGAGCAACTAACACTTTCACTTTCACTTTGAAAACCTCTATCCAACACAACCCTTCTCCCAGGAGAGAATTCCTGTCATGGAGGACTAATAGGTATCTACTTGACTCAGCCAAATACATGCCTATATTAACTCTTTCCCAGGCAGATAAAGCTCCCTCTCACTGACCCAGCCACACAGATCATACTGATCCCAATCATTCTCTTTTCCTTTCCAGCCAAACCACTTGTCAAAGAGCCTCAGTTACTTCTTCACCACCTTGTGAGCCCTTCTCATCCTTCCTCCTCACACTGCAGTCTCACTTGGCTTTGTCTGTCCAATGCTACTGACTTGCCATGATAAAGGTTGCCACTTCTGAATGGTCCCCTCTGTGACATTTTACGTTACTGACCATTCCATCTTTGTAACTCTTCCAGTTCTCTGGCATTTGTGCCAACTGGTTCTTCTCTCTCTCTCTCTCTCTCTCTCTCTCTCTCTCTCTCTCTCTCTTTTTCTCAATGAGCTTATCATCCGTTGCCCAGTCCTTAACATTTTTGCCTCTCAAAATTCTGATCTTAGCCCTATTTTCCTAGTGGAACTCATTGTCAAAATTATAGCAACTCCTCTTTTGAGCTTTAGAATTATATATGCTAATAATTGCTTCATAATCCATCCTGAACATTCAACTGATCCTTCAACTCCTCACTCCTCCCCCAACCTCTACTAAACCTACTTTTCCTTCTGTGATTTCTCTGTCAGTTAATGAAATTACTATCTTCTTGGTGACATTGAACTGGAAACCAAGAAGATACTCATAAATCTTCCTCATTCCCATTAAACCAATCCCATCTGATCCCATAAAAATCCATGAATTCCCTAGCCATGGTTCATTTTATTACTATCTTCAAGTGCTACTTGGACCATCCCTCTGTTCATTTCTTCTGTCATTCCCATACCATTTCCCACCAGTGATATAACAGAAGCTATCAGACTGACTTCTCTGACTCCACTTCCTCTTTCTACTACAATCATTCTTACCAGAGTGAACTGTGTAAAAGATTAAACAAAAGAGTCCCATCTTTCCTCCTGCTTATCATTCTTCAGTGGCGTCACATCATAAACAAGTAAAATCATAGAAGCACAGCACTAGCCTGACCCCTGACCACTCCTCCAGTTGAATTAGTTGTCTTTCATCTGAGGCCTCTTCACTGCTACCTTGCCTATATTTCAAGCATTTGTTTAAACTCTTCTTTTGCTTGGGAAGCTCTCTTTCTCTTTCCCAACCTCCACTTGCCTAGGTCACAACTATCTTTCAAGAACGAGTTTGGAATTTCCTCCATGAAATCTTCCCCAAATCCCCAGTCAAGCCTAGGACTACCTCTCACAATACCCTGAGTAGGGGTTTAATAAGTATGCAGTGAACTCTTTTCAAACTCTCACCACACTCACATGTCTTAATTTAAGGTAATATGGAAATTGTAAGAATTCCTTCATCTTCTTGATTTCAAGTAATCAATTTGTCCTTTGAATACCTACATCCAGTCCTTCTTCTCACCTCTTCCTCTAGAATCTCCTTCAAATTGGAAGTAAGTAAGAACAACAGTAGTATCAACCACATGCATATCAAACATTAAGAGGAGAGGGGGAGAGAAAACACTGTAAATGACGCAAGTTCTCATTATTTATGTTGATAATATTTAATTGATAACATAGAATAGTAGTGGTATAAGCATGGTTTTTAAACAGTTATGTGAGGACTCTTTAGGAGGGTCAGAATTAGAAAGAGTGATAGTGCCTTTGGGGAGTAGTCACTGCAGATGGTGACTGCAGCCATGAAATTAAAGACGCTTACTCCTTGGAAGAAAAGTTATGAGCAACCTAGATGGCATATTGAAAAGCAGAGACATTACTTTGCCGACAAAGTTCCATCTAGTCAAGGCTATGGTTTTTCCAGTGGTCATGTATGGATGTGAGAGTTGGACTGGGAAGAAGGCTGAGCACCGAAGAATTGATGCTCTTGAACTGTGGTGTTGGAGAAGACTCTTGAGAGTCCCTTGGACTGCAAGGAGATCCAACCAGTCAATTCTGAAGATCAGCCCTGGGATTTCTTTGGAAGGAATGATGCTAAAGCTGAATCTCCAGTACTTTGGCCACCTCATGAGAAGAGTTGACTCAATGGAAAAGACTTTGATGCTGGGAGGGATTCGGGACAGGAGAAGAAGGAGACAACCAAGGATGAGATGGCTGGATGGCATCACTGATTCGATGAGCGCGAGTCTGAGTGAACTCCAGGAGTTGGTGATGGACAGGGAGGCCTGGCGTGCTGTGATTCATGGGGTTGCGAAGAGTCAGACACGACTGAGCGACTGAAATGAACTGAGCTGAACTGAACTGGTAAGCTGCAGTCCATGGGGTCGCTAAGAGTTGGATACGACTGAGCGACTTCACTTTCACTTTTCACTTTCATGCATTGGAGAAGGAAATGGCAACCCACTCCACTGTTCTTACCTGGAGAATCCCAGGGATGGGGGGCCTGGTGGGCTGCAGTCTATAGGGTTGAACAGAGTAGGACACGACTGAAGCAACTTAGCAGCAGCAGCAGCAGCAGCAGCAGGAGAAGGCAATGGCAACCCACTCCAGCACTCTTGCCTGGAGAATCCCATGGATGAAGGAGCCTGGTGGGCTGCAGTCCATGGGGTCGCGAAGAGTCAGACACGACTGAGCAACTTCACTTTCACTTTTCACTTCCACGCATTGGAGAAGGAAATGGCAACCCCCTCCAGTGTTCTTGCCTGGAGAATCCCAGGGATGGCGGAGCCTGGTGGGCTGCCAGCTATGGGGTCGCACAGAGTTGGACACAACTGAAGGGAGTTAGCAGCAGCAGCAGCAGCAGCAGCAGCAGCAGCAGCAGCAGCAGCAGCAGCAGCAGCAGCAGCAGGGGTGAAATAGTGGGGAAAAGTCAATTTCTCTAATAATGTATTTATTTCCATTATAAGCATTACTTTGCTGTCAAGAATGTGTGATATTATATGCGACTTAACAAAAAGAGTAGTAAAATATATCTCTTGGGGATGTTATCATTGAATGAGTTAATAAATATCAAGGAGTTTTTTTCATTTTTAAGTGGTTCAACTCTTTATTATTTTATTAAGAAAAAGTTTATATTATTCCAGTGCAAAATAAAATGTGAGCTGTTTTCCTAGCTACTGCCAACTTTGGAATCAATTTATCTTTCTAATGTTGTCAATATCTGTATTGCCAGGGCAAGTTGGTTTTACTAAATCCGTATAACATGGCATTAACAAAGAAGAATCTGTAAAAGCAATGTCATCAATTACATTCACCATTGGTGCAGAAAAGAGATTTTATTTAGAAGTTATTAGCTAATTTTTTAAATAAGATTTCTACTCTTTTTTTTTTAAATTTTATTTTTACTTTATTTTACTTTACAATACTGTATTGGTATTGCCATACATTGACATGAATCCACCACGGGTGTATACAAGCTCCCAATCCTGAATCCCCCTCCCACCTCCCACCCCATATCATCTCTCTGGATCATCCCCATGCACCAGCCCCAAGCATCCTGTATCCTGTATCGAACATAGATTGGCACTTCGTTTCTTACATGGTAGTATACATGTTTCAATGCCATTCTCCAAAGATTTCTACTCTTTTTAAGGGACTGTAGAAGTTATATGAAATGCCTAAAGGATAGAGAAAACTATAATTGAGGCTCACAAGACATTGACAATTCATTGCATTTGTGAAAAACATTTGAAATGAATCCAAAGAGGCAATTTTAGTACCTAAAATTTAGTACCTAAATGTTTCTTTATATAAAATAGCCTGCATATTGAGTTAGAAGATACTGATATAAACAGTATTATGTGTTATAGGATTTTTTTATTTTAATTTTTGATTGACTTTTACAAGTATGAATAGTGTCCCCAGAAAAGAAAAGTAACTACCTTAAGGCCTCAAAACATTTTAATTCTTGTTGTAGTATGTAAGTTTCTCTTTTATTGCCCAAGTATAGTTAGGGTTTATAAGAGTTTTTAAAAAATATCAGATAAGTTAGTATACAGGTCTCTTTTTGACCACAGATGAATGATTTGTGATAGTTTTAGCGAGACACTTCCGTATTTGGCAATGGCTATATTGTTATCATAAAGTGAAATTACATGTCTTTTTAAGCATGTCTCTCACTGTTTGATGATCCAGTCTTGTTTTCTGAGGCTATCACTTCCATATCTGTTACACATAGCATTTAAACAATGCCCTCTCTTTCTGTTTCTGTAAGTATGACAAATTCTGCACTAGCAATACTGTTTAATCTTCTAATAAAATAAACAGATTATAGGAAAGTACTTTGACTTTTTGCTTCTTAATTACTCTAATTTGGGCCCCAGCTGGGGCTCATCTCTGACAATCTTTACTACATCAGATAAAGAGGAAATTGTTTAAAACTACTCTAGATTTGTTATAAGCAATGGACCAACTTCTAAAAGGTTTATCTAAAGTTGGTATCTGATAAAAGCAAAATATTAAGGTTGAATCAAAATGAAGGATGTTTTGAGATTTCCCCCTCTTCAAATGGTCCCAATTTATTATCATGATGAATCTGAAGATATCTTTTATTTAATTGCTTCCTTTAGCTATTAAAGCTTTTAAAAAGAAATTATTCTCAGATTCCTTTTATTTTGAAAATTTACTGATTAAAATCAGAAAAATTTTTATTACAGTATACTTAATTTATAATGTTGTGTGATTTCAGGTATACTGCAAAGTGATTATTATACACAATATATAATATAGGTATATATAATATGTATTCTTTTCAGATCATTTTCCATTATAAGTTATTAAAAGATGCTGGATATAGTTTCCTGTGCTACAGACTAGATGCTTATTGTTTATTTTATCTATAGTAGTGTGTATCTGTTAGCCCCAAACTCCTAATTAGTCCCACGTCACCCTCTTTCCTCTTTGGCAACCATAAATTAGTTTTCCAAGTCTGTGAGTCTATTTCTGTTTTGTAAATAAAGTCATTTGTATTATTTCTTTTTCAGATTCCACATATAAGTTTATATCATATGATATTTGCCTTCCTCTGTATGGTTCACTTCACTTAGTGTGATAATCTTTGGGTCTATTGCCACAGATGTCATGCTCTCATTCTTTTTAATGGTTGAGTAATATTCCATTGCCCGTATGTACCACATCTTCTTTATCCACTCATTGGTTTATGGACACTTAGACTGGTTCCAAATAGGAAAAGGAGTATGTCAAGGCTGTATATTGTCACCCTGCTTATTTAACTTATATGCAGAGTACATCATGAGAAATGCTGGGCTGGAAGAAGCACAAGCTAGAATTAAGATTGCCAGGGGAAATATCAATAACCTCAGATATGCAGATGACACCACCCTTATGGCAGAAAGTGAAGAGGAACTAAAAAGCCTTTTGATGAAAATGAAAGAGGAGAGTGAAAAAGTTGGCTTAAAGCTCAACATTCGGAAAACAAAGATCATAGCAACCGGTCCCATCACTTCATGGGAAATAGATGGGGAAACAGTGGAAACAGGGTCAGACTTTATTTTGGGGGGCTCCAAAATCACTGCAGATGGTTGATTGCAGCCATGAAATTAAAAGACGCTTACTCCTTGGAAGGAAAGTTATGAGCAACCTAGATAGTATATTCAAAAGCAGAGACATTACTTTGCCGACTAAGGTCCATCTAGTCAAGGCTATGGTTTTTCCTGTGGTCATGTATGGATGTGAGAGTTGGACTGTGAAGGAAGCTGAGTGCTGAAGAATTGATGCTTTTGCTGTGGTGTTGGAGAAGACTCTTGAGAGTCCCTTGGACTGCAAGGAGATCCAACCAGTCCATTCTGAAGGAGATCAGTCCTGGGTGTTCTTTGAAAGGACTGATGCTGAAGCTGAAACTCCAGTACTTTGGCCACCTCATGTGAAGAGTTGACTCATTGGAAAAGACTCTGATGCTGGGAGGGATTGGGGGCAGGAGGAGAAGGGGACGACAGAGGATGAGATGGCTGGATGGCATCACCGACTCGATGGACATGAGTTTGAGTGAACTCCGGGAGTTCGTGATGGACAGGGAGGCCTGGCGTGCTGCAATTCATGGGGTCTCAAACAGTCGGACACGACTGAGTGACTGAACTGAACTGAGGTTGCGTCCATGTCTTTGCTGTTGTAAATAGTGCTGTTGTGTACAGTGGGGTGCATGCAGTTTTGTCTTTTCTAGCTATATGCCCAAGAATGGAATTGTTTTGTCATGATAACTGCCAGGGGCCAGCGTGAGGAATCCTGCCCGTGACGAGGTCATGCAGAAGGAAGCCTGACAGAACGCATGGACGTGATCAGGCTTCAGGGGTTCCCCCTGGAATTTCCTGAACATCCACCCCCCAAGACCAGAGTCTGCCTGCTTTACTGTGTTATGCTTTCCACCTACTCTTCTGTCATTAACAGGGGACTGTCCCCACACCACCTTTTTCTGGAAAAAATTAGAGCTTTTAGATAATAAATCTCCTGGGCATAATACGAGTGTTTCAATCCAAAAACCCTTCTGATGGCTTTCTAGCCTGCCTGCAGGACTCGTACAGCTGCACATGTGATTGTTTGAGGCCTCCTGACAGCAGGAGTCACAGGAAGCTTAAAACATTCTAGGAATGTAGGGGCTTCCGAGGAGTCAAAATCATTAGAATAGGACTGATTAAAGGTTTCATTTGTTGAGCCAATACTTGCTGCCAAATTTTCATATCTTTTATTTTTAGATATACTTGGTATATAGAAAACAGGCAGTAGCCCTGGTATTAGCAACATTAAATCTTTGAGTTAAGTACTTTCTTTGTTATAACCCACTGCACCTTTGTTCTACAGGAATGTAACTTTATTTAGTACCTTGAGGATGATGCAGAGTAAAGAAAAAACACTTCTAGGGAAAAGAAGTTTTCTGGTTGATAGACAATTATCCAGAAAGAGAGCCATAAAAATGTTAACAGACCTCTTGGCCAGAAGATAATGTAAACCACCTGAGACCTTTTGTATATGGTCAGGACTGCTGCACCTGCATAACTTTGCATATTCCACTGTTTCTTTATGTACAACTTGGGGTATACAAGCTGATTTTGAAAAATAAAGTTTTTGGAGTCTTGCACCGATGCTGGGCTTCCCCATGTCATTCTTTTCTTTTTCCGGCTGAATTCCCGTCTGGAGCGGGGAGGCTCACCATGTGTACTTACTTGTCCTGGCTGCTAAGACCCACGTGAAAGGGAGCCTAAGGCGGGGCACCCTTCGATATTCAAGTGGGCGCTGGTGGCCTAACGTAGATGGTGCAAACCTCTTGTCTCAAGGTTTTATTGGTTTTCCCCGTAAACCAAGTTATTCAGCCTCTTTTTCTCCACCTAAATTTCCTACTGTACTATTTCTTCCTAATCTAATCTTATATCTCTAAATACATAAGTTTTCCTCGCCTATCTGTCTCCCCTTCCAATCACCCTGGATCCACCGGGGCTGGACCCTGACAGATAACTCTGTTTTTAGCTTTTTAAGGAGCCTCCATACCGTGTTCTGTGTATTACGTTCTCCATAGTCACTGCACCAATCTACATTCCCCAAAACAGTGTAAGAGGGCTCTTTTTTCTCTACACCCTCTCCATCCTTTATTATTTGTAGACTTTTTAATGATGGCAATTATGACTGGTGTGAGGTGATACCTCAGTACAGTTTAGATTTGCATTTCTAAAATAATTAGTGATGTTTAAGCATCTTGAGAGTCCCTTGGACTGCAAGGAGATCCAACCAGTCCATCCTAAAGGAGATCAGCCCTCGGTGTTCTTTGGAAGGAATGATGCTAAAGCTGAGACTCCAGTACTTTGGCTACCTCATGTGAGGATTTGACTCATTGGAAAAGACCCTGATGCTGGGAGGGATTGGGGTCAGGAAGAGAAGGGGATGACAGAGGATGAGATGGCTGGATGGCATCACCAACTTGA
Source organism: Ovis canadensis (assembly GCF_042477335.2). Lineage (NCBI taxonomy): Eukaryota > Metazoa > Chordata > Mammalia > Artiodactyla > Bovidae > Ovis > Ovis canadensis. The sequence goes on from NC_091257.1 coordinate 19,541,764, forward strand.
TGGACATGAGTTTGAGTGAACTCTGGGAGTTGGTGTTGGACAGGGAGGCCTGGTGTGCTGAGATTCATGGGGTCACAAAGAGTTGGACATGACTGAGCAACTGAACTGAACTGAACTGAAGCATCTTTTCACGTGCCTATTAGCCATTTGTATGTCTTCTTTGGATAAATGTCTATTTAGGTCTTCTGTCCATTGAAATCAGGATGTTTTGAAACAGTACAGGAGATAGGATCAAAAAGTTGATTTCAGTAAAAGTGAAATAGAGGAAGGTGAAGACAGTGATAAAAATCATTGTGGGGAAAGAAGATACAGGGCATAAGTCAAGATGTACCAGCAGATTTTGTGTTTAGGATCCTTCTTATCTCTATTTCCATGCGATTACATATAAGTATTCTGCTCAAAACTGCTATTCAGAGATGAGATAGAGGATAATAGAACTCATTTAGTACACACACATGTACACACACTTATAAAAACACATACTTATAAAACATAAAGCAATGCCTTTTTATTACAGAAAATCTAGAAAATTGAGAAAGAAAGAAGAAAAGCAATCACATAAAGTCCTAGTACTCTCCACTCCAAGCACAAATCCTGTTAACATTTTCTGTCTGTGAATATGTTAACTTTTTGATTTATTTATTTTCAATCTTTTGATTCTATAATTCTAATTTTACTTTTTCCTTTTTTTTAGCCATACTGTGTGGCTTGCAGGACCTCTGCTCCCTGACCAGGGATCAAACCTGGGCCCCTACAGTAGAAGCACAGAGTCCTAACCACTGGATCACCAGGGAATTCCCTCTATTTTACTTCTTATTTTTAATCTTTAAAAATTATAATACATTTTAAAACCATTTATTAAAATAATTATTTTACTAATGTACTATATTTGTGTATATATACACAGAAAAAATGCATAGATCAGAAGTATATGGATTGATGAATTTCCATAAATTCAATACCCAGTCATGGCATCAATGTTTTTACATCCATTTACTTTTTAACAAAGAATCAGATGCTACCTGCTCCCAGATTCTTTCCTTAGTCTTGCCGTAGAGCTAATTTCTTCCTAATAGTGACAGAATTAACTAGGCTAATTTACAGGGCTTGAGCATGAAAAGGGGGGCGGTATTTCTTAGTCACTGAACCAGAATGATGACCAGCCCTGAAGGAGGAAGAGTGAAGAAAGAGTAGTTGAGGCAAATAAAATAATCATTTAAGATCACTCTGGAAGATGAGGACACAGAGAAAAAAAGAGCAGTGGGAGGTGAGCACTGGCAGCTCCACAGGCGGTGGTGATGGCAGCCGGGGGCAAGGTACAACCCAGGGTGGGCTTCCGGCAGAAGCAGTAGCCTGAGCTTCAAGTGTTCAGATGTGCAGAGGCCCGACTATCACAGGTGGGAGAGGCTGGTGACAAGAACAAGATAAACTGGCAGGAACCTCATCTGGGGAAGAGTGGAAATATGACAAGCCCAGGGATGGACTGCGCACCTAGAGGCAGTGAGGAGCTAAGTAGGGCAAGGGATGGGGGGCATTTAGGAAAATCAAAGGGACCTGGATCACAGCAAGAGGAATACCAAATCCTGGCAGGAGAACAGGAGAAGACACAAACTACTGTAGATAAACCAAATTCTCCTTAAGTAGATTTGAGCATCCGTGTATGATGTACAGAACCAACACATAAAAAAATAGAGATGATATACAATGCACACAGAAATACAGAATAGAACTAGGAATAGAGGAGACAAATAGGCAATAAAATAGAAACAAATGCAGAATGGAATGCTGATACATGAAGATATGAAAAAATGGAAAAAAAACTATAGAAGTAGAGAACAAAAATAGCAACAAATAGAGGAAAATAATGCAGAAATAAAATAGATGTAATCAAAGATACACACAATTATTTTGAGTTATTTTTGGCCACCTGATATGAAGAACTGACTCATTTGAAAAGACCCTGATTGAAAGATTCAAGGCGGGAGTAGAAGGGGATGACAGAAGATGAGATGGTTGGATGGCATCACTGACTCAATAGACATGAGTTTGAGTAAACTCTGGGAGTGGTGATGGACAGGGAAGCCTGGCATGCTGCAGTCCATGGGGTTGCAAAGTCAGACATGGCAGAGTGACTGAACTGATCTGAAGAAATAATTAGAAATGGTAGAATAGCAATTAAAATTTCCATTTCATTCTCTTATATCCTTTTGTCATTCAATTCAAATAATGTTTCAGTTCTGATTTCTTTTTTAATTAGAAGGGTGATTTTAAAATTAACATTGAAGTGATTTCCTCAAAAAATTTATGTGTATTATGAATATATAATTTACTGCAATGTGGCCAAATAATGTGTCCTATATAAATTTTAACTTTGGAGACTCACTGATTTTTCTTTGGAATACACAAACACTATTTTTTGGACCTTTTTTTTGAGTCATAACTTAGCTGAATATAACGTTCTATTGAAAGTAACTTTTTAAAAGAGAAAACTTTTTTGAATAATATAAAGGTAAAGCTCTATTATTTTCTAAACAGCTATTGGAGTTCTTTAGAGGCTCCTATTGGTGTCTCTGTGATTATTTTTTAGGTAATTTATAGTTTCTCTAGCAGACTCAGAAATTATTTTGCAATCTCACCAAGCTATGTTCATATATAGATTTATTTTGTTAATCCTGTTCCACTCTTGGCATGTGACATTAATTTGAAGACTCACAGAATCCTTCAATCTGTTAAGATCTCAACTGTTTGATTATTGATGCTGTGTTTTTTCTCTACACCCACCTTCTGAAACTCCTATTGTGCTTGGGCTTAGTTGCTCTTTGTCTAACTCTTTGTGACCCCATGGACTGTAGCCCGCCAGGCTCCTCTGTCCATGGGATTCTCCAGGCAAGAATACGGGAGTGGGTTGCCATGCCCTCCTCCAGTGGATCTTCCCAACCCAGGGATCAAACCCATATCTCCCCCAGTGCAGGCAGATTCTTTCCCATCTGAGCCACCAGGGAAGCCCAAGAATACTGGAGTAGGCAGCCTATCCCCTCTCTAGGGGAACTTCCTGGCCCAGGAATTGAACCAGTGTCTCCTGCATTGCAGGTGGATTCTTTATCAGCTGAGCTGTCAATTTATCCTTTATGTTTCTTTATTGTTGTTCTTTAGTCACTAAGTCGTGTCTGATTCTTTGTGACCTCATGGACTGCAACACACCAGTCTCCTCTGTCCTCCACTGTCCCCTGGAGTTTCCTCAGATTCATGTCCATTGAGTCGGTGATGCTCTCTAACCATCTCATCCTCTGCTGCCCCATTCTCCTTTGTCTTCTGTTTTTCTCAGCATCAAGGTCTTTTGCAATGTGTTTACTCTTTGCATCAGGTGGTCAAAGTACTGGAGCTTCAGCTTCAACATCAGTCCTTTCAGTGAGTATTCAGGATTGATTTACTTTAGGATGGACTGGTTTGATCTCCTTGTAGTCCAAGCACCACAATTCAAAAGCATCAATTCCGCAGTGCTCAGCCTTCTTTATGGTTCAACTCTCACATCCATACATGACTGCTGGAAAAACCATAACTTTGACTATACAAAACATTGTTGGCAAAGTAATTTCTCTTCTTTTTAATGTGCTGTCTAGGTTGGTCGTAGGTTTCCTTCCAAGGAATAAGTGTCTTTTAATTTCAGGGCTTCAGTCACCATCTCCAGTGATTTTGGAGCCCAAGAAAATAAAATTGGTTACTCTTTCCACATTTTCCCCTATATTTGCCATGAAGTAATGGGACCAGATGCCATGATCTTAGTTTTTTGAATGCTGAGTTTCAAGCCAGCTTTTTCACTCTCCTCTTCAGTTCCTATTCAGTTTCTGCCAGTATGGTGGTATGAGGTTGCTGGTATCGCTCTCAGCAATCTTGATTCCAGTTTGTGATTCATCTAGTCTATTATTTCACATGATGTACTCTGCATATAAGTTAAATAAGCAGGGTGACAATATACAGCCTTGTCCTAGTTTTGAATCAGTCAGTTGTTCCATGTTCAGTTCTAAGTGCTGCTTTTTGACTCGCATACAAGTTTCTCAGAAGATAAGTAAGGTAGTCTTGTATTCCTATCTCTTTAAGAATTTTCCACAGTTTGTTGTGATCCACACAATCAAAGGTCTTACTATGTGTCTTTATTATTATATAATTCACATATCATAAAACACACTCTATTAAAATCTATAATTCAGTGTTTTTCACTCTATCTCCAAGGTTGTGTAGCCATCACCACTGTCTAATTCCAGGACATTTCCATCATTCCCAAAAGAAACCATGAATTCCTTAGCAGTCACTTCAATTCCTTATTCTCTCAGTCCTTGAAATCTACTAATTTACTTTTCACCTCTGTGGATCTGCTTATTCTGAACAATGCATATAAATAGAATCATACAACATGTGGCCTTTTTTTTTTTCTTTTGGTGTGACTTTTACTTAGTGAATTGTTTTCAAGGTTTTTTTATATTGTAACATTAATCAGTACTTCCTTACTTTTCATGAATGAATAATCTTTTATTACATGGATAATACCATATTTTGTTTGTCCATTCATCAGTTTATGGACATTTGAGTTATTTTGGCTATTGTGAAAAATACCACTACGAGCATTTGTCTTTGTGTAAATAGATATTTCCAATTCTCTTGGTTATATACCTAAGGATAGAACTGCTGAGTCATATGATAATTTTATATTTAACTTTTTGACAAACTGCCAAGCTGTTTTCCAAGACAGCTGCATTAGTTTACATTCCCACCAGCAGTGCCTGAGGGTCTTAGTTTCTCCACATCCTAGATAACACTTGTTGTTATTTATCTTTTTGATTATTAGGCACACTAGTGGGTGTAAAGACATACCACAGTTTGATTTAAATATCTTTATATGTACCTACTATCATTTGTGTTTCCTCTTTGGAGAAATGTCTCTTCAAGTCCTCTGCTCATATCTAAGTTGGGTTCTCTTTTTGTTGTTGCATTATATGAGCTCTTTATTCTTTACTCTGGATGCTCGATCCTTATCAAATATATGACTTGCAAGTATTTTCTATCATTCTGTAAGTTGTCTTTTCATTTTCTTGATAATGTCTTTTGAAGTACAAAAGTTTTAAATTTTCATGAAGTTCAACTTGTTTTTATATTTTGGTTGCTTATGCTTTTGGGGTCATGTGTAGCTGTCTAATACAAGGGCATGAGGATTTACATACTTTCCTTCTAAGATTTTTCTAGCTTTAAATCTTCCATTTACATCTTTGATTCATTTTGAGGGCATTTTTTACTTATGGTGTGAGATTGGAGTATAATTTTATTCTTGTTCATTGGATATTCAGTTGATCCAGTATCATTTGTTAAAAAGACTATTATTTTCACCCATTGAATTGTCTTGGCACTCTTTTTGGAATCAATTGATCATCAATATATGGGTGGTAGATAAGAAAAGGACAGCTGCTGCTGCTAAGTCGCTTCAGTCATATCTGACTCTTGACTCCTCTGTCCATGGGATTCTCTAGGCAAGAATACTGGTAGCTGTTTCCTCCTCCAGGGGATCTTCCTGACCCAGGGATCAAACTGTGTCTCCCGCATTGGCAGGCAGATTCTTTACCACTGAGCCAGTAGCCGCTTTTCTCAGCCAGTGTTCATTCTCCAGGAGCTATGTACCAGCACCCTGCCTCACACAGTGACCCTGGCTGTCGTCTCTGGGTGGGCACAGGCCACATTTCCTTGAAGAGACTGAATTCTGACTGAATTCTCTCTGTGCAGACCAAAGCTCAAAAGCTAGCCCTGTCAGCCCTACTCTGTTCTCCATTTTCGCTTACCTTCTCTTTTGATCTTCATGCATAGTTTGCTAGCTGGTATTTGTTTTGACTGATGAAAAAGATTATCTATCTGTGTATCTATTTGTCTACCATTTTCTGAATGCATGAGGGATGTTTTCCTTTGTGTGCTTCTTTTTGTGTTTTGACCAGAAATACATAATATTTATAAATATTCCATAGGTTCTGTGTCAGGTACTTATTGTCAAAATAATGCTGTGAAACATCTATAAATCTACAGTCACATGTAATAATAGCACGTATTGCTCATAGTTCAGGGATAGTTGGCTAGAACATTCTTCTGATTTTGGCGAGGCTTATTTGATGATCTGGAAGTTGGCTGGCTATTGGCTAATTTAGGCTAGCCTCAGCTAGGGTAACTGGGACTTTCAACCTCTAGTCAGCTAGCCCAGGCATTTTCTCATGGGGATGGCAGAAACAGAGAAGGCAGAAACATGATTTCAGTCCTCTGCTATTTCTGTTAAGATAATTTTGGCTAAAATAAATTGCATGTCTATGTCTGTGCTGCCCATGTTGGGAGGGCACTGATGGTCACATGGAAAAGGGCAAATGTATGGATGGGTATGTGAAGAATTGGGGCCATCTTTGCAATAAATTTACTATAGGAGTTTCAAAAGAATGTATTTTATGACTCCATAAAGTATAGAGTGAATGGAATAGGAAAAGTTTGGGTGAGAAATAGAGAAAATAAGACTGGTACAGTCTAAACCTGTCAAAGCTGCTTACTCTGTGTACTGCTCTCTATGTATATTTGGAAATTTTCCATGACAGAATTTAAAATATGCATGGTCTGTATTTCTAAGTATAAAGGTCTCTGTCTGCATCCATTATATCAAAACTATTGTTACATTCACATTTGTATATTCCTAGTTGTTTCTCAATTTGTTCTGTCATCTTTTAATATAGTTGTACCAAACTCTTTCACTCTAATTGCGGTCTCATCATGGGCAGACACATTTCTGGAGCATTTTTGTAAAGCCTAGAGGTAAGTAACATCTAGCCCTGGTGCCCCTTGTCACAGATTTCTCCTGGAAGGGTATGTGTTGAACAGGTTTGTCCTGAGATTTGTGGGTGTATCTGGAAATTGCATGTTACTAGTCATTTTTGTTTGGAGATGTTGAAGATGATAAGCTTGTCCAGCTTCCCTGACTGAAGATTAGGGGTCTGTGTGGTGGGATTAGGAATAAGATACCCATATCCGTTTCTGTGACTTTAGCTTATGGAAGGAAAAGAAAGTGAAAGTATGAGTTGCTCAGTGGTGTCTGACTCTTTGTGACCCCATGTATATAGCCCACCAGGTTCCTCTGTCCATGAGATTCTCCAGGTAAGAATACTGGAGTGGGTTGTCATTTCCTTCTGAGGGGATCTTTGCGACCCAGGGATCAAACCCAGGTCTCCTGCATTGCAGGCAGATTCTTTACCATCTGAGATACCAAGGAAGCTTGTGGAAGGAGGTCCTGTTAAATCCTGTGCCCTTGGGTATGCTGATGTTGGGGGTAGCCCCTGGGCTGTCTTGATGTAGTATATTTCCAGAGGGAATAAGTAGTTTATGGCTTACATGGATGCTATGAAAGGTGGATGCCCCTCAGTGGGTCCTGTGTGCCCAGGAGCAAAAAGGGGCCTAACTCATATTCTGGGTAATATTTAACTCCTTTTTATTTATTTTCTATTTTGTTGTTGTTCAGTCACTCAGTCATGTCCAACTGTTTGAGACCTCATGGACTGCAGCATGCCAGGCATCCCTGTCCTTCACCATTTCCCAGAGCTTGCTCAATCTCTTGTCCACTGAGTCGATGATGCCATCCAACCATCTCATCCTCTATTGCCCCTTTCTTCTCCTACCTTCAGTCTTTCCCAGTATCAGGGTCTTTTCTAATGAATCAGCTCTATGCATCAGGTGCCCAAAGTACTGGAGCTTCAGCTTCAGCATCAGCCCTTCCAATGAATATTCAGGATTGATTGGCTTGATCTTCTTGCTGTCCAAGGGACTCTCAAGAGTCTTGCCCAACACCACAGTTCAAAATCCTCAATTCTTCATCACTCAGCCTTCTCTATGGTGTCTGACTCTCACCCCTTACATGACTACTGAAAAAAAACCATAGCTTTGACTATATGGGCCTTTGTCAGCAAAGTAATAAATCTACTTTTTAATAGGTTATCTACGTTTGTCATAGCTTTTCTTCCAAGAAGCAAGTGTCTTTTTAATTTCATGTCTGCAGTCATCATCTGCAGTGATATCGGAGCTCAAGAAAATAAAATCTGTCACTGTTTCCACCATTTCCCCATCTATTTTTGATATATAGTTATTTTCTATATATAGTTTAAAATAATTAAAAAATTTAAATATATTTTTAATAACATATACACACTGAAAACTGTAATAATATTTTGTTTGAGGCAATCTTGTAAGAAGGATCTCAAGTCAGGTGGTGACATATGAATTTATCAGAATATATTGAAAGCAGCATATCCATTACCATTATTGGTAAAGTAGAAGTGATAATATAGCAGAGATGGGTGACAATTACCTGTTGCTATACTCTGACATTGGCCATTCCTATTCATTACTGCCACTTTTTAATATACAACTTACTTAACAGATTGACCTCTGGCTCTTGAAGAGCTCTTTGTTTTCCCTTCTAATATCATGATGGAATTTGAAAGAACAGTGGTTCTTTTGGTTCACTGCATTCCACTGGGACCCTTCCAACTCCAGCTCATTAGAAACACCCTGGACTCTGAGGACTAACTATGATGTCATATGTCATAGCAATGAAGTAATGGTGGCAGGCCAAGGCAAAGACCAATTTTATTTTTGCTGCTTTAAGAAATTTCTCATTTAACTTCTACCTTTCAAGTAAAAATTATTACTTGTAGATTCCCAGCATCAAAGGAACAAGTGAAAACTTGTTAGATGGGGTCAACTCAGAATGAGCTGAGGAGACTTTTGAATACATGACCAGCTTCTCTTGGTTAAGTTCCATCCTTATGACCTTTTCGGGTGTGTTTCATATCAAACATCTAATTCTGGAACGATGTGAGAAGACTGCAAGGAATTCTGTGAGAGGCTCTATCATCTTCATATTAGTTTAAAAAGACAAGTCTTTATATCTTTTATCCTCCCTACAGCTCTTCCTTTTAAAGATAGGCTCAGACAGAAAACTGCTAATTTGGAATAGTTATACTGTTGTAAGTTTATATCAAATAAGAATTTTCTATTAAACCTTTCTCTGTATTCCAATTTTTGAGGAAAGCAACTCAAGCAATTTTTTACTCTCAAGCTTCTTTTATTCTCCAATGTACTTTTCAGTGAATAGATTGAAAATTAATGAATGCCCTGATCTACAAACTAAACTACCACACAGTTGCACTCATCTCAAATGCTACCAAAGTAATGCTCAAAATTCTCCAAGCTAAACTTCAACAATACATGAACTGTGAACTTCCAGATGTTCAAGCTGGATTTAGAAAAGGCAGAGGAACCAGAGATCAAATTACTAACATCTGTTGAATGATCAAAAAAGAAAGAGAGTTCTAGAAAAACATCTATTTCTGACTTATTGACTACGCCAAAACCTTTGATCGTGTGGATCACAACAAACTCTGGAAAATTCTGAAAGAGATGGCAATACCAGACTACCTGACCTGCCTTCTGAGAAATCTGTATGCAGGTCAGGAAGCAACAGTTAGAACTGGACATGGAACAACAGACTGGTTCCAAATAGGAAAAGGAGTACGTCAAGGCTATTGTCACCTGCTTATTTAACTTATATGCAGAATACATCATGAGAAATGCTGGGCTGGATGAAGCACAAGCTGGTATCAAGATTGCCGGGAGAAATATCAATAACCTCAGATATGCAGATGACACTACCTTTATGGCAGAAATTGAAGAACTAAAGAGCCTGTTGATGAAAGTGAAAGAGGAGAGTAAAAAAGTTGGCTTAAAGCTCAACATTCAGAAAACTAAGATCATGGCACGTGGTCCCATCACTTCATGGCAAATAGATGGGGAAATAGTGGGAAAAGTGGCAGACTTTTATTTTGGGGGGCTCCAAAATCACTGCAGATGGTTATTGCAGCCATGAAATTAAAAGATGTTTCCTCTTTGGAAGAAAAGTTATGACCAACCTAGACAGCACATTAAAAAGCAGAGATATTACCTTGCCAACAAAGGTCCATCTAGTCAGGGCTATGGTTTTTCCAGTGGTCATGTATGGATGTGAGTTGGACTGTGAAGAAACTTGAGCACCGAAGAATTGATGCTTTTGAATGGTGGTATTGGAGAAGACTTTTGAGAGTCCGTTGGACTGCAGAGAGATCCAACCAGTCCATACTAAAAGAAATCAGTCCTGAATATTCATTGGAAGGCCTGATGCTGAAGCTGAAACTCCAATACTTTGGCCACCTGATGCAAAGAACTGACTCATTTGAAAAGACCCTGATGCTGGGAACGATTGATGGATGGCATCACTGACTCAATGGACATGACTTTGAGTAAATTTTGGGAGTTGGTGATGGACAGGGAGGTCTGTCTTGGTGCAGTCCATGGGATCACAAAGAGTCAGACACAACTGAGTGACTGAACTGAACTGAACTGAACTCACTCTCCCAAACAATGATCTTCACTGGTTCTTTCAAATAGCAAAGAGACACATTTTACAGCTCTCTTCTGAATCAGGAGACCCAGTCTTCCCTGTTCACAGTCTAAATGCTACAGTCAGATAGCACAGAGGTAAAGAAAGTTCTAACATCCAGTAGGGAGAAAATCAACAAAAGCCTTTTATTTTCTTTTTAATGCTCTTCTTAGTTTAGGGATTGTGACAATATGATTTGTGGAATGTTGTTTGCTGTGTTTTTTCAAGGAAGCATCCATAGTTTTCATAACATTCTTATCAGGGTATGTAACCCACAGTATATTTGGAACTCTTCTAAGAGTATAATGTTATTTACTATTACACATGCATAAAATTTAAAAACTGCTATACATAAGGAATAAATGAAAAGAAAGATATAAATGTTTACTTAGTACATGAGTACATTATGGAAGTGACACATTCTTTAATCACCTAGTTTCTAAATTTCAAGGTAATCTGATTCTCTTTTTTTAATACATGTACTCGCTATTCATTCCTTCTGAGAAGCAGTGTATTAGTCAAATTTTGCTGCTATTAATACCATACCACAAACAGCCTCAGATTCTCATGGCTTACACTAACAAACATATATTTCTTGCTCATAGATTTGGATTTGGGATATGAACAAAAATTAAATGAAAAAACCAAAATTGTCCTTTCATTCAACAGTTAATAATGTTGAAGAAGAAATGCAAAATTATGCCACAAGATAAAATCGGATTAAGTCCATGTGGTGCTCCATCTTAGCTATGTTAATCTCTCTGGAGTTTCTCCATCCATTCTCAAAAACTATTCTCTTCATCCACTTGTTTATCAGATATTAGGCTTATGTTTTGTTTGTTCAGTCACTAAGTCCTGTCTGACTCTTAGTGGCCCCATGGACTGCAACATGCCAGGCTTCTCTGTCCTTCATTATCTTCCACAGTTTGCTCAAACTCATGTCCATTGAGTCAGTGATGCCATCCAACCATCTCATCCTCTGTTGCCCTCTTCTTATCCTGCCCTCAATCTTTCCCAGCATCAGGATTTTTTTTCAATAGGTTGGCTCTTCGTATCAGGTGGCCAAAGTATTAGAGTCTCAGCATCAGTCCTTCCAATGAATATCCAGGGTTGATTTCCTTTAGGATTGACTGGTTGGCCTTCTTGATTCTCTTAGGCTTATGCCCTGGCACAAAAATCTCATCTAAAATAAAAGCCAGCATCTTCACCATTATTGACCTCTTTAACACTTTGATATCTACCAAATCTGTTCTTCCTCTTAATCTTATTAATAAATTCATATTTAACTAAAATTTCAGAATTATCTTCAACTCCTTATTTTTCAGTATTCTAACTCAACAATATATAGGATTCCCTTCACCATCTTTCACACATGATTGATTCCCCCTCCTGACCTCTTTAAAATATTATCAACACTCAGTTTTCCTCTGCTGCCTCATTCAATTCAGTTCAGGTAATTTTTACCTCTTTTTTTCATTTACCTGTCATTTCAGCTTCTTTCCTAGAATACCGAAGTTGTTTCCTGACTGGTCCCTTTGTTTCCAATTTCCCCTAACGTTTAGTCTGTTATACTCATGATATAAAAATTTTCACAGAAATCAAATTCCTTCTTTTTGTCTTTCAAGGTTCTTAAAACTCTGGGTCCACCTGAAGTTCAAAACTATTTAATGACTAATTGGACATCAAGTTAAAGGTGATCTCTGTCATATACTGGGTCACAATCTACATGAGAATTCAAGACACATGAAAAAAATAAGTGAGAGAAGTATAATACTTATCATGTTCTAGTGAATGTACTGCATAGGACTTGGAAGAACATCATTTTATCTTAATGTGTATATATTCATTTTAAAAATTATGAATTATTTTAATATGCTCTAAAAATGGGACTAGTCCATTAAAGTTATGGTGCTTCGTGTTAGAGAGAAGCTTAAGTAAGAATAATGTCAGATATAAATCAACTTACAGAAAAATAATTAATAATAACAAGGATAAAAAATTTGTAAAAATTGGGAAAGTGATATGAAAACTGACAAGTTTTGCATCTGATCTAGTAGTGATGGCTTGTAGAAAAGATGGAAAAAATAGGAGATAAAACTTGAAAGGCAAATCTATCAGGCTGATTTTAGTCTGTTTCTTCCACAATGGAGGAGCTCAAAACAGATAAAATTTAGTCTTAAAACAACAACCAGTTATTGTTTAACTGCTGATTCTGAGAGTCAGTAGTTTAGGCTTTTTCTCTGCTGGTGGTTCTTCTGGCCCTGGCTGAGCTTGTTCACCTACCTGTGACCATCGCCTGGGCTGGCTGGGCCCCGGTAATCTAGGAAGGCATCCCGTGGAGAAGCTCATCTCTGTTGTCCTTGTCTCCATCTTCCTGCAGAGCAGGAAGTGGGCTTATTTAAGTGTGAGCTTATTCACTTGGAGAATAAAGGATCTCAGTGGAGAAGAAGCAGAAACAAGGCCTTCAGGCTTAGAATTTACGCTTGGATGCTTTTGTGATGTCTATAAATGTAAAATACCATCTTTATCTACATTTATCTTTATCCTAGGCAAATACTTAGGGTGTTTCCATATCTTGGCTACTGTAAATAATGCAGCAACAAACAAGGGAATGTAGCTCATTTCCTTCGGATATATATTTAGTTGTAAGATTGCTAGATCTCACGGTAGTTGTGTTTTTAATTTTGAAAGAAATTGCATATTGTTTTCCATAATGTCTGTGCCAGTTTACATTCCCAACAACAGTGCAGAAGGGTTCTTTTCACCATCACCATCCCTACCTTCACTTGTGTTTTTATTTATAAAAGTCACTCTAATACATGTAATTTTGGCTTTGACTTGCATTTATCTAATGATTAATGATGTAAAACACCTTTTCATGTACTTGTTGGACATTTGTATGCCTTCTATGGAAAAATGTTTATTCAGTTTGTCCTGAAAAAGTTTTTGCTGTTGAGTTGTGAGAGGTTTCTTACGTATTTTATGTATTAACTCCTTATCAGATACACGGTTTGCCAATATATTCTTTTTTTCTGTAGGTTGACTTTTCATATTGTTGATGGTTTCATTTGCTGTGCAGAGCTTTTTAGTTTGATGTAGTCCCATTTGCTTCTTTTTGCTAGCTTTTCCTTTTTGATGGAGGAGGTACAAAGTCACATTTTAAAGGGTGTGGTCATAAGAAGAATGAAAGATTGTGTTCAGACACAACATGCATATTTTAGGATGACTCATTCATTATAAACCATTAAATGTGAAATATACTATAGAATTAATGGGGATCAGGAGGGATCCAAGGCACGCTCACCATTGAGAAGATTAATATAATAATAGGCCAGGGAGAAATAATGTGAGACAGGAGCTGGGACAGTGGGTGTGTAAAGGATGTTTGAGGTTTTGTAAAGGAGAATCCCAGGATTTGCCAGGGTGGTATGATGAAGAGGCATGTGGTGTGGTGCACGGTGAGGATGCACTGGATGATGATGCCAATTAGTTCAGATGAGAGGTGGGAGCAAAGGTACCTTGTTTAGGGTGGCTGGTAGGTGGAAGAGTTGAGATGCTCATGTGTTATATATGTGGCTGTGTCCAGAAAGAAGTTTGAATTTCGGATCTGGAGCTCAGGATACAATCAATAATAGAGACATTGAATTTGGGAGTTCTTAACATTTTGGTAAGAACTTGTATGCCTAGGAGTGAATATGGTGTGGAAAGAGCATGTATTTTGTGCCCCCAACTGCACGGTACTTTGTGCACAGTGGTTACCAGATTGATCACTGTCCATCTATCAGCCAAAGGGAGTGCAGTCTCCTCACTTTCTTCAACACTCAAGGTTAGGCCATTCCATTTCTTTTTCTTTAAAAAAAAAAAAATTTATTTGGCTGCATTGGGTCTTAGTTGCACCACACAGCATCTTTGATCTTTGGCATGTGGGATCTAATTCCCTTACCAGAGGTCAAACCTGGGCCTCCTGCATTGGGAGAGTGGCATCCATTGGACCACCAGGGAAGTCCGAGGCCATTCCATTTCTTGATGAGCTGATTGTAATGTAAGAATTATAAGAAAAGTCAATGAGGTGCAGAGCCTAATATATTGAATTTGGGGGGAACATCAACACTGTGGGTTCGTGAGCTATGCTCTTCTCTTCATGTATCTTACTAGTAGCCTTCTCAGTGGGGTACTCCTGTCTACCTCATAGATGAAGGGCCTGAGGATTACAGATTATTGGTCCTTCTGAATATTTTCCAGGTCCTGACCCACATGGAATGTGATACCAGTCGTCCTGACCATGGGAGGAAGTGAGGGAGGCTTAAGGTTATGGGTTCCCAGGCCAATCAACCCGTCCCGATAGCTAAGGACATCAATATCTTAGCACATGTTGTAGTCATATGCCACCACAGCCTACCAGCTGGGAAATCTGGGTTAAATAAATGGCCAGAGTAGCAGAGCTAATAAGTAACAAAACTATCAGAAGAATTCAGTTTTGCTTGACTCTGAAGCTGAGATTCTTTCCTCTATTTCATGCAATGATTCTGCCTGGGTTTTAAGATTGACAGACTATAGAAATAGTTTATCATTTGAGAGATAACTAGAGACTCTAAGATAAGATGCATGATGTCTTTTGTTTTTTAATCTCTGAAGTCAGTTAAATATTATGGGATAGGCAAACAATGATAATATTTCCTTTTCTTGTAATTTATATGGATAATTATTAAAACCACACCACAATGAGGAAATAAGCCATTCATTTTCCTTATACATATAGACTTGTAGATACATCTTGCTGCTGCTGCTGCTGCTGCTAAGTCGCTTCGGTCGTGTCCAACTCTGTGCAACCCCATAGACGGCAGCCCACCAGGCTCCACTGTCCCTGGGATTCTCCAGGCAAGAATACTGGAGTGGGTTGCCATTTCCTTCTCCAATGCATGAAAGTGAAAAGTGAAAGTGAAGTCGCTCAGTCGTGTCCAACTCTTAGCGACCCCATGGACTGCAGTGTACCAGGCTCCTCCGTCCATGGGATTTTCCAGGCAAGAGTACTGGAGTGGGGTGCCATTGCCTTCTCCGAGATACATCTTAGTGGCCAGCATATGTGTTTTTATGTTTTATTTCTGAAATAATGCTTTCCGTTTCAAAATATCCGTTAATTTCATTGAAATAAACAAATCTTGGTTTAAAGAGATGAGGTAAATTACATGAACTATTATCAAACCAGGGATTTTTGATAGTTTTGAATCTCTGAGTGACAGATTTGTGTCTTCTCCAGGGCCAAACCTGACTTAGGCATTGGCTGAGTCTGGACTAGGTGCTAGAAGGGGATGGCCCCCCGTGAGTTACATCCTTACTTCTCTGCCCTTAATACTTACTGCATTCTGTTGTGCCTTTACAGATATGTGGAGAAAGTATAGTTACTCTGTTTATAGTGACTTTCTTCTTTTTATAGAACGGTCATGATTCAGTAGAACAGAGAAACGTGGCCATAGACACGTTTGGAGTAGAAATTTGCTTTCTTTGTATCTGTTTGATTTGGAGCAAGTGAAATAACTTCTGAATTTCATCTGTAAAATGGGAAGTGGAATGCTCACCTCGCAGATTTTCTGTGGGAATCAATAAAGGTAATAGAACATACTTCCGCTAGCTCCTGGCTTACAGATACACTAGCCGTCGCAAAGAGGATGTAGCGATGGAGGTGGTGATGCTGCGGGTAGTGACAGTAGAGCTGGAGGAGATGTGCTGGGGGCTAACAGCGGGGGAGGCGGCCGTGACGGTGAAGGTAGAGGCGGTAACAGAGAAGGCGTGGAGGACGCCGTGCTGGAGGTGGTCGTATCGGTAGTGGGGGTGCAGGTGTTGCTGGAGTTATGGAGGTTGTGAGGGAGATGGGGGGAGGCGGTGATGGAGGAGGCAGAGATGGAGGTGGTGGTGGCAGAGGAAGTGGATGTGGTTTGGGGGAAGGTGGCGAACGTGGAGAAGGTGACGATAGTGGCGGAATTCGCGGAAGCAGAGGTGGCAGCAGTGAAAGTGGAGGTAAGCACGTTACCGGCGGAAGTGAGGGGAGGTGGCAGGGGGTGAGGCAGGAGACGTGATGGTGGTGGCGTTGATAAGGGGTGTTGATGGAGCAGGGGGAGGTGGCACACGGTGCAGTGGTGGTGGTGGTTGCAGGGTGGTGAGAGTGGAGCTGGGGACCACGGGGAGCTGATGATGGAAGGGGATGGTAGTGGTCGAAGAGTCGTTGGAGCTGCCACTGGTAGGTGGGTTGAAGACAAGGAAGACGGAGGCGCTGGCAGAAGTGAAAGTGAGAGTGGGAGAGAGGATGATGGTGATGGTGATGGTCCTGCAGGAGGGACCGTTGAGAGTAGAGAGGGCAGAGATGGCAAAGCAGTGTGGCAATGCTTACAAGGATACTGGCAGCTGGCATGTGGCTAATATTCTTCTCTAAGAAACTGAGAACAAAAGGTGGATATTGTCCATCCTCGGGACACCTTTGGTTTAATCAGGCGAGGTTCAGTTGACACTGGATGAACAAATGGTATCTTTTCCCAGTTAATCTTGATAACTGGCATCGTCTGAGAGTCCAGTCGACATTCCTTTTACTTTCGTGTTCTGCCACTAGCCTCTCCATTTAATTCCCTTCCTTTAAATTCACTGTTGCTTAGATAGTGAGCTCTTGCGTGTAGGTCATGGTAAACTCAGATTCCTTTTGTAAGCACTTTTCTGCTTACGTGGCTCTCAATGCATGAATTCCTATGGTAAGATGCTTGATTAACTGAGCTAATATGGTCCTTCGTGAACCTTTCATCATCACTAGGGTGTGCTAGCTTGACCCTCTGTGGATGTGGACCATCCAGTGTGTCTGATCTTCGTCTTACCTGTACCCAAAGCCACAGAAAACCCAGCCTTACAACTCTGAGTCCTGGCTTCTCGGTCCTTATGTTTAGTTCTTCTCTTTTGCTCTTAAAACTGTTGCTTCTTGGGCCGCCTGAGGCACTGACCTCTAGGTCAGTGATAAATCCCACTCAGTGAAGCCACATATATCATTTCCTCTGCCACTTTGCAAACAGCATTTCTTGGACTGTGCCAGCCAGCCATGGGCTCTGTCCCTGGCATCAGCAGAGCCCGCTCCTTTCTGGCAATCCGCTGCCTTTGCCAGTTCAGAAGGCCATGGCCCCAGAGCCCCAGCACCACAATCTTGTGAATCCTGGGGACCTGCCAGGCTGCCCGGCATTTTGTCTGAGCAGTGTTTGTGCTTGCCTTTCACGTTGGCAGGTCTGAGAATTTCCACTGCTGTTGATCCACCTCACACAGCCACAAAACAGACCAGGACCTGTGTGTCTCCAGGCTGGGGGTGGCATGGCAAAACATTTCTGGTCCCAAACTGTGGCATGTGTGCCCTGCCAGGACCCAGGCCGTTTTGGGAAGTGCCTTCCTTGTCCCAATTAAAAGTGTTTTATTGTTCCGAGCCAGGCTACTCGCTGTAGCTCTTCTTTCATCAGCCTCACTTTGTTAAGCATTATTGCACTCACTCATCTTCTCTTTCTGACAGTTCCTGGCCAACAGAATTACACGTTCAGGCTATGGAAACGAAATGCATTTTGTTCACCACACTCCTAAGATGTTTCCAATAGTGCAGACGGTGCCTGCTTTGCCAAGTGGGTGTTGCGACTTTCCAGAGGTTTGGCTAGTTAGCAGCCTGCCGGTGAGCACGCTCGCTGTCCTCCAGCCCTTTTCTGGATGTCCTTCACCCCAAATGGAGCCTCCCCCATCATCATGCTTGGCCTCCAGTGTAGACAGACAGAAATGCTTTGGACCAAGGCAAGCAGCTCTGTATAGTGACGCCATCTAAGGTGATTCATCTGGTCTGCACTTTGATTACTTCTGTCCTTCCCTTGGGAACAGTCACAGCAGCTAATGTTTATTGAGCATTTACTAAGTGCCAGCACCGCTCTGACAGCGTTATGTAGGTTATCACATTTAGCCCTCCAGCTATGGCAGGGGGCAGGCACTGGTCTTATTTTTGTTTTATAAGTGAGGAAGTAAGGCACAGAGCAGTTAAATGACTTCCCCGAGTCACACAGCTGGTAAGGGATGCCTTTGGGATTTGAATCTACTTAACCACTCCATCAGATTGTCTCCCCGGTTTGGTGACTGAATGAGAGAAAACAGGCAAACACAATAATTAAGTTAAATGATCAGTGAAGATCTGGTTATATGAGAAGCATATCTCTTGGCTTTTCAGTCAAGGAAATACTTTTTTTTTTTTTTTTTTTTAGAAATGATAAAGGAGATTCTCTCTGCCATCAACCTTATTTGCAGGGCAAGGAATAGAGATGCAGATGTAGAAAATGAGCTTGTGGCCACACGGTGGTGTGGGGAGGAAAGGATGGGACGAGTTGGAAGAGTCACATTGACATCCATATATACACACTACTATGCGTAAAATAGATGGCTAATGGGAAGCTGCTGTGTAGCACAGGGGGCTCAGCTGGGTTCTCTGTGATGACCTAGGGGTTGCAGGGGAGAGGTGGGAGGGAGGCTCAAGAGGGAAGGGGTATTTGTATACATGTTGCTGATTCATGTTGTTGTACAGCAGAAACCCATACAATACTATAAAGCAGTTATACTCCAATTAAAACATAAATTTAAAAATAAAAAGAAGACCAGTGAAAGTCTCCCTACCCTTCTGGGCACAGCGCATGCTGTGGCCACAGCTCCGGGCCTGCAGGCTGCCCAGGTGATGCTCTTTGCGGAGGCAGTGTCTCTTTGATTGCCTGATTCTGCTCTCCTTTCCCCCATGAAAGACTGACAGTCTGTTTCCATGACGCTTTCCTCCTTTTTCCCTTTCATGCCTTGTATGTTTTGACTTGTCCAGTTTGGGGTAGAGAGGTGGGGCGGGCATCAGATAAATTCATTTCTTGAATCACCTTAAAGATGCCTCTTGATAAGTTCCAAAGGGCAGGGGGAGATTACTTCTGAAATCCTTCGGTGGGGGCAGCTGTGCACGAATTGATTTATTCGCAAGCTCAAACAGGTGTCTTGACCTCAGGCGGTCAAGGCAAGAAGTTGCCTCTCATGGCAATTTCAACGAGGTGAAGGGAAGGGAAAGTTGGTGTAGAACAGGCCTTCCCACAGCTAACTTCTTGTTGGGTGGATTTGAACAGAAAATTTCCACTGCTATCCAGGGACTGTATGTGAAATTGATTAACATTTCTAGGACAAATCGGCCAACTGTATTCAGTTCTGAGACACTTTAGATCTTGCAACAGGATACCTGGGAAGCATCTCAGAGAACACTGATGCCTTTCAGAGACATTATCAGGGTGCTTGTGATGCCAAATCACCATTGGTATTCACGGCAAAGAGAGTGCGGCATTGTCGCTAGTCCAGATTGCCTTACAGAAGGGTATTATTCCTCCATCCTAGCGTCCCCTAGACACTCACACACAGGAGAACGTCACCATTTGAGTCACAGAGAGGAACTTTGAAGTTGGGTGACCTCAATAAAGCTTGCAGAAACAAGGAAAAGGTGGAGCTATTCTCAGGTTAAGAGAAAACATCAAAAGTTTGCAAAAAGCTTAAGACACAAAGAAGCCAGCTAAGAACTAGGTTTTATAATGTTCGAAAAAATAGAGTGTATGTCTCTCTACATGGTGGCTAGCCAATGTGTGAAACAGTCTCTCTGCTGTTTTTTGTTTTCCCCCAAAAACAGGTTAAAAAAAAAAAAAAGAAGGAAGAAATATCCAACAGTAGCAGATTTGGGTCCATCTGAACCAGATGCTTGTTTGTGGGATTTGAGTCTGGCAGGAAGCCATCATGGGGAGGTGACTGTTTGGTATAAATGTGGCGGTTTATTTTGTCCCCGCTGAAGACCAAGGAGAGGAAGGAGGTGGCCCACAGGCTGTTTCCAAGGTCTCAGGACTGTCCTGGTTAGCGCTCTCATTAGGTAAATGTATATCTCTGACTGACAAGGACATTAGAGTGGTTTAACTCCATCGTCTCCACTGCACAGGGATACTGGTGCTTTGAATGAGAATTATCGAGGAATTCAAACTGAAGGCCTCATCTCCTGACATTCCTAAGTCTGTGCCATGTGGGTAAGGAAAGCAATTTTGCATAAAGTGTTTTTCCCCTAATATTCCAATCACACCTCTTAAATGACACCTTTGTTTACTGCCAGCCCAAGGCCGATGCTGTAAGAAAATAATAAAACCCTAGGTTTTTGCTCTATGACCCTCTGTGGTGTCTAATATTATCATTGCTTTTCCCAGGACCTTGAACATGGCATGTACTCTGTAGTTTGGCTTGGTTTGCCATGAATTAGAGGATACATCATACTTGGTCTCATAGATTTCTGGTCATACTTTCGGGGAGTTTTGTGACATTCTTACCACCTATAAATTCAAAAGGTCTGCTAGATTGTAAGATAATATAGTGGAAAAGTGCATGTTACTGTAGAGAAAAAGATATTCCTGGAAAAGTCCTTTTCGGCTTTTGGAGTTGGAAGAAGAGAGCATGGTAAATGGCTTTATGAAACTAAGATGAGGGACTCAAATGAAAATCTGAATTTCCTCTGTTTGTGACTTTGCTAAAAAAATATTCATGTGACAAAATGGAGTATCAAATATAATGCCTATGATAGATTAGGGAGGAGGCATTAGATGATGTATGTCGTCAATTCTTACTGTGGGTGAGCTGCCATGCTTTGGTTGTGTGAGTACATCAAACTGTGGCGTCTGCCCAGACCCTTGCCACTGTGATGTCAGAGAGTAAAATGGAAATGTATTTGGTGAAAATCAAACTTGTTATCACTTACTATTCTGACAGAGAGTAATGAAGGAGGGAGGTGATTAGATCTGACGGTCAAAAGGGAAAGGGAACCTAATGAACACCGTTAGGATTATTTTTTTTCTTCCCTCCAGAGATTAGTGTCGCCAGTACTTATTCTTCACACACGGGAGACTGAGCAAATGACAGAGTGCAAGGAGGGTGCAGCCTTATACGTGAGGCTGGACTCACCCCTCAGAGGCTGACTCTATGTGTACAGAGGGTTTGGCAAAAAGAAAGCTCTTTTGAGCTACTATTTTTTTTTTTTTTTTTTTTTTACTAGAGAGGTTCATTCTGTGTCACCCATACTGAGATATTAATTCCAGCGATATGCAAATAGTTTTCCAGCTTAAATAGAAATTTGGATTGCCACATTAGAATAGAATGCATTCTAGAGCCTCCGACATTCTGAAAAAGAATTTCAAGTAAATTAATCATCATTACTGCTGACTATTCCAACAAGAAGCTAAAGTGAGCTCTCAAACAAGGATGAAAATGTTATCCTTCAGCAAACCCATTGTTAGCAAATTTTCTTTAAATCCACAGTCTCTCAAGCTTTATTAGCTGTCTTTAGCAGTGTTATTTTCAAATAATTTATTCAATTGGCTTTGAGTAGAAATAAGCATTTATTCCTTTGGATTAAGATGATTATTCATCCTGTATTCCCTTGGCAGTTCCAAATGTAACTATTGTGTTATAGTTTTCCCATCGACCATAACAATGTCTCAGTCTAGTATTTTTTTTTATTCTCGTTGTTTCACACATGTGGAAGGGTCTGAATCTCACATCTGGAAGCAGCAGGGGACTCATTTCCCGGACCACACCTTTCATTGGGATTGGGGGTGGGGGGTGTTCAAAGATATGGGTACCATTCTTAGACCACTTATCTGGGGAGCTGGGGAGCAGGTGAGTGTATAGTGAAGGATCGGCATGTCCATGCTGAGCTGGGCTAGAGATTTCTAAGAGCCGTGGAGCTGCAGTGCTCTTCAGTTGTCCCGTCTTCCTTACTGCATACAGTGGGATGCTATGTGTACACAGCGGAACTGCTCCAGTTCAAGACTCGTTTGCAGATGTCCTAGATCCGATTGGTAAACATAATTTATTTGTAGTGGCTTCCCAGGTGGTGTTAGTGGTAAAGAATCAGTCTGCCAATTCAGGAGACACACGAGACGTGGGTTTGATCCCTGGGTCAGAAAGATTTTCTGGAGAATCTAATTTAGCAAGTATTTGTTGAATACCTATTCTATGCCAGCCATTGTTCAAGGCCTGTGGAGGTATGAGGACAAAGCCCTCCTTGTTGTGGAGTCTGTATTTTGGTTGGGTGAAACACTCCATACAGTCAATAAACAATTAATGTAATATGATGATGAGTATTCACTTAGGTCCAGTTCAATCACTCAGTTGTGTCCAACTCTTTGTGACCCCATGGACTGCAGCACACCAGGCTTTCCTGTCCATCATCAACTCCCAGGGCTTGCTCAAACTCATGTCCATCGAGTTGGTGCTGACATCCAACCATCTCATCCTCTGTCGTCCCCCTCTCCTGCCTTCAAACTTTCCCAGCATCAGGGTCTTTTCCAATGAGTCAGTTCTTCATATCATGTGGCCAAAGTGTTGGAGTTTCAGCTTCAACATCAGTCCTTCCAATGAATATTCAGGACTGATTTCCTTTATGATGGACTGGTTGGATCTCCTTGCAGTCCAAGGGACTCTCAAGAGTCTTCTCCAACACCACAGTTCAAAACCATCAATTCTTTGGCCGTCAGCTTTCTTTATAGTCCAACTGTCACATCCATACATGACTACCAGTGAAACCATAGCTTTGACTAGACGGACCTTTGTCAGCAAAGTAACGTTTCAGCTTCTAAATATGCTGTCTAGGTTGGTCATAGATTTTCTTCCAAGGAGCAAGTATCTACATTTCATGGCTGCAGTCACCATCTATAGTGCTTTTGGAGCCCAAGAAAATAAAGTCTGACACTGTTTCCACTGTTTGCCCATCTATTTCCCATGAAGTGATGAGACCGGATGCCATGATCTTCGTTTTCTGAATGTTGAGTTTTAAGCCAGTTTTTTCACTTTCCTCTTTCACTTTCATCAAGAGGCTCTTTAGTTCTTCTTCGCTTTCTGCAATAAGGGTGGTGTCATCTGCATATCTGAGGTTACTGCCATTTCTCCCAGCAATCTTGATTCCAGCTTGTGTTTCATCCAGCCCCGCATTTCTCATGATGTACTCTGCATACAAGTTAAATAAGCAGCGTTACAATATACAGCCTTGATGTACTCCTTTTGCTATTTAGAACCAGTCTGTTGTTCCATGTCCAGTTCTAACTGTTGCTTCCTGAGCTGCATCCAGATTTCTCAAGAGGCAGGTCAGGTGGTCTGGTATTCCCATCTCTTTCAGAATTTTCCACAGTTTGTTGTGATCCACACAGTCAAAGGCTTTGGCATAGTCAATAAGGCAGAAATAGATGTTTTTCTGGAACTCTCTTGCTTTTTCAATGATCCAGTGGATGTTGGCAATTTGATCTCTGGTTCCTCTGCTTTTTCTAAAACCAGCTTGAACATCTGGAAGTTCACGGTTCATATACTATTGAAGTGTGACTTGGAGAATTTTGAGCATTACTTTGCTAGTGTGTAAGATGAGTGCAATTGTGTGGTAGTTTGAGCATTCTTTAGCATTGCCTTTCTTTGGGATTGGAATGGAAACTGACCTTTTCCAGTCCTATGGCCAATGCTGAGTTTTGCAAATTTGCTGGCATATTGAGTGCAGCACTTTCACAGCATCATCTTTTAGGATTTGAAATAGCTCAACTGGAATTCCATCACCTCCACTAGCTTTGTTTGTAGTGATGCTTCTTAAGGCCCACTTGACATCACATTCTAGGATGTCTGGCTCTAGGTGAGTCATTACACCATTGTGGTTATCAGGTGAGTGTAATACTGATAACTATAATAAAAGAAAAAAGCTCAGTCGAATACAGGGCTGATATTAAGGGAAGAGCTCATTTAGACAGGATGGTTAGGAAAGACTTTTTCTATTGAGATGACATTTGAGCTGAGACCTAACATAGTGAAGAAGGAATCCACATGGATCTATGGGAGAAGCGGGGGCCGGGGGGGGGGGGGCGCGGGGCGGAGAAGGATGAGCTACTATAAAGAAGGGAAATTGACATCTTCCAGAAACAGCAAATATGTTACCCTGTCTGGGGTAGACTAAGCAAGGAAAAGACAGGGGGAGATTAAGATCCGCGAGGCTGTGGGGTTAGGCTCATTTAGGGCCTTGTAAGGTTCAATGGCAAGTGTCCTAGAAGCCACTGCAGTAACTGGATGGCCAGAGCTGCCATTTACCAAGGAGTAGGCTCCAGGTGGAGGGACCCCATGCTCTAGACCAGGTGAGCTTGAAGTGCCTCTCTGCTTCCAACTGAAGTCTTAAAGAGGCGCTTTATTCTGTAAGTTTGGAGTTCAGAGAAGAAGTATGGATTGAAATGGCTATTCTTAAGTCACTGATATGAAAATGGTAACTAAAACCAAGAGGTTGGATGCAATCAAATAAATAATGAAATAATGAAATAAAGGAGACTTATTTGTGAGTTCTTGGTTAAGAACCTATGTATGGACTAATACAGATTTATATCATGGGCTGGATTCTTTAGATTGTGAGGAGGATCACCACACTCATCCCTTGTGTAAAATCCAGTTCCCCTTGTCCCCTTACTATGTCCTAAGGAAGAGAAAAGAGGAAAGGTGATGTTTATACTCTCATATGCTGATCAGAATGCTCTTCACTGTGGGGCAGGGTTCCTGTGCTTTAAAAGGCATGTACTCATAATTCAAATTTCTCTTTCACTGCCTCTTTTCCGAATGGTTCATTCTGAAAGATTGATCTTATTCTTTGAAGGCAGCTAACTATATTTCCACTTTCTGCATGTTCTCCCATGTGATAGCCTTGTCTTTGCAAAGGGGTTGGTTGGCTTAACCTTCAGCAAGGTAGTTTAGGTTAGTCTAGTAAAGTTTTCTTTGCTAGTGTTCCATCTCGGGTAGTGGAGGCATTCCCACAACTGACTGGCTAATTTGAATTGTACTCTCTTTGGGAAATCAGTATGTCTGGATTTAAGGAAATGGAATAGAATCCCTCATCTTGGCCAATAATCTAGGTCCTTGATTGCATTTTTTCACCAGAAAGCCATGCATTGAGCACCTTTGGCTGTATGCCCATGGCTCTTTTTCCTGTTTTATCCATTGTTCCTTGTGTGTAGCTCCTTGGGGGCATCTCAGAGGGGAAGATGGATGAGGGGTAGGGTTTAGGTACCCAAATCTGAACAGCGTGCCTTTTTAAAGACCCTGTTAGCAAAGAGTGCCTTTTTAAAGATCCTGGGAATGAAGAAACACCTTGAAGTAATATGCGTTTTGTGGGTTCCTTTGACTCTTCCTCTCTGCCTAGACAGGGATTGCGTTTTGTTTCCAGATGTATTCCCAACGACTAACATGATCCCTGGCATTTGGGAAGCACTCTGTGAAGCTTGTTGAAAGAGGAAAGGAAACAGGGCCCCCGGCATTATCTATTTTCCCTGAAAGGGGGCAGGATCATGTTTTCACAATGAGCCATTCCTTCCTCCTCTGTCCCACAGCAGGAGAATTCACCTCTCTGCCACTGATTCCATTTCCAGCTTCCTGAAGGTACCTGGGATTCTGAAGGTCATTTGTTGCTTTGGCTTGAATATTGGAACAACCATATAATGCAGCTTCCCATCTCTTCTTGAAATTCTGAAACAGTCTGTGATCCAGTGTAGGATTATTTCCCTCTTCTTCTTCAGGGGTCCCTGACCTCTGGGATCTAAATGCCTGGAGATCTGATGTGGAGCTGTGTAATCATAATAGAAATAAAGTGCACAATTAAAGTAATATGCTTGAATCATCCCCAAACCATCCCTCTGCTCCCTGGCTCATTGAAAAATTGCCTTCCACAACACTGATCCCTGGTGCCAAAAAGGTTGGGAACCACTGTGCTACTTCACCGTCTAAACTGCCTGCACCTGCAGGGTGGTCAGCGTAGCCCCGGGACCACCTGAGGATTCTGACCCCCTCCACCCCCCAAGCACACGTGGTCACACACTTCTTTTGGCAAGGGGAATTGGAGGCCCATCTTCTTCCTGCTCACTCAGACCTTACCTCTCCTTAGTGGCCCAAATCCAGCGAACTCCTAGCATGACTTTCTCATAATATGGATGGGGCTTGGAATCCACGTGTCACTCACTTGGCACGAACTGTTTCCTTTCTTTGTTACTATACACTAATACACAGGCTCTCAAACATTAGCATTTACCAGAATCTCCTGAAGGGCTTGTTATAACAGATTGCCGGGCCCCACCCCCTAAGTTTCTGATTCAGTAGGTCTGGGGTGGAGCCTGAAAGTTTGCATTTTTAGCGTGTTCTCAGGGGAGGTTGATGATGCTGATTTCGGGACAAGGTATAGGAAATGACGAGGCTGGTAGCTCTTCATCCTGGCAGCACCTTGGAATCACCTGGGACAAATTCTGATCTCTGCAACGCTCAGGTCCCAGTTTAATCAGAATCGCTGAATGTGGAACCCACACATTGATAGTTGTAGGGGAAACCATCCTTTTCTCTCCTGGAATTACTACAGGTCTATAAAATAGACTCTTCTGCCTTCTTGGCAGTATTGGGGACAAATATGTCTCTGAGATGGTGTACTTTTAAGAGGCCAACAGACCACATTCCTTTATAACAGTGATTCTCAAGGTGTGGTTCCTGGAACAGTTCTTTTTCAGCATCACCTGGGCCCCATTCTAGACAGATCTGATAACTCAGAAACTTGGGTTGTGGAGCCCAGCAGTCTATTTCACAGCTCTGTAGGTGATTCTGATGTGCCCTCAATATTGAGAACTACAGTTCTGTTAGATGGATAGGGGGGTTGATGGTTCAATCAATCATTCTCAACCACAGCTAGGCAGTAGAGTAACCTGTGGAGCTCTGACATCTGGACATTCTCCAACCTCAGATATTCTCATTGAATTGTCCCTGGTAGGCATCCATTATTTTTAAAGCACCACATTTGATTCTCTTGTGCAGCCAGGCTTCTGTGATGACTGATATAAATATTACTTTGTAACCAATTAACCTACTGTTTGTGGTGGCTGTGGTTCTATTCCCACATGAGCCAGCAGACCTTCTGGCTGAGCAGATTTGTCATAAATAGATATGATGGTCAAAGTAACTACTGTAGACTGAATGTTTGTGTCCTCTCAAAACTGAAACTGAAATCTCAGTCCCTGAGATGATGGGGCCATGGGGCCTTTGGTAGTTGATTAAGTCAGGAGCGCAGAACCCACATGAATGGAGTTAGTGCCCTTATGAAACAGATCCCAAGAGCTTCTCCACCCCTTCTATCATGTGAGATCAGAGAGAGATGATAGCCTCCATAAACCAGCTCCCACCAGACACCGAATCTGCTCCCACCTTGATCTTGGACTTTCCAGTCTCCAGAAGTATGGGAAGTAAATTTAGGTTGTTTATTAGGCTCTTAGTCTATGGTATTCTGTTATAGCAGCCTGAATGGACTGAGACAATCACCAGCACCTTGCCCTGTGGGGACTTGGGGGAGGTTGCGTGGGCAGTGTCCTGTGTGGGATGTACACTGATAAACACTGAAAGAGTGAGAAATGTGACCAAGTCTTTGAGGAATTACAGTACAGAAAGGCACAGAGGTTGTGATAAGTTAACTGCAAAAATGGTCATGCACATATGCAATGTGTCTCTGCAGCTCTGAGCACCAAGAGGTTGCTTTACTTCCTGATCCTTGAACCTGGACAGACATGTGCCTTGAATGGATCAACAGAATGCAGCAGAAGTGACGTGGTGCCTGTCTTCTGATTAAACCTCCCAATGCCTGTGTGCATATATGTCTCTCTTTGATGTATGGTGAATGATGTATGGTCAGGCCATTCAAGGTGGCTGTTCTCTTGCTCTCTGTATACTCCCAGCGTGATCAGTCCCTGCTGTACTCACATGACTCTCCAGTCCTCTTAATTATAGGGCTTAGTCCCCTGATAACTAAAGAGCCCACCTGATGTCAATTCCCCTATACAGAGTAGCATCCTACCCCCAAGGAGCTAAGACTTCTGCCTTGTCCTGCCCACTGTCTGCCACATACAGTAAGAGGCCACTCTCAAACCCTTTGTTCAGTAAACCTGGGATGTCTCTGTCACGGTCTCTGGGCTCTTTCTTCGGTCTTGAGACTGGGCACCTACAAGGCTTGCAGGCCTGTGGAGTGCAGCCCAATAGACCCCCACTGCCATTATGAGAAAAAGTTCAGTGTAGGCTTCTGGACGATGAAGAACCACCTAGGACAGAGCTGATCCCAGCTGAGGCCATCCTAGGTCAGCAACCTTCATCACTCCAACAGCTGATGTGGACACATGAGAGAGCCCAGATGAAAACGAGAGAACCAACCAGCTGAACTTAGCCTAAATTGCTGACCAGCAGAACTGTAAGCCACGTAAGTGAGTATTGTTTCAAGTCACTAAATTTGGGGTAGTTTGTAAAGCACTAATGCCTAAATGATACAGATAGTCTAAAAATAATCTGTGTTGTGCTCAGTCGTGTCTGACTGTGACCCCATGGTCTGTAGCTCACCAGGGGAATCCCTCTTTCCATGGGATTCTCCTGGCAACAATACTGGAGTAGGTTGCTGTGCCCTTCTCCAGGGGATCTTCCTGATCCAGGAGATCTTCCTGACCCAGAAATCGAACCCATATCTCCTGTATTAGGAGGCAGGTTCTTTACCCACTGAACCACCTGGAAAGCTTAGTGGTTTACAAACAATTGCATTTAGGGGAAGAGAGAGAATGTATACAGTGCCTGGAATTAGCATTCATTCCTTTGACAGCTTAGGATATCAAAATCCAAACCTTTAAAACCCACATATTCAACTAAGAATAAAAAATTATTTTTGACAGGAAGGGAGGGGATCTTTAGTAATTCAGAGGAGACGGGAGACCAGTGTTTCTTTGGTAACAGAAAACCTGTGACACTGAGCAGGAGAGAAGAGTTATAAAATTAGGTTAGTGAACTTTAGAGCTATATAAAGAGGGCCTAGGAGAAGGCAATGGCACCCCACTCTAGTACGCTTGCCTGGAAAATGCCATGGATGGAGGAGCCTGGTGGGCTGCAGTCCATGGGGCCGCTAAGAGTCGGACACGACTCAGCGACTTCACTTTCACTTTCATGCATTGGAGAAGGAAATGACAACCCACTCCAGTGTTCTTGCCTGGAGAATCCCAGGGATGGGGGAGCCTGGCGGCCTGCCGTCTATGGGGTCGCACAGAGTCGGACACGACTGAATCGACTTAGCAGCAGCAGTAGCAGCAGCAGCAGCAGCAAAGAGGGCCTATAACTTATTCAAAGAGGTCATAAAATTTCTTGGGGATCGATATTAAGTGAAAGAGTTTCATTAGTCTGCCTAGCCTCTTAATCTTCTCTTTAACTGTAGTATACCCCTCTTTGTGTATTACAACAGTTTTCTTCATCAATGCAGATTGATTGATTTTTCTGATAAAATCTGTAGCTCTCTTTTGGTTCTGAAAGGAATTATCGATGGCCAAGCTCTACCCCAAGTTCAAAATCCATAATCTTAAAATTAAAAACACACTATGGAGAATGATAAGTATGCAGAGTGCAACCAAGTCCTTTAAGGATGTTGAGAAGCGATTTGGGCCATTAATAGAAAAGGCCTGTGCTGCGCTAAGTCGCTTCAATTGTGTCTGATGCTTTGTGATCTCATGGATTGTAGCCCGCCAGGCTCCTCTGTCCGTGGGATTCTCCAGGCAAGAATACTGGAGTGGATTGCCATGCCCTTCTCCAGGGCATCTTTCCAACTCAGGGATAGAATCCACATCTCTTAGGTCTCCCGCTTGGCAGGCAGGTTCCTTACCACTAGCACAACCTGGGAAACTCCAGAAAAGGGCTACTAAGTGTACTAAGTGCCAAATATTTTATGTATGTCATTTTATTTACTTTTGAAAAATACACTACAAAGTGCTCGCTGTTACGTTCATTTTTTTTAGACGAGGACACTAAACCGGAAGATTAGGAAGACAGTGAATCAGATTACTTTGATTTCAAGAAACAAAGCCAAATTCCGATGTCTTAAACAATATTAATAGATCATGTTGTTGAAAAGTGGTGAGATGATACAAGCTTCAGGTTTAATCAGGGCGTTGACTCCTTTGATTTGAGATTCTTTAAGTTTAGCCATTCTTTCCGCGTGGCTTCGTCTTTCAGGTATCTCGTCTTATGGTAGTTTTTAGAGCTTCACGTTTCTGAACTGCATCCCACACCACCCTTAAGAAAAGAAAACAATCGATGTATGAGAAATTTAAGATCTACTGGGCTTGAACAAACTTAGGTCACATGTTCACCTTTGGTCAATCACTATGGCTAGAAGAAATCATATGTTAATTGGCTTAGGTTGGGCTGCCTCCATGCCTAAAAGACACAGTGACAACAAGCTTATATTGACTGGTTTAAATGATCATGAATCACCCCATGAACCATGGTCAAGGCCATTCAAATCCAAAATCCTTAGCTCCCATGCAAATGGCAGGAGGCACAGATACTGATTTTACCCACCTTGACTAGTAAGTGGAAGGGAAAGCATTTGAACCCCTTTTTACTCCAAGTCCAACCCCATGTTCTTTCCTGAATGCCTACCCTGTCTTTATGCAGGAAGTAAGACTTGAACTAACTGGGCCTTCAGGGTTGGACCTAGGGAGGTGATCTGCTTTTGAGGTCTGGGAATGAAAAGCATGATTGTGTGTGAACTCAGAATTAACAGTATGGGCTGTGCCTCCCTCCATTGGTAGGGTTATTAGAAGACTAGCAGCCATTTGTTCTACTATCCTGACAATTTAGGGAATTTTCATAAGCAGCGATTTTTGTAAAGGAGGGGTTAAAATGACTTCTTAGACATTGAGGATCCATCTATAATAATGCATGTTGGCAGAAGGGAGACAAAGCCACGATTCAGCTGCTAGGTCTTGGTGATGTCATAAACACTTATGACAGCAGTAGAACTTCGAGATTGAATTACCTTCTTTGTACCCACTGAAGGAGTGAGCCTTGCTGTGTATAACACATTGTGTAAGCTAAACAGTGTTTTTCTGGTTTTCACATGGTGCTTGGGAAGAAGGGAACTTGATCTGTGAACCCAGAAGATCATGAATCTGATATGCGGAAAGACAGTTTAACCTCTCAAATTGCTTTGGTCTCTGATATGTATTTCTAAAATTAAATAAATTAATATGTGCTGACATTTCCCTAACTTAATCTTAAGGCATCACAGTTTGACTAATCTAATAAGGAGTTCCAAATTGAGCACTTCATTGTATAACTAATAATGCTATAGTTTAAGATCATAGACTCAGTTAATGATTCAAATCCATTAAAAAGTATTGCTTGAAATGCTCATAGTAGGCAAGGGGATTGAATCAACTGTTTGTTTCTTTTTTCCTCTCTCTCTTAGCAATGGAACATTTTGTAGAAATATTACCAATTGAGTATTCCAGGTATACTCATGGCCAGTTTATATAGGATTTGACTTTACAAGCCAAACATAACAGATTTTCAAATCAGAAAGACTGTGGACAATAGATAACGGATAATCCCTCCAAAGCCAAAGAGAAAATGCGGTTAACAGAATAGACTCCTGGAAAATATTAAATAAGCTTTTAAAAATCTTTTTACATTTTTTTACACTTATTTTTAGTCAATATGGAAGTTTTACTTTAAAAGTAAGATTTATTTGTTTCTCCTTACCTGTTTTTTTCCAGACAATTCAAGGTGACTAAGAAATTGAGTCAAAGTTTGCCTTAATTCATATACTGTTGCTTAAAAGACGCTTACTTCAATCATCAACAAAAGATCAAAACTTGTTTCAGTTACAGTTTTATAAATTGTTACTGAAAAAAAATTAAAAAACCTGTAAAAGCACTTTGGCATATCTGTGGTTGCTTACAATAGAGCTGAATATGAAATTAAACCCGAGAACTGAAGGACGGTACAAAGATTCACCAAGAGAACACCTAAATCACTGCTGGCAAAATGCTCTTAGGAGTTAACTACTCCTAGGAGGTTAATGCTCAAGATTGAAAAATGCTATGTGCTTCATTAATTTAAATCACATACACATAAGAAAATCATATAAATAAAAGATTATCTATCTTCAAGATTGCTATACTGAGTATTTAATGTTAGTAGATTGATTACTCCAGGGCTTGATGCTATCAAAAATAATTAAGACCTTTCCTTATATAAACTATTCTTTCTTTTTATGATTTTTGCCTGATTAATTCTTATATAATATAAATAAAAAGCATTTAACCCACTCAGATGTGCACAGGGATTTCATTCCCCAATTAACTTAGACATTAAAAGAAAAACATTGTTTGACCAATTCTTGCACCACTTTTGAGTAATGATATTCTAACATATTCATTGCAGAGATGGTTCAAAAGAGCAAATATGAAAATATGAAAGGCTTGTACCAAATATGAAATACTCCCCAAATATGAAAACAAGGAAAGGCTTTTTTTTTAAACAATCATTTATTGTTGGACATTTAGATTGCTTCTGATTTTCACTGTTGTAATCAATACTCCTAATTAAATATTTGATACTTATTTTAATAAAAAAATGGCAAGGCTTTTTAATGACAAGTTCTTGTGGTATCGACTCACCTTTTCAAGACTTGCGGCTTCTTCATATGTGACAACTCCCTTTCTGTTTACTTCCCAACAGTTTTTTTTTCACCAAAGGTAGACTTTTGGCTTGGGGTGAACCGAACTGGCTAGCCTAAGCTTGGCTGCACAGTGGTGCCAATCCAAACAGATAAAACCTGTGAATTTTTCCCCAGCCCACAAGTCCTTATCTAGTGTGAATGGAATGCAGAGATTATTAATGATGTACTTTGAAGCCTCTTGCCCTGAGGGTACTGATTCAAATCCTGCCTATACCTAAGATG
This sequence comes from Ovis canadensis, assembly GCF_042477335.2. Lineage (NCBI taxonomy): Eukaryota > Metazoa > Chordata > Mammalia > Artiodactyla > Bovidae > Ovis > Ovis canadensis. The sequence goes on from NC_091257.1 coordinate 19,575,093, forward strand.
TTAGTCCTGAAAAATGTTATTGCAGACTGAGGACTGAGCAGTCAATTATGTGAAATGAGTTGATGGTTTGAGTCAAGAACTCAGCTGACCAGAGTCCAATTCACAAAAATCACCAATACAATTTATACCCTTGTTGGCAGTGTCTTCAAGAGAGTGACTTAATGCCAGGTGGCTCAGTGGTCAACTTCTTTGATATTGCTTGTGCAGCTCACACACAAAAAAAAACTTGCTTTTTGGCTAATTCTGATGTTCCTGCTTAGAAGAAATGAAAATGCTCACTTCCATGAAGTTGATTTTCAGAAGAGTTTTATTAAAATAAAGATGCATTTTATAAAGCAACTCCTTGGCCTAGAGAGATTGCCTGTAGGCTTTAAAAAGAGTTCAGGTTTACACAATTATATAATAGATTTTGATAGATGATCAGATATTGGGGGTGGGATGGAGAAAAGCTACAGGTTTCTAGCTCAGTCTTCAAGCAACAATGATAAATAATTATCTGTCTTTAAAAGGTAATTTTGAATTTAGAATCTTATGGATGCTTGAAATTAAAAGGAAGAAATCAATATTTAATACAGCATTGCTGTGAGGGAGTTATTTTATTTTACAAAGTGTAAGTACATCTGACTACCATCACATAAGAAACAGAATCACATGTAGAAATCAGTTTCTAAAATACTCCTGTTAAGTGTGCTTCCTTCCTCTCAACTACCTTCCTTTTCTTCTATTTTACCTTCCTCATTTAAAAATTAAAACAATTTCCTTAAAAAAAAAAAAAAAAAGAAAACTCCGATCCTGAGATCAGACCACATCTGATGCTTGGAAGAGAGATCGAGAAAACACTACTGATTCAGGCCAAAGCAAGCTGAGGTTCTCCCATCTATAGTTTTTTTTGTTTGTTTGTTTTTAGAATTAGAGTTTATTCTTCATTTAATTTTTAAAACACTTCTATAGTCGAATACTAAAAACAGTAGCAAGCAGTGAGTATATTAGGATTAGAGTCCTTTGCTCAATCACTACTGCAAATGAAATGCCGATGGTGTTATTCACTGGTCCATTAAAAACTCTGACACTGAACACCTCAAGGCCGTCCCTGGGAGGCAGATGAGCCACCCGAGCTGTGTGGGGTGGCACAGGGCCAGAGAGAGCAGTGCCTGCTGGAGCCTGGGACGGGGTGGCTGGGACGGGGTAGACGCAGTGGTGCTGACAGGCGCAGGGTGGGAACTGCTCTGCGCACACCTTTACTAAAAAATCTTTCCTTTCTCTCAGATATCAGCATCACACACACACCCACACACACACACACAAGTAACTCGTTTTGGTTTGTTCGCCTCTCACCTCAACCCCCTTCCGTTCTAAATTCCTAGCATCTCTCTGCAGCACCTTGACTCCCAGGCACCTTACACCTAAGACAAGAGCAATCTGTGTGCTTCCTTCATTTTTGTCCAGAATCCCATTTTCCCCAAAATGTAACACAGCTATTTATACAATCAATAGCTTCTACAAAACATGGTCTATTGAAGAAGGAAATGGCAACCCACTGTAGTATTTTTGCCTGGAGAACCTCCATGGACGGTATGAAAAGCCAAAAGATAATGACACTGGAAGATGAGGCCCCAAGGTCAGAAGGTGTCCAATATGCTACACGGAAAAGTGGAGAGCAATAACTAATAGCTCCAGGAAGAATGACACCGCTGGGCCAAAGCAGAAACGATGCTGAGCTGTGGATGTGTCTGGTGGTGAAGGTGAAGTCCAGTGCTGGAAAGAACAGTATTGCATAGGAGCTTGGGGTGTTGGAGAAGACTCGTGAGAGTCCCTTGGAGCAGATGAAACCAGTCAATCCTAAAGGAAATCAACCCTGAATATTCATTGGAAGACCCGATGCTGAGCTCCTTGGCAGGCAGATTCTTTTCCTCTGTATTACGGTGTCATCACTGCCCCGCCCTTGAAGAGAGGAGGGCAGAGAACAGCCGCCACAGCCACGAGGAGTGTCCATCCAGAGGGGGCTTGCCTGATGGGGGCAAGGACCTTCGGTCTAGGAACGACCCCTGAGATGACCTTGAGGAGAGGGAGCCGGAAGGCTCAGTCCCTCCTCCACTTCCCCCTTCATCCCTTTTCCTCCAGGGCTCATTGGGTGAACTCAACTGGTGGGTGAGGGACCGTATATAGAGCAGAATGTGGTCTGGAGGGGCAAATATAAGACAGTTGCTAGCAGATAGGAGATTTGACAGGACTCTTCTACCGGTGTGGTTGTAGGCTCTTGTCTACTTCCATCTTCCGACTCTGGAAGCCTAGTGGAGTGTTTCCTTTTGCAATTTTCTCTCACCCAAAGTAGAAAGATTTCCAATTACCTTTGTAAGAAGTGTGGATAAGAGGCCAGGAGATGTGGTGGAGAAAAATGCAGATTGTACCTACTTGGCAAATGAGACCAGAAATGAAATGAAAGTCTAGAATATAACATTGCCTTAAGATTTTGGAAATTAGGAAAATGTTCTAATAAGCAAATGCATAAATACAGGATGAATAATTAGGTTTCTTTTAAGTGGGCAAGAAAATAATCTTAGCCATCATGGATCAAATATTGACTATGAGTCAGCACAAATGAGCAGTTGTTACCAGAGAGAGCAGAAGGCAGAAAGTAAATTTTGGAATCTGTGTTGAGAAATAAAAGTCATGGTTAAAAGGCATGTTTAAGTACTGGGTAAAGTTGAGAGAACTTGGAGAGCATCCAAATATGAAACGAGTTGCTTTAGAATATATATTATGCCGTTTGAGGTTGAGTTTTGAATTTCACGTTATATTAGCTAACACCTGCTGCTGATTCTAGTTACCTACTTAGTAGACTGCATGTGAAATAAACTAGTTTTAGAAACTTGGTCATTGAAGCAGATCAAGCTCTACAGGATAAATTTATATCTTTTCCCATATAGTTCCACTGTGCTTTTAATTCTAGGTACCTTGCATTTATGAACTTTTTTGACTTATTTTAATTAGTATCTTGAGATAATGGGAGATCAACTTGGCATTAGGCTGACATTAATAATTAAGGATGTATTGGATTTAAATCATCTAATACAAATTCTTACTAAAAAAAAATAGCTACTTTTAATTTGCAAATATCCTTCACCTTCACTCAGTAGACCAGGTAGGCTTTAAGAGTCATCATAACCTATTGCACAAATTGTCTATTTTTATTTTGGAAGGCTTTAAAATTCACAGTTTTCATCTAAGAGGCTATACTGAAATAACTTTATAGTCTCATCAAAATCTTTATATAGTAAAATGTTTAATTTACTTTCAGCTAAATGCCAGAAATTTGTAAGCAGGTGAATGGAAAGCATTACTCTTTATGAACACTGCTAAGAAGGTGAGGTTGGCAGAGCCTCTCCAAGGTTCTTGATGCTAACTGAGCAAAGCATGATGGACATTTCCTATGTTCTATCTTACATTTTTTTTAATGGGCAGTACTATTACTAACATTGTCCATGTCTGCAAACTACTTTCAAGAATTATTAGTTATAAAAGAAAAATAAAAGATTGAATCTACCCTCCATATGATGTTAAATAGTTGGTTTAATGGATTTTAAATGAGTTGTTTTGGAAGCATATTTAAAACACAATACCCAAAAAATATATGTGGTATATCCACATCAAGCATTCACATTTTTCAAAGAAATGTCCACACGTTTTCACTCTGTTGAAGCTATGTCCTATCACATGTTGCCAGGCTGAGATTTAAAACCCACGTGTAACAGAGATTTCCATTAGGATGACATTCACGCATGTCACTTATCTTTAACAATTCTCTATTGAAAAGAAATTAAGCACTAGCATTGTTTACTATAGCCCTGAGCCAGACTGCCATGTATATAACTGCTGTGGTGATAATGAGTTTAGTGCCAAGAAAATAGAGATATGAAAAATTCTAAGAAAGAAAATGCCTCAGTATGGGAGAAGACAAATGGCATAAAAGATCATCCAGCTACATGACAAAGAAGAACAGACTCATTTTCCCCCTGCAAACCTTACCTAATTTGTTGGCAGCTGAAATTTTGTAAATATCAAGTGTTTCAAACTGCCATTCTAAAGATCTTTAAAATTTATCTTTCTGTAAGTGTGTTAGTTATAGCAAAACACTTCTCTATCCTAAAGAATCTTAATATATTACATGGTAACTAGTGATAAGGAACTTTGATTTCCGAAGATGATTGATATTGATTTATAAACTTCTATACAAGTTTCAAAGATACATCTGGTGGACCTGTTCATGATATTACAGGGATTTTCCAAAATCCTACCCTTCCTTTTCCCAAAAGTTACCTGGCTCTTTCAAATCCACGCCCCACCCCGCTTTCTGTCTCCCTCTCAGTTATTACTATCACTAGTTTTTCTTTGGCAAGATTTGTTCCAAATCTTCATCTATGCTTAAGAATAAGACCAATAATGACCCAGGGAAAACAATCGGGGAAAAGGTATATATGTCTTGATTGTTGCTGTTGTTTAGTTGCCCACTCATGTCCAACTCTTTTGTGACCCCATGGACTGTAGTCTGCCAGGCTCCTCTGTTCATGGGGTTTTCCAGGCAAGAATACTGGAGTGGGTTGCCATGTCCTTCTCCAGGGTATTGAACCCAAATCTCCTGCTTGGTAGGTGGATTCTTTACCACTGAGCCACTGGGGATGCCCAGGTCTTGATTGTGTAGATGCTAAATAATGCCAGTTATTTATTGATGCTTTTTTCTGAATGCAGGATTATAGCTAACAATTGAGGTTGAGGTGATGGGACTTGGGCCAATGTATGCATAGACTGCTACGACTCTGTTCCCTGAGGTCCCTGAGCTGTCTCCTCAAGATCCAGGCCTCTCAGGAGATGCCTGTCTGTTTCCTCTGGAGCCATTGACTCAGGTCCAGTCAGACACCTACTTGGTTGTACACAGCGGGAAATGAAGAGCTGCCTAGTTGGGTAAGTCCCTCAAGGCAGACTCATGAAGGGAAACAACAGCCCACGGCCATAAGAAGCAACTCCCCTAATGTGGCATAATTGGCAAAACACTTTTAGTTTGGTGATCCTTGTCCCAGCCCTTTGAAGTGATTATTATTAGTTTCGTTTTATAAATGAGTGAAAATGAGTCTCTGAGCTATTATGTGATCTCATCAAGGTCACTTAGTTGCATAAATTTCAGCCACTCATTCATCATCAATATTGCCATGGATATTTTAAAATTAATTTTTATTGGATTATAATTGCTTTACAATGTCGGGTTAGTTTCTGCTCTTCAGCAAAGTGGATCAACTATACGTGTACATAGATCCCCCTTTTTTGGATTTCTTTCCCATTTAGGGCACTACAGCAGTGAGTAGAGTTCCCTGAGCTGCACACTAGGTTCTCATAGTTAACTGTTTTATACATAGTATCAATAGTGTATCAGTTCAGTTCAGTCACTCCTTTGTGTCTGACTCTTTGTGATCCCATGAACCACAGCACGCCAGGTCTCCCTGTCCATCCCCAACTCCTGGAGTCCACTCAAACACATGTCCATTGAATCAGTGATGCCATCCAACCATCTCATCCTCTGTCATCCCCTTTTCCTCCTGCCCTCAATCTTTCCCAGCATCAGGGTCTTATCAAATGAGTCAGCTCTTCGCATCAGGTGGCCAAAGTATTGGAGTTTTAGCTTCAGCATTAGTCCTTCCAATGAATACCCAGGACTGATCTCCTTTAGGATGGAATGGTTGAATCTCTTTGCAGTCCAAGGAACTCTCAAGAGTCTTCTCCAATACCACAGTTCAAAAGCATCAATTCTTTGGCGCTCAGCTTTCTTTATAGTCCAACTCTCACATCCATACATAACTACTGGAAAAACCGTAGCCTTGATTAGACTGACTTTTGTTGGCAAAGTAAGGTCTCTGCTTTTTAATATGCTGTCTAGGTTGGTCATAACTTTCCTTCCAAGGAGCAAGCATCTTTTAAATTCATGGCTGCAATCACTATCTGCAGTGATTTTGGAGCCCCCCAAAATAAAGTCAGCCACTGTTTCCCCACCTATTTGCCATGAAGTGATGGGACCAGATGCCATGATCTTAGTTTTCTGAATGTTGTGCTTTAAGCCAACGTTTTCACTCTCTTCTTCCACTTTCATTAGGAGGCTCAGTAGTGTATATGTCAATGCTAGTCTCTCAGTTCCTCCCGCCTCCCCTTTACCCCTTGGTGTCCACGTGTTTATTCTCTATGTCTGCATCTCTATTTTTTATGCAAATGAGTTCAGTGACACCATTTTTCTAGACTCCGCATACATGCATTTTTTTTTTACTCTTTTGAAAAAAAATTAAATTGAAGGATAATTGCTTTACAAAATTTTGCTATTTTCCATCATATATTAACAAGAATCAGCCATGGGTACACCATGTCTCCTCCCTCCTGAGTCTCCCTCCCTTCTCCCTCCCTGTCCTACCCTTCAGCCTGTCACAGAGCCCCTTTTGATAGACTCCACATATATGCTTTAATGTACACTATTTGTTTTTCTTATCTATGAGTTTTTAAAGAAATAAAAACTTGCTCTAAGGTGAAAACTACTTTTCTCAGAATTTAGACCAAAGAAGAAACAATAGCATTTAATTTAAAAGCAAAGCAAAGCAATGTTCGCATCTGCTTGGAGCATCACTTGGCTAAGCTCAAAGGAAAGTGGCCACACAAAAGCTGTCATATTCACAGGCGGCCTGATCCCAGACGGCATCATTGCTTCCCTGTAAGTCCCCTCCTAATGAAGTTTTAATGAGTGATTTTTCGTTCCACATTTACTCTATGTGTATAATCCTTTGGAATAATGTTAGGTATATGCTGGCACCCACTGTAGTGTTTTCGATATCTTCAGCTTGTTTAATTAATTTTCTTTCTATGAATGTTCACATAACATCAAAAATATCCAGGTGGAAAATTAAAAATTAAGCTAGACACATGGATATGCCTAAATATGTAGATATTTGGAATGATAAACACATGTGTTGAGCACATATCCATGTAGATAATATTTGTAGCCTGTGTGACTTCTTGTGGTCCAATTTTATGTTATGGAATTAAAACATGATTTAAAAAAAATAGACTCAAATATTAATGCTATCATAAAGGTAAACCAGTGTGAGTTTCCTGAGCAACATTTTTTTATTCAGTAGATAATTCAACTGGATGAACATATGTATGTGTGTATGTGTGTGTGTTAGACTGAGTAAAGGTGTTTTAACTTGAACTGGAAAGCAAAATCCCAGTTTTAAATATATTTGCATTTTATAAATTGGTCTTTCTAAACAAAAAGTATCTTATTGATATCAATGAGTGATGGGATAATGAGTGATGGGATTTTTGCTCTACATTTAAATATCTCATTAATACCCAGACATAAAACATCCTTGTTTGTTTCACATAGAAACTGTAAGTTTACTTTGTTTGAAAAATGGGGAAATAAACTCCAGTTTCAGACTTCTCTTTGTTGTTCTAGCTGTGTGTCATTGACACTGGCGTGACTTGTCATGGGAAGGGGTAATGAGGCAAGACTGGGATTGTAACAATTATTAACCTGCAAATCTGCTGTGGCAAAGTCAATTCCAGCTAGAGTGACATTTCTAAGTATCTCAGGAAATAGTACTCTTGTTTGAACTACTCACTTTATTAATTTGATTTGATGAATATGGGAGAGATGAATAACTTTTAAATATAAAGAGTGGCCAAGTGTCATTAATTGTGCATTCCACATGGATCCATAGATCGGACGCTGTGCCTCCCTCCCGGCCCCCTGTCTCTTTGGTGGTAATTTATTTAGCTGGGAAAGCTTGGGTTTGGTGTAGCATCTGGTTTTCAGTGATATCCTGCTGGTCTTATCCAATTTTCCAGCTGGGAGCATGAGGCATAGGGAGGTCGAATGACTTGCCTAAAGGTCACCTGGTAGCTCAACTGGGATTATAACTCAGAATCTTTCTGATTTTCCCATCCTTTGCTCACTGGACCACAAAACTCCCTTGATCCCATCTTCTCAAGCTTGCCTGAGCAGGAAGTAATGGTTAGGCCTGGAAAAAACAATCCCAAATTAAATACTGGCCACTATCATCTTCTTTCAAACATGTTTCAGACTTGCACTGATGTAACTCTAAGGGAATCTTTCTTTTACATTCTAACACTGAAGGAGATTTCTATTCATGGGAATGTTGTTTTTCCCAGTAGTAAACTTGTGAAGGTTCATAGTTATTGCTCAGATGCTGATTGTGGTTGAAACGTTTTGAGAATGCCAGTGACCTAATGCTTATGGCAGAAGAATACAGTTACTTATATGAATAATCAGCCTTGTTCATTACACTCCCAACACATGGTACTCGCCTATTAAGTTAAAAAAAATCCACCTGGCTTATCCTGTCTTAGAACTTGTAGACTTACCATTCTCTCACCCTGGAAATCCTCCTCATAATTTTCTATGGCACCTTTTTTTTTTTTTAAATCATTTAGATCTTAGCAGAAGTGGTACCTTCTCAGAGAGAAGCTTCTTTATCTATCCTCTTAACGTAATGGCTTTAAAAAAAAATCTAATGTCTTCATATTTTTCTTGATTGCATTTATTACTGTTTACAACATTTGTTAATTTTGTTTTCTTGAATATAAGAGTCTAATCTGTCTTGGTTATGTATTGGACAATGTTGGATGTATAGAAAAAAACTCAATCAATATTTGTTGAAAGAATGAGAAGCCCTTCCTGATGAAAGAAGGGATCTCTTCTCTTTTTTTAAAAAAATTATCATTCAAGGAGTTTCCAAAGAGAAAGCGCGAGTGGAGATGACCCTTAGTCATCCACCCAGATCAGGTGAATTAACCCTGAAGGTCAACAGGATGACAGATGACAGCTGTCCCTGTCAGATCACCCTCTCATCCATAGCTTCAACCTTGGAATTGCCCTCAGGCTTGGCTTGTGATCAGCAGAGGAAAATAGGTTGTGTTATATTTATAGTCACAGTTCATTTTTGATCTAAATTTGTACTTTTGCCCACATTAATCACTCACCTTATTTACCCAATTGATACTTAATGATGTGTGTTCACTTCCAAAAACCACATTCATATCGAAAGGCTGACCCATATACAGAATATTGAAAAAACTATCTGACCCCTGAAAAGGAATTTCCAAGTTTTTGTATCAATAGATAGACTGTGCTGGAATCTCTGAGGGTGTTGAGTTTATATAAATAAGGCTTGAAAAAACGTTGCAGGTCAGTATTTTTAAGAATGCAGCCAGATAACTTTCCAGACTTGCTTGATGTATACTTATTCATGACTTTTGAGAGGCAATGAAATTGCATAGTACCTAAATTCTGCTGCAGGTGACTTTACATATATGCTACCCTGCATTTATAACTTAGTATTTATACCTCGGCATCTATAACCTAAATCTTCACTTTATGGGAGAGGAAACAGGACCACAGAGTGACTTTCTCAAAAAGGACCCTGAGTCACTCTGGCTTTCCGGTGTGTGCCTAGCTGCAGGTGTTATTGAAGAAGGGTTCAGGCACTTGTTTGCCCTGAGCTCTGTTAGGAAGTCATTTCTGGAGGATCTGGCCATTTTGCCAGCCACCACTATAACTCTGGATAGTAATTGCATGGTATTCTGGGTGGTTGGGTTGAAGACCTGGATGACAGGGGTCTCAGGCAGTGAGAAGTTTCCTTCTCACTTGACAAGGAGTACCCTGGGGACATTTTGAGGTTAATATGGGGGAGTACGGGGCTTCCCTGGTAGCTCATCTGGTAAAGAATTTGCCTGCAATGCAGGAGACCTTGGTTCAATTCTTGGGTTGAGAAGATCTCCTGGAGAAGGGATAGGCTACCCACTCCAGTATTCTTGGGCTACCCTGGTGGCTTAGATGGTAAAGAATCTGACTGCAATGTGGGAGACCTGGGTTCGATCCCTGGGTTGGGAAGATTCCCTGGAGGAGAGAGTGGCAACCCACTCCAATATTCTTGCCTAGAGAATCCCCATGAACAGAGGAGCCTGGCAGGTGGCAATCCATTGGATCGCAGAGAGTCGGACACAACTGAGCAACTAAGCACAGAGCAGCACCTGGGGGAAATTTCAAGGTAACATAAGGTATCTGTGTGACCATTATTTAGTGACTTTTGTTACACTCATAAAACCTGCTGCATTCCTTCACTGATTCGATTTCAACCTTCCAGCCAGCTTGGCTGAGAGATGCCTAGTTAAGAGAGATGGACAAGCCACAGTTACCATCACATCAACTTTTCAACTCCTGCGATAATGTGCAACTACCTGGGTGAGTAAGCTTGAGTCCCTCATTCATGGTACTATTAAAAAGAAACATTAACAAACTACTAGAACTGAGACAAACATTGAAAATGAACTTTTCCCTTGATCTGCACATTTTGGGACAGGTGTTCAGATTATTTCACATGATTTCTCAGATAGACTGTATGCTTTTGTTCTAAAAAAATATGGTGAAGAATTCACTGAGTTCTTGAATGGCCCAGTAATCATCTTGGCTTCCAACATTCATTTTTTTTTTAATCACTGGAAAATATTTAGATTATATTCTAACTCTTTTCTAGAAAAGTCAAAATTTGTTCATTAATATTGAGAAAATGGGGCATTTCTCTGTTTTGAGTTGGCAGAAATGTGATCTTTTCCAGAGCTGATATTAAAGACCCTCCTAGTGTTCCAGGTCCCCAGAAAGTCATATATTGGCGTCATTAAACCGATGATGGGGAAACCTATCAGGGGATTGTTTCAAAACAAACGCAAATGCCTATATCTAGAAAGTAAACTCCATACACAATTCAAACAGAACACACTGGTAAGTGTAATATAGCCGCAAAAAATCTTGAGACTTTTCCCATTATCATTACTTGGGCTTCACACTTTGTAATTTCATTCTGAGAGATGAGTTTGCGTGAGACGTCAATCTTTTCATAACAAATTGCCTTTGGGAAAAGGAATTGATAACTACTCATAGAACTGACAAGTATCTTTCCTTTTCCATTCAGATCGATAATTCTGTGGACCAGTTTCCTATTATTAATCATGCTGACATTAGAAGGAAACTCAGATGAAAGGGAGTTTGTGAACAGGGTACTGAATGGCAGCCAAGTTGAACCATCAAGCACACATGTGGTCAGCTCCTCATGGATGATCTTTCGAAGCACGCTGTCTGCCTGACATCATGGGAAAAATCTTCTTTTTCTTTTCTGAGTAAACAGTCTGATTCCCTGGGACATATTTTATGTTGCCTTCTCTTCTAAAGAACTTAAAGAAGGAATGTTTTAGAGCCAATTAAATTTATAAGAAATGGTCATGACGTACAGCTGAAAAATAAAAAAAACTCCTGCTGGTCTGATTCCTTTTTACCTGTTCATTCATTCAGTAATATTACGGATTATCTATTATGTGTAATTGTGCAACAGAGAATATTGTGTTACTTAAATAGCAAATGATGATGTGTTTGGGGATTCTGGGGGGACATCATTCTATTTTGAATACTTTTTAAAAATGTTTGTTACTTATTATCTGTGGCTGTGCTGGGTCTTTGTTGCTGTGTGTGGGTCTTGTTGCTGCGAGAGGGGCTCTTCTTCCTTGTGCTGTGTGGGCCTCTCATTGGAGTGGCTTCTCCTGTTGCGAAGCACAGGCTCCAGGGCACGCAGGCTTCAGTGGCTGCACGTGGGCTCAGTAGTTGTGGCTCGTGGGCTCCAAAGTGCAAGCTCAGTAGCTGTGCCCCACAGCAAGTGGGATCTTCCCAGACCAGGGATAGAGCTGGTATCCCCTACATTACAAGGTGGATTCTTAACCACTGGACCACCAGGGAAGCCTCATCATTCTTTCTTGAAAGCAGTAAAAAGTGAAAATGAAAGTAAAGTCACTCGATCATGTCCAACTGTTTGTAACCCTGTGGACTGTAGCCTACAAGGCTCCTTCATCCATGGGATTTTCCAGGAAAGAGCACTGGAGTTGTTGCCATTTCCTTCTCTGGGGACTCTTCCCAACCCATGGATCGAATCCCGGTCTCCTGCATTGCAGGCAGATGCTCTACTGTCTGAGCTGCCAAGGAAGCCCATTCTTGAAAGCAAAACTAGCAGCAATTATGGGGTAGTTATATCTAGAATTTTGACTTGTAATGATGCTCCAAACTTGGCATCTCATGAAACAAAGTGGCCCTGAACAGCAATGATCTCTTCCAGGGAGGAAGAAGGTATAGATTTTTGAATGTCAAGATGACTGTGACAACTGATACTGCTTTTTACCTCAGATTCCCATAGAGAGAGGGCAGGGGAAAATGAATTGGCCACACAATGTTATCCATTTCCATAGGCCAAAAAAAAAAAAAAAAAGAATTAGGACAGAGGTCCTTCACTTTTTTGCTATCTTGAAATGTCAAGAGAGAGAGACATCTGAAGGGGATAGGAAAAGGGGGTGAGTAGGACAGAAACTCAAACACTAATGGGGAATAGAATTTCTCTTGCACTGGCCACAATACATATGTTTGTTATAAAGCAAGAGGCGGGGAAGACATGCATGCCTGATGTTGAAGAAAAGCCTGTTTGTGCCTCACACACTGGAGAAATTGTTCGAGAACAGTTCATCCATGTGAAAATATGACCCATGTCATTTTGCCAGGGTCATTAAGACACTGAGCTGCTGAGTAAGGCCTGACTGGGTAAATTCAAGATCCTGGGGGTATACATACTTCCTAGTGCCCAGTTTTTCTAAGATTGAAAAAAAAAAATGTCAGTGGAAATAAGGTTATGGAGTGCCACTTGCGTGGGTGAGACAGGGTCTACATAGGGTGGGAACCAGCCGCTCTCAGACATGGCCCATTCTTTCAGATTCTGCCCCCATTTACTTAGTGGGCAAAATGAGAAAAAGAGAATAAATCCCCAGCACTGGTAGCCAGAAGAAAACAGTGGTGTTTAGAGATGGGGCAAAGGAAAGGTTACACATCATTTTGAAATGAATTCCCATTCTCTTTTGAGTATTGTCATATTCGTGTTTTGCAAACTCCTAGAATGTCTGGAGATAAAATTGAGATCATTTGTTGTGAAAACAAATGGCCTCGTAGAAGAGCTCAGAAGACATGAAAGCTATATTTGAATGAACAAATATTCAAAAGTAGGCAGGAAATCTGGAATAATGGAGAAGATTTTTTTCCTTGGTAGAATTGTATGAAGTTTGAGGGCATCCTACATGAAGCAAAATAGCTCACTGGAAAATAAAAATGAAAAAAAAAAATCCTTTAACTGTTTCAGTTTTAACTAGGCTAGGACAAATAAGCAATTTAATCTCAGTGTTAAATTTTTAAAAAATTGTTGACAATTCTGATTATTCTGGTTTATTTACAGTGTCCCAGTTTCTTTTATTCAAGAGAGTGACAGAGCAATCATATAATCCATTCAATAAATAGCAAATTCTTACTAAATTACAGTGGATCAGAACTTTAAATTCTCTGGGCCTTAGTTGCTTTACCTATAATCTGATGGATTATAAGTAGTTAATTTTCAAATTTTGTTTTGTGGACTGTATTAGCGTTTCCCAGCTTTAATATTTTCGTAAGTGTGTGTGGGTGTGAAAGTCATTTAGTCATGTCTGACTCTTTGTGACACCGTGGTCCATGGAATTCTCCAGACCATTCTCCAGACCATTCTCCAGACCCCATGGAATTCTCCAGACCCCATGGTTCATGGAATTCTCCAGACCAGAATACTGGAGTGGGTAGCCTTTTCCTTCTCCAGGGGATCTTCCCAACCCAGAGATTGAACCCAGGTCTCCCACATTGCAGGTGGATTCTTTACCAGCTGAGCCACAGGGAAGCCCAACCAGAATTATTACAGTAAAAGGATTTATGATTTGGATATGGGTCTTGAAACTATTCATATTTCTAGAAAAATAAAATATAACAACCCCATTATATTATGTTATTTTTTCAGTGCCACCTAAATATGTGAGAGAAGAAAAATTCCTGGATTTCTTCTTATATTCTAGGAGTTGTTTTCTTTGGCCGGGGTGGGGAGGGGTGTGGTTAATTTAATAGACATTTACTTTTTAAAAAAAATCAGTAATAGAGCTGAGAATTGGGCAGGATAGAACTTACATTGAACCTATGTGGGCTATTCTGTTTTAGTGTGGTAAGTTTCAAAATCTTCCCAAAATTAAAGGCAGAGAATTTATTTTAAAGGACTTCTTTGAAAGATATGTATATATATATGAAGCAAAGCCTCTTTGCTTTAAGCTTCTTCAAGCCTGTTTCAAGTGCCTTAGATTAAGCAGCTTGAGATCTGCTAGTTATAAAAGTATTTTTTTTTTTTTCCAAGAAAGATGTGCTTTTCAAATTGGCAGGTACTTACAGAACTGTTACTCTGAGCAAAGGAGTGGAAACATGAGACCCTTGTAAAGATTTCACCGCCATTAGGAAGTTTCTTTTGAGACACTCATATCAGCTCACTGATAAAATATCATAAAATAACTGCCATCTCCACCTTTTATAGGAGTAGCCCTTGAATTAGTCAGAGCTGCTGGATTGTAATAAGGAAACGCGTGTTTAAAAAATGAATGAAAGGAAAAGATGACCTTCAGGTTACTCTGGTCTGTTGATGGGGTCAGGGGAAGGAATTCATAACCTGAGAAGGACGGGGTGAGTCTGACTCTGGATGCGAAAGTTCACAAGTCTGCATTATAAATAATATATGTAGGAAATGAGTGTTTACTCCTCTCTAATATTGGCAAACTGGAAGGATAAGATGGCTTCCTTTTGACGCGAAAAAAGATCTAAATGTAAGATGCTATTTTAAACACCAAACAGCTGTTTCATCTTGAACTGAAAAGAACAAAGAAAACACCCTCAAGTCCACATAGGATATTTTGTGCTTTCCCTTGCATGTGTGTGTGTGTTTTCCCTCCTTTTTTTCGCTTAGGATAATTGAAATGTCATTTTATCTTGGGATGTTTTCTTTACCGACCAGGGACTTGAAAAGTTAAAATATTGGAGAATTTCCTTTTCATCATTTTCAACATAAACAACTTCTCGTTGCTTCAATATGAAATGTTTTCTTTGTTAATCCAACAGAGATTAATGCCTGGAATGCTAAACTGTATACTTAAAGGAAAAATTATGATGGTCCATGGATAATATATTTTAGGCAAGACCAAGCAATAGGCTGGCATTATATCACAGTCTAAGAGGTTTTTCTTGCTCTGGAGAACAGTTGGAAACATAAAGGGTAGCCTGAGTCACTGATTTAAAAGATTTTATTTATCCAGTTAATGCCTGGGAATCCTTGAATCACATTTACAAAAGTTTAAACGTTTATGTTTGGATGATTCAGAAAATGAATTTCTGATTTGCAGAGCACGCTTCTTGGGAATTTAACTCAAATCACCTCTTTGATTGATATGAAAAGATATATGTCTTTAAAAGTTTGAATTAATATGTAAAGTCATTTGCCTTGGTTTGGATTTTATGGTGAAAATTGCTCAGGCTGAATGCATAGAACAAACTTTTACATATTCAGTAAATAGCAGGTTTATTTACTTCTTAATTCTTCATAGATATTTATATTTGCCCTCCAGCTTTAATTTTTGGGAAAATAAAGAGTCATTAGAATATATTCTATTCTCCCAGATAAAGAAACACACACATATACTTAGTTCATTTTACCTGGAAACTTGTTCCATTAAGCAGGCAAACACACATTGAAAAGTTTAATTCTTTACTTATCTATCTCTAAAAGTCTGGCCCATAAGCTTGTGGCTTTTTTATTTTATTTTTTAATTGGAAGGAACAACGTTAGCTTTGTAGGTTATGTGGTTGCAAAACGTATGTCTGCTTCTTTATACTATTTCTAGCTCTCTTTCTTTTTAACTCATGAGACAATTTTAGTTGACTTTTCCTGGGGCTTAATTCCTTCTAATTTTGTTTTTAAAATAAAAGATGAGTTTCTTTAACTTAAGAACAGGAAATTCTAGGCCAGAAACTGCTATTTCTCTTCCTTTAGATAGAGATCTCAAAGGTACTAACATCTTGTAAAAGTTTAAAAAAAAAAAAAAAGGAAGAAGAAAAAAAATCTGTGCCAGACCTTCTTTTTTAATCCAGACTTGGTTATATAGCACATTAATAAATTGTCCTGTCAACCTTTAGGACATGGGTTCAACTCCAATTGGTTTAATGGTCACAAATGTTTCCTTAGAAGGATTCCGGATTTCTGGATGGAGGCAGAAATGCCAGGGATTCTCAGGGCAGGCTTGAGATCCCCCACCCCCCGCAGAAGGTGGTCCTGGGAGGTAATCACACCCTGCTGATAGGATTTGGCAGTTAAAATAGATGGAGGTCAGCCTGTCATTTTGTCTATTTAAATAAGTCACTTGTGATTAAGGATAAGCAGTATTTTTTTTTCTTCTTTTTCTCTCTCTCTCTCACTTTTGGGTCCTTACAGGCTCTCATGTGTTTCTCTGATGTTTCTTTCCCTCTGGAGGACTTCTCTCTCTTATTCTCTCTTGCCTTTTACATGGAAAAATGCTTATGTCACCTCTGTCTTTCCCCCTTGGAGACATAGACTGGGGGACGTGATAAATGACTATTTGTCATTTTATTCCACTTAAATTTCAAAAATTGGTAGTCCAATCGAAACTCTTATTGTCTACTAGATGTTCTATGACATCTGGAGAGAAATGAAATGTAAGACAGTTGTCTCTGCTATTTCCCTCTTTGCTAAGAGAAGTCAGTAGCATCTGTGTTATGTAATTGAGTTCATAGTTATTTCTCCATCTGCTTGGGTACTTTGGTACATAAGCTAATTTGTCTGCCTTTCGAAAAAATCAACTAATGTGTATCCTTTTATGTAATCCATGAGGACTGTCTTTGTTGTTAAGACTTTTTGTGACTAAGAAATAGCAGGACCTTATAAAAATTGCGCACTTTTTCTTAAAAGTATTTGGCTGTTAACAAAATGTAATCAGAGATACAGAAGTATTTGCATTCGCCAACTCATTTAGTGAAATTGTTTGCCAAATGTCATTCTGAAATACTGCTTCTGTTTCTCGGAGAATTTCATCTTCCACTGCTGCGAGCCCTGTGTAAGATTCTTCCCGCTGCCCAGGCTAATCACCAGGCACGGTGTGTGACGGGGGAAGGCTTTGCTGAGTGAGAGCAGATGTGACCCGAACCCCACCATCTCTCGGGCACTCTCTCACACCCTCAGTCCACTTTCATCTCTAATCATCTCTGACACATCTGGCTTTGTGAAGGTTTAATTTGATGGTATCCACTTCAGCTACATCACATAGTTTTTGCTTCATGCCCTGGGGCAAAAACCTCAAAGGACTCAAAGCCTGCCTTGCCTTGAAGGGCCAGAGGATGACCCCCCCAGTGGGCAGCCCTTAGGCAGTGGTGGACAGGAGTTAGTGCGTCCTGTGAGCAGGCCGTTCTGAGACCCTTTCTATCATCTCTTCAACCTTTGCCAGTGGGCTTGGGCCCCAGATAGTCAAAGCAGTGATCAGTACACTGTGGAACAAAATTTCCCAGTTTTCTGCTCCCATTCTTGGTATCATTTCCCCAAGTAAACTATTTGCATCCAGGTTCTCGACTGAGGTTCTGCTTTCTAGGGAAACCCAGCCTCCCATAAAATAACACAACAGATGTGGATGAACCTAGAATCTGTTATACAGAGTGAAGTCAGAAACAGGAAAACAAATACAGTAAATTAATGCATGTATGTGGAATCTAGATAAATGGTTCTAATGAACCTATTTAGAGACATGGAGAATGGACTTGCAGACCCAGGGGAAAGAGAGGGTGGGAGGAACTGAGAGAGCAGCAGTGACGTGTGAATTAGGGGCCAGTGGGAAGCTGCTCTATAGCACGGGGAGCGGAGCTCTCTTCTCTGAGATGACCTAGATGGGCAGGATGGGCGCGGGGCAGGGAGGCTCACAAGGGAAGGGATGTATGTAATACATAGAGCTGATTCACACGCAGCAGAAACTAGCATCACATTGTAAAGCAATTATACTCCAATTAAAAACAACACAACACAATACCATGCAAAGCAAAACAAAATCCCAAGAGATCATCCTTCTAGCATGACTTGCTGCCTCGTATCATGGTTACGTAGGTATACTTCTTTGAAAAGTGGAAGTGTTAGTTACTCATTCGTGTCTGACTCTTCGTGACCTGTGGACTGTAGACTGCCAGGCTTCTCTGTCCGTGGGATTCTCCAGGCAAGAATACTAGAGTGAGTTGCCATTCCCTTCTCCAGGGAAGTCGTCCCAACATAGGGATGGAACCCATCTCTTGCATTGGTAGATGGGTTCTTTACCACTAGCGCCACCTCTTCTAAGAAAAATGTTTGCCTTTGAAAGTTGGGACAAATGTGATAAATCCCTCTTTGATAGCAAGCTCTCTTTCAAGAGGGTACAGCATGGAAAAAGAAGACACTGCTCCTGGGAACAAGTCTGCAGTCTAGCTCTTACCCTCTTTGGATATTTCACTATAGAAGCACAGCAAATCATTTTTAAAAGTAGCCAAATGATGCTTCTCAAATTCATATAGAACTCCTCTGGTTAAAAATGCTATATACCTTCATTACAGGACATTGTAAATAACTTTTTGCATAAAAAATCCAGATGCTGGGAGAATCAAACAGGAAACCAGGAGGTGAAGTGAATTGAGGAATGTTTTCTCCAAGAGGGCTCTTCAGAGAGGTTTTACAAGAGGTGAAAGTCCTAGGTTGACAGAGGCAAAATACAGTGACATTTCATGGACAGAGAATGGGCAGAGAGAGAGAGCTCAGGATTCAAGAACATAACTAGGTAAATGTGGACACACAAACTTTTACTCTCCTGTGATCTTGCAGAATTTAACATTCTGTGATAGGTAGACACAGTTTGGTGATTAAATAAACTGAAAAAATATTCATGTTACATTCAGACTTGAGTTCATAGCATACATTGAAGATCCTTGGAAGTACGGCTATTTCTAAAAATTTACCCCTCAAAACAGCAAACTTGAGGAACTGAGCATTTCCTAAACTTCTGTGACTATGAAATCTTGTAGGACACTATTCAGTCATCTTGAGGTACGCTGATGTTCCACAGAATGGATCTTGGAAAAAGTTGATGGGATCTGGGGTGGAGTGGGTATGGCAGTGAACCTCACATAATACCTATATGTGTTTGGATTTAATATGTCAATCAGGTGCTACAATCTCTGTCCTGAGAAAAAGATATATGGCTCATTGCAAAATAATTTAGCACACCAAAAGTCACATTTTCAACTTCATACTGACATTACCAACATGCTGTTACCTTTACCCCGCCCATTGTTGGGGAAGGAGTATAACGCAGGATTTTGTAGCCAGATGTACGTCTGCTTGCCAAGTCACTTCAATCATGTCCGACTCTTTGCAACTCCATGGACTGTAACCCACTAGGCTCCTCCGCCTGTGGGATTCTCTAGGCAAGAATACTGGAGTGGGTTGCCATACCTTCCTCCGAGGGTTCTTCCAACCTAGGGATTGAACCCACGTCTCCTGTGTCTGCTGCCTTGCCCTGCAGGTTCTTTACCACTAGCGCCACCTGGGAGCATTCAAATCCAATTTCTCTTCTTCCCATGTGACCCTGACCCTGTGTCTCCCTGCTTCTTTTTCATTCAGTCCAGTCCAGTTCAGTTCAGTTCAGTTCAGTCGCTCAGTCGTGTCCGACTCTTTGCGACCCCATGAATCGCAGCACGCCAGGCCTCCCTGTCCATCACCATCTCCCGGAGCTCACTCAGACTCACGTCCATTGAGTCCGTGATGCCATCCGGCCATCTCATCCTCGGTCGTCCCCTTCTCCTTTTGCTCCCAATCCCTCCCAGCATCAGAGTCTTTTCCAATGAGTCCACTTTTCGCATGAGGTGTCCAAAGTACTGGAGCTTCAGCTTTAGCATCATTCCTTCCAAAGAAATCCCAGGGTTGATCTCCTTCAGAATGGACTGGTTGGATCTCCTTGCAGTCCAAGGGACCCTCTAGAGTCTTCTCCAACACCACAGTTCAAATGCATCAATTCTTCAGCGCTCAACCTTCTTCACAGTCCAACTCTTTTTCATTACCTACAATGAATATGGACGTAATGATAATGGTGCCTAATTCACAGGGTTGTTGGAAGGATTAGATGAGATAAAACAATTAAAGCACTTAGTAGAGTGTCTAATATGTGACCAGCAAGATATAACACATGTATTAATAGTATTGTGTAGTGGAAAATATATAGGCTTGAGGACAGGCCTAAGTTCAAAGCCTATCTTTATCACTGTCACAAAACACCTCTGGGTTTACCAAATCCTATGCATTAGTTTTTAGTTATTACTGTAAAGAAGGGAATGATAATACATATCTTACCAAGTTACTGGGAGTAATACTAATGAAGTATAAAGGACATAGAATCTTCTGCTGCTGGTGTAGTTATTGTATTTCTATGGTATTCTACCATTTCTTCTTAGGAGCAGAAAGATCTTCAACCTTTCTATAAAATTGCCTGACTTTCTCCAATGATGCCTTATGCTGATTATTGGAATAAAGAGAATTATTAAATATTTGCTAAATAAATGAATGCATAAATTAGTATTCCTATAATTGGAGATTTCACCCAGTGGAACACTGATAGGAAATATGTGATAGCAAAGCTGAATGGTGTGATAAATCATGCTCTGTGAAGTCAAAATGAAAATAGTTCTATTTTATCCTTGCTTAATGGAGAAGGAAATGGCAACCCACTCCAGTATTTTTGCCTGGAGAATCCCATGGACAAGAGGAGCTTGGTGGGCTACAGTGCATGGGGTCACGAAGAGTCGGACATGACTGAGTGACTCAACACACATCCTTGCTTAAAAAACAAAGAAGCTAAAATCTAAGAAAGTTATTAGTCATTCATTTTGTTCTTATGGATTAAATTTAGACCTAGATTCACTGTTTTTTTTTTTTTAATGTTTACTATGTCTTTTAATGGAATGATAGGATGGGAATAAAATACTAAAATTTTTTCTTTCGTGTCTGCATTGTCTCCTTGGGATTTTGTCAGGAGGCAGATTTAAATTTTCATTTAAAAGAAGATGCTGTGAGGGAAACCTGGCGTGCTGCAGTCCAGGGGGTAGCAAAGAGTCAGACACGACTTAGAAAGTGGACAACAACAACTTTGTAATAAAATATTTTATTCTGAGACGTTTCCTAGAATAATTCTTAAATTTACAAAAGGAGGGCTGTTTTTCCCATAGTGATGTCAAGCAAAGATAGAATTCCCAACTTCCTTTTTATTTTCCTACTATTTTTTTGGATTAACGCCTCATCAGGTTTTAATTCAGATCCATCCTAGAAGGATTACTTAGGCAGAAGACATGTAGCTTTTGATAGAGTTGTGTGTAATGTGCTCTTTCATATGAAGTCTTTTGTGGGCATCTTTTTTAAAAGAAACACTTAAGATTTCTTTCATAGTCCGTTTGAATGTGCCACCTAAGGCACATGACTATCAATACCTTTCTTAAAGGAGTATCCTCCCATGGGATGAATATTTTATAAAAATGGAGGCAGAATATATGGTTATTTTGTTCCACTGAATGACATTTCTCTAAAAGACCAAGGATGAATTAGCCAACTGCAGAAGCAAAACATACCTTAGTTTTAAAATTTGGTCATGAGTAGGTCCTCATCTCAAAATGCTTTTTGTCAGCATATTGAGATTTTGAAATATTATAGCTCTAAAGGGACTAAAAGTAATTCCCCCTATCTGTGAGTTTTTTTAGAGTTTATGAAGCATTTTCATGCACCTCATCCTTGTTGAAGAGTTCTTCACATTTCAGGGGATATGGGTATTTAACTAAAAACATCAAATGTGTGTGTTTTTCCAAGCTCCTGATTTATCCCTCCATGCCACGTTTCCCCTTTGCTAACCATGTTTGCTTTAGACATCAATAAGTCTAGTTCTGTTTTGTAAATAAGCTCACTTGTATTTTTTCTAAAAAATTAGATTCTACATATGAGTGATATCATATGATATTTGTCTTTCTCTGACTTATTTCACTCTAGGTCCAAGACAGATAACCAACAAGGACCTGCTGTATAGCATAGGGAGCTCTCCTCAATATTCTGTGATAACTCATGTGAGAAGAGAATCTAAAAAAGCATGAATATATGTATACGTATAACTGAACACTTAGCTATATACCTGAAACTAACACAACATTGTAAATCAACTATGTGCCGATAAAATCAAGATAAAAAATCATCAAATGCCATGGCAAAACAGTCAACACATGTGTTTTATGAACCATTCAGTTCCGTTCAGTCACTCAGTCATGTCCGACTCTTTGCAACCCCATGAATCACAGCATGGCCAGGGCTCTCTGCCCATCATCAACTCCTGGAGTTTACCCAGACTCACATCAATCGAGTCGGTGATGCCATCCTGCCATCTCATCCTCTGTCGTCCCCTTTTCCTCCTGCCCCCAATCCCTCCCAGCATCAGAGTCTTTTCTAATGAGTCAACTCTTTGCATGAGGTGGCCAAAGTACTGGAGTTTCAGCTTTAACATCATTCCTTCCAAAGAAATCCCAGGGCTGATCCTCAGAATGGACTGGTTGGATCTCCTTGCAGTCCAAGGGACTCTCAAGAGTCTTCTCCAGCACCACAGTTCAAACACATCAATTCTTCAGTGCTCAGCCTTCTTCACAGTCCAACTCTCACATCCATACATGACCACAAAAAAAAACCATAGCCTTGACTAGACGGACCTTAGTCGGCAAAGTAATATCTCTGCTTTTGAATATACTATCTAGGTTGGTCATAACTTTTCTTCCAAGGAGTAAGCGTCTTTTAATTTCATGGCGGCAATCAAAATCTGCAGTGATTTTGGAGCCCAAAAAAATAAAGTCTGACACTGTTTCCACTGTTTCCCCATCTATTTCCCATGAAGGGATGGGACCAGATGCCATGATCTTCATTTTCTGAATGTTGAGCTTTAAGCCAACTTTTTCCACTCTCCTCTTTCACTTTCATCAAGAGGCTTTTGAGTTCCTCTTCACTTTCTGCCATAAGGGTGGTATCATCTGCATCTCTGATGTTACTGATATTTCTCCCAGCAATCTTGATTCCAGCTTGTGTTTCTTCCAGTCCAGCGTTTCTCATGATGTACTCTGCATATAAGTTAAATAAGCAGGGTGACAATACACAGCCTTGACGTACTCCTTTTCACATTTGGAACCATAGAGTGCCTAATTTCCCACTTTCACAGTTGTTTCTAATGCACACTCCCAACTTCTAACCCTGTAAATCAGGCAAATGGACACCACTATGGATAGTTGGAACCTGCTTGGACAAGAGAGATTTAAGGTTACAAAGTAACACAGGGTGGGATTAAAAAAGAGTCCATTCCTTATTGTTTTCCTATTTGCATATAGACTAATTTCTAAAAAATCACTTGATTAGGATATAGAATGATTCTTAGAACATTTGATTCTTTAATTTGCTATATGTAATAAGCACAGGGAAGAAGAAATTCTGGGTTACAGCCTTAGCAATTTGCAAAAATTCCAAGTGTTTTTAGTCTATGTTGTTTTTTAAAATACACACACACACACACACTCACACACACACACACATAGAGAGAGATACATACAAATACACAAGCAGAAAGGAAAGGAAAAAAAAATATCTGGCAATTTCCTGTGATGAAGGACAGATTAAAACTAACCAATTTGGGATGTTATTATACTTGGGAATTTTCAAAAGTAGGAGCCAGAGTCTCTAAAGATGGAAATTGGACCATCTTATTGATCTCTAAGGCAACTTTTGGTACATATTTATATTCTAAAATAAGAAAAATCTGTCTAGGGCAAGGAATGAGAATTCCAAATAGGTTGTTTTACTGTACAAAACTTGATTTTTCAACCCCGATTTTACAAAGTTTTATAATGGGCAGTATTACTATTTTCGCACTTAATGGTAGCAGGCATGGGCAAAATCTCTTTGAAAATATGTATCTTGTTTGATATTTATCTAAGATATGACATAACTTAGAGCTCCTTGACAAATACATCAAATCATATTGTTCTGACTTATTTGCTGGGAGAAAAATAAAAGTGGAGGAGATTGGTACTGGGAAGGGAAAAAAGCAGTCTTCGGTGACAGAACTGGCTTCTACTCTGGCAGAAAAACAATATCATTAAAATCTGAGAAGGCACTTTTAAGTCTTATAATAATCAGCAACCAAAAGAAAGAAGAGATCTAAAAATAGAGATGGATAATTAACAGTCTAAAAATAGACATGGCTAGCCATATGGAAGTCATTACACTCTGGAGGTTAAATGCTCTGAGGAAAATAAAAATCCAATCAAATATTATTGCATATTAAACTCACTACCTATAAACATAGTCTGTAAATGCTTTATAGGGTTCAGCTTCATCTAAGATAATTTGGTACAAGAAAAATATAAAGGCACAAATGATCATTTCCTAATTCATCAAAGAGTTTTTCTTGGGAAGATGCCTTTGGCTCTAATTCAAAACATCCTTTCTGGCTTAAGATGTGCCTGTCATGCTATTGACATCATGGGGATTCTGTCTTTCACAACAGGAAAAATAGTGATTTTCAGATCACTTCTTATATTTATAATAAACAGTAATATTTCCAATATAAATAGTATTGCCCTAAGAACAAGTAATTATGCAAAAAAACAGAGACTATCAACAGAGATGGATCTAGTATGGGCCAGCATAAGCTAAAGGCTTCTGCTTTTTTTAAGATTAAAGCCATCAGTGTGTAATTTTCTCTGTTTTATTGTTATTTGGGGAAGATTCAGGAACTCTATATGTTAAGGGGATGCTACAACCTCCTATCAAGGTTGTAGAGTGTCTAGGTCTTTTACACCTTTACTGGCTCCTATCCTTCTCATTGCCTGGAAGGCTGTGGAGGAATCTAAAATCTGCTTGTTGTAGTTTTGAACAGGGTTTTAAAAAAATGGATGCATGAAGGAGGGATTGGAGATGACTAAAATAGAAAACAGCTTACTAAATGGAAAGAACATAGGTGTGCTGTGTGAGGCAGAGACCCAAACTGGAGATCAGTCTCTGCCTTCTATCCTTTGTATGACCTTGGCCAAAAGATTTATTTGTCTGAAACTTGTGTATCTTATTTGCAAAATGAGATGGTTTCTTGGTATTTATGTTGGGTATTCTAAGTATCTTATATGTAAAATCTCTAGGCACCCAAGGCCTTGGTCCACAGCAATGTTTTAATAAATGATAGTAGCTTTCAATAATGATATCCATCAGTTCAGTAATAGTTAATAAGCTCTTAAGATGTTGACAAGACAGAGATTGCAAAATTCACCAAAACAAGAAACTTTATGGTTAAGAAAGGTTGTGTTCTAATTTGCAGCCCTGCCATTCAAATTTCAGAAATGCCTCTTGATTCTCTCTATTGATTTTAAATGATTTTTGCTTTCTTAAATATGGCCATTCATTCAAGACCTATTTTTTTTTATTCTTTTGATATCAGAATACTCTCCTTGTTGTAGTTCAGTTGCTCAGTCTTGCCCAACCGTTGCAACTGCATGGACTGAGCACACCAGGCTTCCCTGTCCTTTGCTATCTCTTGGGGTTTGCTCAAACTCAATCCATTGAGTCGGTGATGCCATCCAGCCATCTCATCCTCTGGTGTCCCCTTCTTCTCTTGCCCTCCGTCTTTCTCAAGAATCTTCACCAGTACCACAGAGCACTCATGTATTAGTTCTTATCTGTGTTTTGATTCTATTTTTGATCTTCCTATGAACATGACTGCTTCTGAGTTATAAATAAATGATGAAGCCTAAATAATTGTAAAAGTGGATGCAAAAATCAAATCTTCATAAAAGATCTTGCATATTTCTTCTTTCTCAGGTAATTTATATTTTCTGTTGCCATTGTTCATAGGATTTTTCCAATAAACTTTCTAAATGGTTGCTATTTATGAATATGAAGGTATTAACTTCCATGAAATGATACTACTTTACTCAATAACCTTTTCAATTATATCTTTGAGTTTCATGTGTTATTTAGTCAATTCATCTGAAAATTCATCTCCCCTCTTTTTTCAATTTGTATTCTATTTTTTCCTTATCTAACCATATATAAAATAATTATAATGAGAACCTACAGTAGAATGTTAAATATTAGCAGTAATAATGGACATCTTTGTATTTTTCCTGACATTTTGGGGAATGTTTCTAGAGATTCCCTGTCAAGTATTGTGCCAGCTCTGGGACTGAAATAGTGCATTTTATTACATTTGGAAATTGTCCCATCTGTTGGTATTTTGCTGAGTTTTTTTATCAGAAGGGATTTTGAATTCTGGTAAATTTTTAGTAGCTTTTTTTTTCATTTTTAGAACAATTACTATCACAATTTAATTTTAATTTATTAGAATTAGTCACTTTAAAAAGATCTAAATTTGATATATTAACACATGTATTTTCTCATAGTATTCATTTTTTGAAAGTTTGTCTGTGTTTGAGAAATCTGTACAAAATTATTTTGGATTATGTTTGAAAAATCTGTACCAAGTTTTTCTGGATGACATTTTTATTAAGTTGTAATGCAGTCTTTTTTATTGACTATTTTATGAACAGAAACACTAAATAGATTATTTACTATAAGAAATATATGTAGCTTGATAAAATGTATTATTGTCCCATTGTGTTTTTTTCTGTTTGTGCTATTTTTTGGCTCAGTAATACATCTGTTGTTTTGTTGTTTAGTGGCTAAGTCGTGTCCGACTCTTTGCAACCCCATGGACTGTAGCCCGCCAGGCTCCTCTGTCCTTGGGATTTCCCAGGCAAGAGTACTGGAGTGGGCTGCCATTTCCTGCTTCAGGGGATCTTCTCCACCCAGGGATCGAACCCTTGTCACCTGCATCAGCAGGTATATTCTTTACTGCTGAGCTACCAGGGAAGCCCCATTAATACATTTATGAAATTCAAAAAGGAAAATACTGGAGATACATAAGGAAAATCTCATTTTTACTTCTACAACCATCTTCTTAGCCCTTACCTTTCACCTTTCCACAGGTAACCACCAAAACACTCTTAGCTTTTGCATGTCTTTGCAGAGTGTACATATGGGTACAGATAACTGTGAAAAAGGCACTTATTCTTGCATCATTGTTTTTACAATAGAATAAGACACACATTATTGCACTTTATTTCTTTATCAGCAATATATCTTAAAGATCATTCCATCTCAATAGAGTAAAATTTCTCATTCTTTTTATTGTTCAGTATATGCTATATCATAATTTATATCATTATTCTATTTAGTGGATATTTAGAATGTCTCCAATATTTCTCAGGGGCAAACAATATTGAAATGAAAAAATTCCAAAGAATCAAAATCTGTATTAGTAAGACTGATAAACAAGCATTTTTTAACCTTGTTAGAGGGATTATAAATTGATGTAGTCATTCAGACAGTAATTTGAAGGATTTATTTGGCAAAAACAGAACTATGTTCAGCAACATGCACCTGAACATTATTTTTCTTTTTTTTTTTTTTTTTAGTTTTTTATTTTTTAAATTTTAAAATCTTTAATTCTTACATGCATAGTTGAAAGTACATTGTATTTCCATCCTGACCACCTGCTCCGATGGTAGAAAATCTGCCTGCAATGCAGGAGACCTGTGTTCCATCCCTGGGTTGGGAAGATTCCTGGAGAAGGAAATGGCAACCCACTCAAGTATTCTTGCCTGGAGAATCCCATGGACAAAGGAGCCTGGCAGGCTACAGTCCGTTGGGTTGCAGAGTTGTACATGACTGAGTAACTCTCTCACTCACTATGGAAGGCATTTAGTGACCGCTAACAAAATTACAAATGCCTGTTCTCCTTAAAACAACAAATTCACTTCTGGGAAGAGATTCTGTTTTCTGTTTAGATTTCCATAGTGGTTGGTTTAAAAACAGGGAAGAGATTCCTGATTTAAAAGGCCTTGTACTCTATTTGCAGGATAATATGTTCTGAAGACTTTAAAGAACAGAATAGGTGCTTACTAGTAGATCTATATAGCCATCTACCAACCTTCTGCGACCCCTTAAGCATCATTTTTTTGTTTTTATTCATGTGCTATCATCAGAAATAGATTTCTGTCTTAGACTGAATAATTTTGCACCTACACCCCTTGTGATTTCGAGTGCTTTCTCTCTGGTTCGTACCAGAACATTTCCATTATACTTCTCCCTTCCGCCAACTCATTACCTGGACTCACTTTTATTTCTTTTCCTACAGTAGAAAAAGTAATTGAATTGGCAGAAAATTATCTAATCTTTTTGTATTTCCTTCCTCGATTCCTTTCTCAAAAGATCCCCTGTGAAAAGGTGAATAGACATTTTCCTCTCTTGGCATTCCCCTCCTTCATCCCTCTCCATTCTGTAATTTTAAAATGTCATTTGTATACTAATTTATAATTAATTTTGTCATATCACATGCTAACACTCAAATAGAATAGAAGGATTATCCTGAAAAGAATCTGATCCTCCCTTACAATTAAGCCCTCTCCTAGTTGCATTTCCCAGAGGTAATCTCTTTAAAAATTTCTGTTCAAGTGTTACCCAGTGTCTACTTTCATAACTTCAAATAATGTGGTCATACTGCTATTCTTGAATGATTAAGTTTAAACCTTCTATTTCTTTTCTTGTATGAAAGATAAGGGTTTATCTTTTACATATCACCCTACTCTCCCCATTCCCTTCTTCTTGATAGCTATTTAATTTTTATCTAATTCCATTGGCTAAGTACATATACCTTCAATTAATGCACTTGAACCTTTTTGCTTTTCCATAATTATGCATATTTCTTTGATTCTATGTAAGATATGCTACTTCTTGGCTTTACTCTGTCTACCACCTTTCCCTACCACTACTGTTTCCTACTTCTGAGAGGTAGTTGTCAAGTTTGATAACATTTATATTATATTCTGAAACAATAGTCAAGTTTTCTTTACTTTTTAGGTATGTTGAGTCTACAGGTGGAAACCAACAACCATTAATTATGACGTTATTCTTGTTCATGATAGAACCAAGTAATGAATTATAATTAAATTGCCCCTCTATTAGTACAAGGTCTTAAACTCATTTGGAACTGCTGTTTGGAGAATGTTTGTAGTGCCAAGAGGCAAAACAGCTCCCTGCTTTTTCTGCTAAATTGGGTGCTCTAATCTATGCTTCTTCATGAAAAAATGTGTTTAATTAATTTGTTTATTTTATTTGGAGGATAATTACTTTACAATATTGTGATGGTTTTTGCCATACATCAACCTGAACTGGCACAGGTATACACTTGTCCTCCCCATCCTGAAGCCCCCTCCCACCTCTCCCCCCACCTCATCCCTCTGGGTTGTCTCAGAGCACCGGCTTTGGTTGCCCTGCCTCATGCATCGAACTTGCACTGGTCATCTGTTTTACACATGGTAATGTCCATGTTTCAACACTATTCTCTCAAATCATCCCACCCTTGCTTTCTCCCACTGAGCCCAAAAGTCTGTTCTTTACGTCTGTGTCTCCTTGGCTGCTCTGCATGTAGGAACATCAGTGACATCTTTCTAAATTCCATATTTATGCATTAATATACAGTATTTGTCTTTCTCTTTATGACTGACTTCACTCTGTATAATAGGCTCCAGGTTCATCCACCTCATTAGAACTGACTCAAATGCATTCCTTTTTATGGCTGAGTAATACTCTGTTGTGTATATGTCCCACAATTTCCTTATCCATTCATCTGTTGAAGGACATCTAGGTTACTTCCATGTCCTAGCTGTTGTAAACAGTGCTGCAATGAGCACTGGGGTACATGAGTCTCTTTCAGTTAGGGTTTCCTCAGGGTATATGCCTAGCAGTGGGATTTCTGGGTCGTATGGCAGTTCTATTTTTATTTTTTTGAGGAATCTCCACACTGTTCTCCATAGCAGCTGTACCAGTTTGCATTCCTACCAACAGTGTAAGAGGTTTCTCCACACGCTCTCCGGTGCTTATTGCCTGTAGACTTTTTGATGGTGGCCATTCTAACTGATGTGAGATGAAACCTCATTGTGGTTTTCATTTGCATTTCTCTAATAATGAGTGATGTTGAGCATCTTTTCATGTGTTTGCTAGCTGAAGAATTGATGCTTTTGAACCATGGTGTTGGAGAAGACTCTTGAGAGTCCCTTGGACTTCAAGGAGATCCAACCAGTCCATCCTAAAGGAAATCAACCCTGAATATCCATTGGAAGGACTGATGCTGAAGGTGAAACTCTAATACTTTGGCCACCTGATGTGAAGAACTGACTCACTGGAAAAGACCCTGATGCTGGGAAAGATTGAAGGCGGGAGGAGAAGGGGATGACAGAGGATGAGATGGTTGGATGGCATCACCGACTCGATGGACATGAGTCTGAGTAAGCTCTGGGAGTTGGTGATGGACAGGAAACCTGGTGTGCTGTAGTCCATGGGGTTGCAAAGAGTTGGATGTGGCTGAGTGACTGAACTGAACCACAGCTCTGCTTAATATTATGTAACATCCTAAATGTGAAAATAATTTGAAAAAGAATAGAAACATGTATATTTATAACTGAATCACTTTTTCTGTATACCTGAAATCATCACAACATTGTTAATCAACTGTCCTCCAACATAAAATAAAAGCTTTAAAAGAAATCTGTCTTCTTCATGAAGCATGTCCACTGTGATACCACTGAGGCCATCTATCATAGTACAAGATAACTGTCTTCATAGTTAATATGATAAATCTGTATATTGATTATGATTAACACCAGATGGTTTTACTTAGACATAGTGCTAGTTTTGTTGATTATATTTTGCGTTTCCTCAGGTGGTCACTGTATCCAAATGCTCTTGAATAACTGTTTTTTCACCTCTTGTGCTATGTATTCTTTACTCCACTCTAATGCTTAAAACAGTTTGAAGTTTCCTGTGGATTGCAATTTCCATTACAGAAAATCCAGCTTCTGAATGAGATCTATATCTTGGGTTATTCCATAGTTATCTTGATTCATTCTACAGGGGAATGACCAACTTGAAGTATATTAATGGAATCACTGGTTCAGGAATTCCAACTGTATTTCCTGGGTTGATCACAGACACCTCCACCCCTCCCAACTCTATAGAATCTTGTCCAGGGGCATCTCTTAGATTCCTTTCTCTTATACTTTATGTACCTTTCTGATATTTATTGCTTTATATTCCCAATACCACCTTGGTTCAAGCCTTTATCTCCTCCTTAGGCTTAGGGTTAGCTCCTAACTGACCTCCTGCTTTTAGAGGTGTTACCCAAACCCACACTGGCAAAGCATTCCTTGGGTCCTAAGATATCCAGTGATTCTTTATAATCTAGCAACTGCATTTTAAACTTTTAACTTTAGCACTTAAATTCCTCTGTGATCTAACTACATGTTCCCAAATGCCCCTAAACAATAATAAGCCTAATCTAATCCCCCAATAATAGTTTAAAATTCTTTAATAGTTTTAAATTCTTTGAATATATATTGTCTCCTCACCAACTTCACTTATGCTAGTCTCTCTTTTTGGAATGCCCATTTCCAGTTTCTGCATGATTAATTTTTCCTCAATTTTGAAACCTTTTCCAAATTTAATTAGAGACAATGAGTTTCTCTGATGCCTTAAGGCTGAAATGTATCTCTTTCCCCATGCCTTCTTCTAGAACTTTGTTGACATCAATTCTTCACTTTTAAGAATCTCTTGCCATGCACTGATCTTTTTATGTTATTCTCCAAACTAGATGTGTCTTCTTTGAGAAAAGGCATGTGCTAAGCATATTTTTTGTCCCTCAATGAATCCATTATTGTGGGAACTCCAGAAATAGGTTGACTACAAAACTGAATCTGTAACATGAAATCAGTCATTCTCATGGACCTGCCTTATTTGGAGGAAGCAGTGCACAAATATATGGAACTGTTCTAAGATGTAGTTTGGTTCTATTTTTTCATGAACAGATAAGAGACTATGCAGATGGTGTTCAGGATGGATTTCAAATAAATAAGTGGGGCTGAAGACTGATTGAGCTTCCCATTTTTAGTGGAACATGATGTAGGATGTTTCATTTTTGCCTGGGGAAATTAAGACAAATGAAAGAGCCGACTGAAAAAAATGTCAAAATATATTTTATAGCCATGTGTAAATTCAGACATGAAAGCATTTAGTCATTCATATTACAGGCTGAAAAGTCCTCCTGGCCTGGCTTTAGAAGAAGAAATTGTATGTCTTAATTATCTGTGGGCCTTATTAAAACTGCAAGCTTGTTCGTCTCTGCTGTGTGTACTGAAAACCACTTCTCACAGTTCCATAAATAATAATGGCATAATGATCAAGAGATGTGCACTTAGAAGTTTTAGGAGAAAATAGCCCATGGAACAGCAGGTATTTATATATGGGAAAGGAATTTTCCCTCACCTGCCAACATGACTTAACTATATAAGCAGATAGCAATTCGCATCTTTCAGGGAGTTTGGAAAGTTCACATGTTGGCATTGTAGTTATATTCCTGCAGTAATGAAAATGAAGTCAGGATTATCCATAAAGATTTTATAAAATGTCAAGCTGTAGTAAAATATAAGGGAAACACTAACGTGGTTAAATAAGTAGCCTGGGGGTACAGGGAAGAAAGGAATGGGCAAATATCAATTTCAGACTAGGATAGATTAAAATTAGCATATCAGATAAGGATCATCCATTCTAATTGTTTTATTTTGTAGGTAAAGGGATAAGTGAAAGTGAAGTTTGCTCAGTTGTGTCCGACTCTCTGCGACTCCATGGACTATACAGTCCACGGAATTCTCAAGGCCAGAATACTGGCGTGGGTAGCCTTTCCCTTCTCCAGGGGATCTTCCCAACCCAGGGATGGAATCCAGGTCTCCTGCACTGCAGGTGGATTCTTTACCAGCCGAGCCACAAGGAAAGCAGGAAATAAAGTCACTGCCTCTACTGTTTTATCATCCTCTGTACAATATATATTTGTGAAAAGTAGACTTTATGTGCTTGATCCCTCTTGTCTTAGAAACATTAAATATTTTTCTTTTCCCAATAACTTTGTAAAACAAAGAGTTCTGCTCTTTCTTTTAATCCCAGGGGTGGTAAGAACAAAAATATTGTCATTAAAACAGTTATGTGCTTCAGCTCTATCAGGAGCTGGTACAATGTCAAGTGCCTTCAACCTGGTAAGTATAGGACCTGAGAGGGTCTATACACAGAATTCAGGGGATCTGTGAATCAGAAATCACATTTCTATTCTCACTAAATTCTATCCAGAATAGAAAATTTCTTTCAGTAACGACTGTGAGCAACAATCACATTCAGTTCAGTTCAGTTCAGTCGCTCAGTCGTGTCCGACTCTTTGCGACCCCGTGAACCGCAGCACGCCAGGCCTCCCTGTCCATCACCAACTCCCAGAGTTCACTCAGACTCACGTCCATCAAGCCAGTGATGCCAGCCAGCCATCTCATCCTCTGTCGTCCCCTTTACCTCCTGCCCCCAATCCCAGCAGTACCAGGATATAAATATCTTTAAGTTTCATGACAGTGGTTACAATATGTTAAAATCTCATATATTTTTGTCACCACTTTGAAAATGTAGTAGCTAATAGATGCATTTAACTTAATAGTTACATATTAATTCATTAATTTAAAAAATGCATTTTACTCTATCACAAATCTTTGTATTTAACCACATTCATACAATTGATTTCCTTTGTATTCTTATGTATTTTTTTCTGATGTTTTAAAAAATACTTGGAAAAGCGTCCATAGGCTTCCTCAGATCCAAAACTCAGGACACAAAAAGAATTTTGAACTCCTATACTGAATAACAGCTTCATATGTTTAGGTTTTAATCTTTATTTCTTTTCAAGGGTATAGTTTTGAAACTAGTTTTGAAACTAGTCTTAACAATGTTTTCATTGTAATTCAGTCTATCATGCTCATTAACATTGATTTTCTATTTTAGCCTCCACCTGGTGGGCTGCCTGCCGTCTATGGGGATGGGGTCGCACAGAGTCGGACACGACTGAAGCGACTTAGCAGCAGCAGCAGCAGAGAGATTAAGCTTGAATTTCTTGTAGGAATTTTTACTGCCACTTTTAAAATGATTAGAATGGAAAGATCATATTTTTTAAGAATAAATTTAATGTCTTTTCAATAAATTAAGTGTCTTTTCAAAATGGGCCTTAAAATGAGATTCCAAAACTTCTAATTTAATACTGGAGTTATTCTCATACTTCACCAACTATTGAGACAAGAGCTGATAAAATAAAGGCTTCAAACAACACCACTCTTAAACCTGGAATAAAACATGTGGAGACATATGCATTTTCCCCACTTTATCCCTAAGTAGATGAATTTGTGGCTGATTGTGAATTATGCAAAATGACTCGTATATCGAAAAGTTCCCTAAAGTGACATGCTGTTGTTCAGACACAGAATGCTTCTTTTCTTTATTAAACAAAAAAAAAAAAAGAGAGAGAGACTGAGGAATTGTTGCCAAAGGGAATTAGGATTTAATCTTAGCAAATAATATCCAGGATACTATGAATTAAACATGTAAACTGATTTAAATTTAAGAATTATCTCTTAAATAGCATTTCTCATTTATGTTGAATTTTTAACAACTTGCTTGGTTTTATCTATACCTTTCTAGAGATCAAATGTCAGGGCCTGGAAATTGGGGCCAGATGGCGCTAGCCAAGTTGAAATATGCAAATACAGCAGCACTTATCACACTACTTGCTTTTTACCCCTGTTGTGCCTGCAGGTTGGGTGGGAGGTCTTATACAAATTTTCCAGAGGCAATCCTTTATAAAGGCACTGTGTAGCTGTCAGGGCTTCGGTTCTTTACATTTCAGTTTCAAAAAAAAACTTTAAAGTGTTTTGTTTTTTTTTTCCTGAGGTCACTGCCGATCATCTAAATATGTGGTAGCGGTGACACAGTAGTGGCAAAGTGATCACACATCATTACATAGTGCACACGTGATTATTTATGCCTTCTCAACCACAGTGTAAGTTACAAGCAATTATTTTTCCATCTCCTCCATGTAATTACACTGTAATCTACTGGGACATGTAATTGCATGGACAGCTTCTGCACTGAATTACGCAGCTCTCAGGGACCATGTGAGACCCCTGGAGCCTTTTACCAGCTAGTAGCTGGGCGGTCTCTTTGTGTAAACCTGGTGGCCTGAATATAAGGGCTATCCTGGAGGGAGATTTGCAACCCAGATGTAGGGTAGGGCCACCAGGTAAAGTGCCTATGGGAGAGAGAGACTTTGTGTTTGACACCCAGCCTCAGCAGATGGCCTCTTGATTTCCTATCCTCAGATTATGAAATGTCTCTGGGAAAAAGGCAGCCTTTGTGGAAGCAAACTTTTTATTGGTGGGAAATTTCTTTAGGATTTAGGGATCTTTTATCAATACTTGCCATTGTTAGACTCTATGTGTTTAATGAATGTTCAGTGCTTTAAAATATACAGTTTTATGGAAATGTGTGTGCTCAAAGAAAGTGATAAATTGCTTGACAAAATGCAAAATAAATATACCATCACCCAAGAGAAAGAGGAAATGCTTTTTCTTTCTTCCCTCCTTCTTTCCTTTTTCCTTTTACCTTCCTTTCTCCCTCCATCACTCATTTTTTTTCTTTTTTTTCTCTCATTCTTTCTATAAGGTACAAATGTAAAAGCAGCACATTAAGTAAATAATCTGATTTTGTGATAATTTGCTACTATTTCTACCATGTTTATCTAAGAAAGAGCAATTTTTAATCATTTACCTATTGATTTATCAGGGTGCCTTCTCAGACAGGCTCTGAGAAGCCATAGTTTGTCCAAGTGGGAATCAGGAAAATCCCCAAAGAGGCTGTGCTAGAGCTTGGCTCCTCTGGGAAGAAAGCAGGCATTAGATGGGTGTGATCCTCTATCTTTGTCTCACTGGCCTCCCAGGAAAGGTCAGGCTTTCCTCAGCTTCACTGCTGGGCTTGGCGATTATCCAGGTTTGGCACATGCCACACACCAGACAACCTGTTGCGTGTCTCCTGTGGGTACACGTATTTCACTGCATGCTAGAATTTTTATAAGATGAAGTTGTTGGGGACAAGTGTATCTTCAGCTAAATAGAAAATTTCTGGCAGAAGTCTGCAGAATCAGAGCTAAAGCAATAATGTTGGATTGAATCCTGTGATCAGAAAGGCAAAATCCTTGCTTGATTAGCCTTTAACAATAACTTTCAATTAAGTGTGTAGTTATATTATTCATCACTAGATCTTCCAAATGCATGTGAATTCGGGAGTCATTTTTCTTTCTTTTTTTTTTGGAGTCATTTTTCTTGAAGTGACTTGAATAAAAGAACTATTGGAAGAATTTTAAAAACAGTCTTGCTCAAAAAAAGGCTATTTTGAAAATATGTCTCTCAAGTGGATCTTCCCCGACCCCTACATTTACTGAGATAAATCGACAGTTTTTAAATGAGGAATAATTATCTATCATCTATCACATTTTTTTCTTCAAAAAATAAAGTTTTATTCAGCAAATATATCTTTTACTATTTTACTCATGTATATGTAGATTAATATTTTTCTAATCTATTCATATGCACTCTAGTATAGTTTTATGATTTATATACTTGAGAATGAACATACATAGGTAGCTTAGGGCTTCCCAGGTGGCTCAGTTAGTAAAGAATCTGCCTGCAATGCAGGAGACCTTCTGCAGGAGACCTGGGTTTGAGCCCTAGGTTGAAAAGATTCCCTGGAGGAGGGCATGGCAACCCACTCCAGTATTCTTGCCTGGGAAGTCCCATGGACAGAGTAACCTGGCAGGCTACAGCACACGGGGTGGTAAAGACTCGGACACAACTGAGCAAGGTAATGCATACATAGGTAGACCCATAATGTAGGTGGATATATAGATATATAAATACAGTGGAATGATTGATTTTCACTGCTGAACATTTATAGGTGCAAATCTTATAAACTGTATACCTCAAAAAATTCTCTGAAATAAGTGAACAATCAATGTGTATCCTCACATTTAGATACTTGGATGATTCAGTTCAGTTCAGTCATTCAGTTGTGTCCGACTCTCTGTGACGCCATGGACTGCAGCACGCCAGGCCTCCCCGTCCATTACCAGCTCCAGGAGTTTACTCAAACTCATGTCCATTGAGACTTGGATGATTAGTCGTCACCAATAGTTCTAAACACGTGGTTGACATTACCTTACAAGCCTTTAATTTCTTGTCTAATGGTTTCCTTAGAGTCACTCACTAATAAGTCATGTGTTTCAGATGATTACAAATTTGATTTGTTTCACTTTTGGCTCTCCTTCACCACAGTGCACACACTTGTGGGGTAGAGGCTACAGTTAATTTTTTGTTGCCTATGAAAATGCTACTTTGTCTTCCTTTGACCTAGATGCTAAGTTTTCCTTAGGTCATCAAGGATTTTTGACTTTGCAAAATACTTTGAGATTTTAGACATTTTTTTTTTAAATGTCACCGCCATATTCAGGGACCTCCAGTGAAATAAATGAGAGATTCAGATGAATCTGCTTGTAGTTTTGTGTGGTATATAAGGTCAGTGTCCAAAGAGCAACCCCTTACCAGGGGGAATGCAAGTACACTCTAATTAGAAGAGGCAAAGTGCTCTCTGTCTGTATGAGTACCACTAAGGACCAAGCTAAATGGTTTTTTTTTCCCCCCTAAAATCATACTATTCAGTAACTATATCACTATTGTAACTTGTGGAATTTATTGAGTTATCAACAGAAAGAAAGATGTTTAAAATATTTGCCTATTAACTGATAGCTTCAAAAATCTTGCTCACCCATCACAGGTTCATTCCTAAATTTATTAAAGCTTTTAACTATAAGAACTTGAATTCGATATACAATAAATCCACTTTCTAAATTTGTGTGAGGTTTCTCATGTTTCCTCTTAGAGTTAGACTTCATGTTACTCTCACTTGGTTCTTGCCTGGGAAAATCCCATGGACAAAGGAGCCTGGAGGGCTACAGTCCATGGGGTTGCAAACAGTCGGACATGACTGAGTGACTGAGCACAGACACCATTTGGTTACATTAGCCCAAACCAAAGTGATAGTAAAGAAAAATTGAAGGTGCCCTAACAGTCAACAAAAGGCTGGGCATGTCTTGGGGAAGCTGTCTAGTCGGAAGCCTTGTGAGAGAAGACCTGTGGTCCAAACCTCAGCTGTCCTGAGCAGGAACTACAAGCCACCTCATGATAACAGTACTTGAAAGGCAGTGGGTCCAAATTGACATGGACACAAATTGAGAAGTTTTCACTGTTAAAAGCATATCTATTTTGAAGATTTAGTATGAAAACAAGAAAGTATACTATTGCATTAATAATTTTTACAACATAACTTGTTGGAATGATAATACTTTGGACATATCAGCTAAATCAACTATAATTTAAACATAATTTCATCTGATTATTGTTACTGTTTAAATGTGGCTACTGGAAAATATTAAACCACATACATGCCTTGCATTATATTTTTATTGAACAGTCCTGTCTAGAAGTTAAATCAATGGGCTTTATTGGAAGCCCTTGATTCTCTTGCCAGCACAGTTTGGCTTTGGATGATACATAGAATCATAAAAGCCCTCAGTTTCTTCATCTGTGAAATGGGGATAATAACACTTCCCACTTACTGACGTCATAGGGAAGTAACTATAATATTTAATGATCCAGAGCTTGTAAATGTTGAGTTCTTTGGATCTTCTAACTTGAAACTAGTTTTTTTTTTTTTTCTTTTTTAAATTCCCTGAGGACTAGACTATGTGAATAAACAAATAGAGTGCATGGGAAAACACCCACACACTCACATAGCTCTGGCCCGTTTTCCTTTTGGTGAATTTATAGTGGCCACAGACAACAGGGGAAGAAAAAAAGAATCATGTTCTTAAAAATGCCAAACGGACTGCTGTCAGGCATGTCTAAACTTCATATGGCCTAAATATCTGTAACTCTAAAAGTGTCCATACTGGACTGGTAATTTTTGAAGCTATGGGGACATGGGGCATGGAATTTTATTATATGTTTGTGTGTGTATGTATATTTATGTGTGTGTGTGTATGCATTTGAAATGTTCACAATTAAAATGTTTTGAAAAAATAACTAATGACCATTCTGCCCTATCTCATCTCTTGAAAATTTAAAAAATTTCCTTTATGCTTTCCATGACATTGTTGTAGGCTGATGCTCTCCTTCACAATAATTT
Source organism: Ovis canadensis (assembly GCF_042477335.2). NCBI lineage: Eukaryota > Metazoa > Chordata > Mammalia > Artiodactyla > Bovidae > Ovis > Ovis canadensis. The sequence continues at coordinate 19,614,407 of NC_091257.1, forward strand.
TACATTTGCAACCATTCTGCCAAAAGAATATTTTTGCCCTGAGCTCAAGGTTAGATGAAACCTTTCTTTTCCTCATGACTTCAGAGCGAAATGATCCTAACATAAGCAGGAATAAATGAACCAGGATGAGTCAATGAAAAACTCATCCTTCTTCTTCCTCCCTAACTTTGTGGTGTTTTAATAGTTAGTAATTTAATTCTCTTGATGTCTCTTTCCCCCAGTGGAATCAAAGTCTTTTTTTTCCCTACCCCCAATCTCAGAATTGATGGTGTGGATATGAGGGATGCTTGTTTTTAAGCACCACGGGGTTTTTTGTTGTCAAGATGGACCCGGGTTTTTCCTGAAACACAGGAAGCATGAAATATTTTCATCCTCTGAAGAAGCAGCCTCCTGACCCGCTGGAGCCAGTGCAGTCATGCTGAGTGGTCTACGTTTTCCTGTTCCTTTGCTTTGTACAACACGGAAGTCTTGTTTGATGTCTAAATATGAGGATGCTGGAAATTTGGCATGCCAAAGCTTCACTTTATATCCGTAATTTTCACATCCTTTATTGAGAACTACACACTTGCACATTGTGGTAGGCTTTGAGGGGGTGGGTAAACAGATGTCAGCAATTATATTTATGTATCTACTTCAGGTGTATAGCAAAAATGTCCTTCAAAGGATGACTGCATTAGACTGGGGGAGGATGTTGTGTGTGTGTATGTGTGTGTGTGTGTGTGTGTGTGTGTGTTTGATTGAAACTAGAACAATAACGTGAAATATCATTAGGTGCTGAAAATCATAAACCTTAGCCTACAGCTCTGATAAAACCCAGGAGACAATCTTCTTGTTTCCTTTATCGTTCTGTAGGCAAGTAACTTTTATCCCCATTTGATCAATACAAATAAAAATGCTAAAGCCTGGGGAATTAAATAACATGATTAAGCCGCACAGGTCATTGAGGGTAGGAGTGAGTGGAGGGGAAGAATACTGAATGTACTTTGGAGAGAATTAGTCACTTAGAAGAGTAGTCATTTGAAGTGGAGAATGGTAGCTATCGATTGAAATCATCCTTTGCCTAATCTTTTGAAGGAATGATGCTGTCTTAGAGAATTTAAACCGAACAAGTGTTTCACTGAGTGGGAAAGCTCAGGGCCGTAAGCAGTTCCCAGTAGGCATCTTGGAGCTGCAGTAGCCTGGAGAACCAAGGTTTGAGTAGGGGCTTGAAAGGCCAACCGTGGATACCAGTCTAGCTGCTCTGCCTGGTGGGACAACGTGAAGGGGAGTTGAGCCTGATGAGGGAAGCTGTGCCTGGAGGAGTAGGCTTGGGTCAAGGGGAAACACATGCTCATGAGGCGCAATAACACCAAGTCCCCTAGAATCCCGCAGCAGAGGAGCCTGTGTAGACATGCGTGTATGAGCACAGGTGACATTCTACCTGGTTGGATGCCCACTTTGCAGGGCCCTAGAGGAAAGGCTGGGGAATATGTGTGATAGCCAACCATTGTGTCTGCTTGTTATAACTGAAACAGCTGAGGTAAATACAAGGTTAGAAAGTAGCAAAGATAATAGAAATATCTTAAGGGGTGGGAGGGAGTGCTCCAGACTTCCAGGGATGGTTTTACAGAAAAAGGTCCATCAGTTTGTTGTCTCCTGAGAGCGGAACCTGAGGTAAGGATCTAGGTGCATTTTGGTTTAATTGGGAGCACGTCCCAGAAGGCATCAGGGGGTCAGGGATGAGGGAGAGCTACCACAAGGGTGTTTTATCAAGGATCCCCTGTGGGCAGTGGGACTTGGTTCCACCGGGACTTCCTGAAAAAACAAGCACAATGCCTTCCAAAACTGTCCACTTAAAAGACAGGAAACTGGAGTACTTAACCACTGGCTCCTGTCTGCACTGGTGGAGAGTTCCCTCCGGGGACTGTGCTTGGATATGGGAGCTGCACAGGGAAGCTTGTGGGCCAGAGAACTGAAAGAGGTCTGCTGGGTTTCTTGAGGTGGAGCCGCGTGGCGTGACTTACATCCAAATGCACTTGGAAGTCTCCAAGGTAGGTTCAGCTGCTACTGGTGCTGAGCTGAGGGATGCAGTCATGGAGCTATCTGCGAGTGGAAACTGTGACTCTAGGTTGATAAAAGATTAGAAAGCCAAAGAGACGTGTAGAAGAACATTCGCTGAGCTCCATGGTATAAAAGAGCAAGACTGCTTTTAGAAATTTAAGGAAGTGAGTCAAGATAAAGCTGGGTATTCTACACAGAAGACAAATCATAGAGACAAGAGTCATTCTATGGAGTTTCAATTTTGTATTTTTAGAGTCCAGCATCTAGGTCAATAGTGTCCAAAGCAGACATTTCTTTTTTAAAAAACTTTTTTTATGTAGACAGTTTTAAAGGTTTTATTGAATCTGTTATAACATTGCTTCTGATTTATGTTGTGGTATTTTGGCTGCGAGGCATATGGGATCTTAGCTTCCTGAGCAAGGATCAAACCCATGCTCCCTGCATTAGAAGGCGAATTGTTAACCACTGGACTGCTAAGTCCTTTCTTAATTATGTATTTTTTAATCCTAAAAAGGAAAGAAAATTGAACTTGATAACTGTTTAATACATGGCTGGGCCACAGCACTGGCATTCAGTCCTGGTAACACAGAAAATGTCATACATGGTGTGGGAGGAAGCGTGTAGAAAGCATGGGAGTGCCTCCTCCCACCAGGCAGTGCGGCAGTAGCAACACTGCCTCGTTTGCTCTCATAGCCTGTTGCAATGTGTTGTTAAGTGAAGCTGGTTGGATAGAATCATGGACTTAATTAAGGGGTATTCACTGAACTTCTTCTCACAAAATGGACAAGGGCATTAAAGGAGATTCTTGAAAAGAACCATCACCTTGAAGAGAATACCAGTTAAGAAATGGTAAGAAAACAGAAGTGTGAGCAGCATTGACTTTATCCTGTTCTTACAGCAATTGCTTCATCCATCCTGTTATGCGATAACAAGCAGTTAAATAATAATAAGTAGGCCCCCCCAAAAAAAAGCAGAAAAATAGAAATAATTAAGAAGACTTGGGACTTCCCTGGTCGTCAGGTGGTTAAGACATCGCCTTTCAATGCAGGGGCTGTGGATTTGATCCCTGGTCAGAGAGCTAAGATCTCAGGTGCCGCATGGCCAAAAAAAAAACAAAACATAAAACAGAACCAGCATTGTAACAAATTCAATGAAGACTTCTACAAAATCTTTAAAAAAGAACACTGAAGTGTGGGCTTAAAACCATTGCTACTAAAAATATAGTCCAAGTCACACCTTAAGAAGACACTGTTTCTTGAGATGTTAGCTATTGTAAAATCACTTTGATTTGTAAGCTTTTTGGAAATAGTAAACTGTTTCATATTCTTTTTTATATTTCTACTTCTTGCCTTTTTTTTTAACTACACATAAGGAGTATTAGTACAGTATGTGTGTATAATGTATAGACAGAATCCATATACGTATATATGTACATGCATGCACATATATACATATATTTAAATATGCATGTGTTATTGATAAAGGCTAAAATTCTCTCCCCTTATTATCAGACTCTGAAACAAGGACCAGGGCAGGTAATTTGCTTGGGAGGTGATTTCAGGAAAGACACAAGAGGGTGAGGAAGTGACACAGAAAAGAGAGAAATGCCAATAATGGGTGTGAGTACAGCAGACAGCTAGCGCTCAGTTCAGTTTGGGACCATCTAAGAGCCACATGAGTGCACCCTAAAATTGCCCACTGAGAGCTAGGATTGTTGGGCTATTTTCCACTGATTCATATCCCTCATTTGTTGAGCTTTACCCGCGGAGGCACTTAATTGCCAAATTTTCCAATGTGCCCCTCCGTGTGTGTCATGAGGTCCCTCTGTCCAAGGATGCAGGCCCCTGGAGAAGGCCCCATGCAGTGATCAGAGGATGCACGCACCCATGGGGGCAGTTGTGTCCACATACTGGGTACTGTTTCCTAAATCATGGGTGGAAACAGAGTTGCGGTAAGTGGATATAAGGCAGGACTTTGAGAGTGTCAGTTATTATCCCCATCATAAATATTAGAAGATTGGTGTTCTAGGTAGAGGGAAGAGATGTATGCTTGATGGAGATGTTCAGAATTGAGGTTCAGAAAGGTGACTTGGGGAGCAGTGTGATAGTGGATATTTTGGAGACACAGGAGATAGGAGACTGGAAGACCTGTCTTCCTGATGCTGCAGTAATCCAAGTGACCAGCGAAGGTGGATCTGAGGAGTAAAGTCTAGGGGTGTGTTTGGCCTAGTATTAAAGATCTTGGTGGCTGATCTGATGTTAGAGAGTGAAAGAAGAAACCATAGGTTGATCCCCAGACTTTGCCTTGAGTTACTGGATTGATAAAGACCAAGAAGAATAGAAGACAGGGAAAGGGAGGTGGTGTAATGGTCTGTCTGAGCAGCTTCAGTGTCACATGTCTGAGGGATAAATAGCTAGCAGAGAGGCAGATAGAGTGTTCTGGAATCCAAGAGGGGGAGAGTTCAGTGAAAAACACTTTGGGAAGTATAAGTTAAAAGCACTTCCAGAAAAGTATCTAGGCAGCATCACTAGCTTAGAAAAAGCATTTACAGATGTTTAGAAGGGTGTCTCTTCAATGTAATGTGCACAGACACCACTGTGTGATCCTGCTAAGATGCAGATCTTGGCTTAGGGCATCTGAGGTGAGGCGGGAGAGTCTGCATTTCTAACCAGCTCCAAGGTGATACTGATGCTGGTGGCTTTGGAACATGGTGAGTAGCAGAGATTTAAAGGATGAGATGAAAGAAGGTTCTAGAAGTCTGACCATTTAAAATTGACATGGGGAAAATAAAGCAATACCCCCTGAAATCTGCACTCATAACATTCGACAGATTAATAAGGAAAACTTGTCTATAGATTCACCATGGAATACTTGCTAAGAATGGCTCAGTGACCAAAGTCAGTGCAGATGTTTTCGACTGCAGACAGGATAACGTATATAGATATAGCTGGGCAAAATGATGTGGGTAGGTTGTGGAGGAGTAATTCTCTGAAGCCTTATTCAATTTCTTGCTTAGGAAAGCAATACTCAGTGGAAAAAGTTGATTTTCTCTAAGAAAGTATATTTAAGAGATAGCAGAAAGAAATGACACCCCACTCTAGTACTCTTGCCTGGAAAATCCCATGGACAGAGGAGCCCAGAAGGCTGCAGTCCATGGGGTTGCTGAGGATCAGACATGACTGAGCCACTTCACTTTCACTTTTCACTTTCATGCATTGGAGAAGGAAATGGTAACCCACTCCAGTGTTCTTGTCTGGAGAATCCCAGGGACGGGGAGCCTGGTAGGCTGCCGTCTATGGGGTCAAACAGAGCTGGACACGACTGAAGCGACTTAGCAACAGCAGCAGCAAAGAAATGAAACCCAGAGAATTCAGTTTTCTCCCTTGCTTGGTTGGTCCTTTGGGAGATGCTAACCAAATGAATACCCAGAAGTGAAGTAGGGGGGTTGTAGACACGATGTAGAGAGAGTGCAGGTATATTAACGACAATGAAGCCATTGAGAAAGACAATCAGACACAGAACCGGAGGGGAAAAAAAAAAAGAAAATGGAGGGAAGCAAACTCAACACTAAATAAAGAATTAAAGTACCTTGACTGTGGTGATGGTATCACAGTGTTAGCCTATGTCCAAACTCATCAAATTGTATACATTGAATGAGTACAGCTTTTTTGCATATCAATTATACCTTAATAAAGCTGTAAACAAAGTTTAAAGAACCGCAGAGAAAATTGGGGTTATGCTGTCCAAGTGACTAACAGATCCACAAACACAGCCAAACAATATGGAAATAAATGCACTTCAGTTCACTACACGCTGGAACACAAATGGGAAAATGTGAAAGTCAGTTTTGATCAAGAAGTTAATTGAGATTGTCAAGCTTTAAATTAAGAATTTAGAACAGAGACAGAAGAATTCAGAACTTATACCCAAGTAATTACAGCAAAATATTTATTACAGAGTATGAGAAGTAAGTGTGTGCCTTGCTACTCAAAACATTTGAATTGATCTTTGAAGATGTCTGGCTATGAAGAAAAGTAAACGGTAAAGGCTGTTACTTTCTTTGTCAGGTGTGAGAATCCTTTGCTGGTTATGTCTGATGGATTTCTTTCAAATCCTTGTTCTGCATCCAGGAACATGCTCCTGTAAAAATATGAATAGCTGAAGTCCCTCAAGCAAATTGTCCCCTTCAGTTCAGTTCAGTCACTCAGTCGTGTCTGACTCTTTGTGACCGCATGAACCATAGCACACCGGGCCTCCCTGTCCGTCACCAACTCCCAGAGTCCACCCAAACCCATGTCCATCGAGTCGGTGATGCCATCCAACCATCTCATCCTCTGTTGTCCTCCTGGCCTGTTCTCTTCCTGGCCTTAATCTTTCCCAGCATCAGGGTCTTTTCAAATGAGTCAGTTCTTCACATCAGGTGGCCAAAGTATTGGAGTTTCAGCTTCAGCATCAGTCCTTCCAAAGAACACCCAGGACTGATCTCTTTTAGAATAGACTGGTTGGATCTCCTTGCAGTCCAAGGAATTCTCAAGAGTCTTCTCCAACAACACATTTCAAATGCATCAATTCTTCAGTGCTCAGCTTTCTTCACAGTCCAACTCTCACATCCATACATGACCACTGAAAAAACCATAGCCTTGACTAGATGGACGTTTGTTGACAAAGTACTGTCTCTGCTTTTTAATATGCTGTCTAGGTTGGTCATAACTTTCCTTCCAAGGAGTAAGTGTTTTTAATTTCATGGCTGCAGTCACCATCTGCAGTGATTTTGGAGCCCAGAAAAATAAAGTCAGCCACTGTTTCCATTGTTTTCCCATCTATTTGCCATGAAGTGATGAGACCAGATGCTATGATCTTCGTTTTCTGAATGTTGAGCTTTAAGCCAACTTTTTCACTCTCCTCTTTCACTTTCATCAAGAGGCTCTTTAGTTCTTCTTCACTTTCTGCCATAAGGGTGGTGTCATCTGCATATCTAAGGTTATTGATATTTCTTCCGGCAATCTTGATTCCAGCTTGTGCTTCCTCCAGCCCAGCATTTCTCATGATGTACTCTGCTTACAAACATGCATATTTGTGTGAATATATTTTCTTACTCATCTGTAATGAAATCTTTCTGAAATCTTATAAGTAATGGATGTCAAAAAGAAAAAAATACCATCAGCTGGATCTTAACTATCACAACTTTAGACAAGAACTTCTAAAAAATTTTTGATTTTTTAAAAATTGATGTATAGTTGATTTATAATATTGTGGTAGTTTCAGATGTACAGCAAAGTGATTAAATTATACATATATGTTTTATCCAGACTCTTTTTCATTATACATTACTACAATATACTGTATATAGTTCCCTGTGCTATACAATAAATCCTGTTTGTCTATTTTATATACAGTGACATACTGTCAGTGTAGATAAGAATTAAAAAAAAACACTTTAATTTTGCATTGGGGTATAGCTGACTAACAAACTATGTTGTGATAGTTTCAGGTGAACAGTAAAGGATCTCAGCCATACCTATTCATGTATCCATTCTCCCCCAAACTCCTCTCTCATCTAAGCTTCCACATAACATGGAGCAGAGTTCCCTGGGCTATTATAGAGTAGCTTCTTGTTGATTATCCACTCTAGATATATCAGTGTGTACATGTCCATCCCCAACTCCCTAACTATCTCTTCCTACCTTTCCCCTGGCAACCATGAGTTTGCACTCTAAGTCTGTGAGTCTCTTTCTGGTTTGTAAGTGACTTCATTTGTATCATTTCTTTTTAGATTCCACATATAAGGGATGCCATACAGTATTTCTCCTTCTCTAGACAAGAACTTCTAAATGAACATTTAACTTAATATGTATAGAAAGTCATTTAAAAACACAGTAAACATAAAATATGTTAAATAATGATAATTTCTAATGTCTTTCCAACCAATGTTTGAAAATATTTTTTTCTCCACATTTCAAAGACAAGTAATCATTCATTTCTCTGTGTGCAGAATAACAAGATTATGTCTAATTGTTTTTCTGGAAACTGATTTATTTATATTGTGCCATTCATTATTATTTTCTCTTATTAATATGTCATGTACTTCCCTTTTTTTTCTTCCAATTTTCTCCAAGAAATAACTAACACAGCATTATATGGTTTAAGGTGCACACATAATGACTTGACTTCCATACATCATGAAATGATTACCATAATAAGTGTAGTGAACATCCATTATCTCAGATAGATACAAAGATAAAGTAAAACCATATATTTTTTTCTTCTGATGAGGACTCAGGATTTACTTTTCTGTAGCTGTTCAGTTGCTCAGTCATGTCCATGACCCCATGGACAGCAAATGTCATGCCTTGCTGTCCTTCACCATCTTCACTCTGCTTGAACTGACGTCCATTGAGTTGGTGATCCTATCCAACCGTCTCATCCTCTGTCATCCCCTTCTCTGCCTGCCTCCACTCTTTCCCAGCATCAGTGTCTTTTCTAACGAATCGGCTCTTCCCATCAGGTGGCCAAAGTACTGGAACTTCAGCTTCAGCATTAGCCCTTTCAATGAATATTCAGGACTGATCTCCTTTAGGATGAACTGGTTGGATCTCCTTGCAGTCCAAGGGACTCTCAAGAGTCTTCTCCAACACCACAGTTTAAAACCATCAATTCTCCAAGTATCAGCCTTCCTTATTGTCCAACTCTCACATCCATACATGACTACTGGAAAAACCATAGCTTTGATTAGATGGACTTTTGTTGGCAAAGTACTGCCTCTGCTTTCTAATATGCTGTCTACGTTGGTCATAGCTTTTCTTCCAAGGAGCAAGCATCTTTTAGTTTCATGGCTGCAGTCACCATCTGCAGTGACATTGGAGGACAAGAAGATAAAGTCTGTCACAATTTCCACTGTTTCCACATCTATTTGCCATGAAGAGATGGGACCAGATTCCATGATCTTTGTTTTTTGAATGCTGAGTCTTAAGTCAGCTTTTTCACTCTTCTCTTTCTCTTTTCTCAAGAGGCTCTTTAGTTCCTCTTCACTTTCTGCCATAAGGGTGGTGTCATCTACATATCTGAGGTTATTGATATTTCTCCGGCAATCTTGATTCCAGCTTGTGCTTCATTGTGATTCCTGGCATTTTGCATGATGTACTGTGCATATAAGTTAAATAAGCACGGTGACAATATACAGCCTTGACGTACTCTTTCCCAACTTGGAATCAGTCTGTTGCTTCCTGTCCAGTTCTCTGTTGCTTCTTGATCTGCACACATAATCCTCAGGAGGCAGGTGAAGTGGTCTGCTATTCCTATCTCTTTAAGATTTTTCTATAGTTTTTTGAGATCCACACAGTCAAAGGCTTTAGCATACTCAATGATATAGAAGTAGATTTTTCTCTGGAATTCTCTTGCTTTCTCTAGGATCCAACAAATGTTGGCAATTTGATCTCTGGTTCCTGTGACTTTTCTAAATCCAGCTTGAACATCTGGAATTTGGAAGTTCTTTGTTCATGTGCTGATGAAGCCTAGCTTGAAGAATTTTGAGCATTACTTCGTCGCATGTGAGATGAACACAATTGTGTGGTAGTTTGAGCATTCTTTGGCATTGCCTTTCTTTGAGATTGGAATGAAAACTGACCTTTTCCAGTCCTGTGGCCACTGCTGAGTTTTCCAAATATGCTGGCATATTGAATGCAGCACTTTTACAGCATCATCTTTAGGATTTGAAATAGCTCAGCTGGAATTCTATCGCCTCCACTAGCTTTGTTTGTAGTGATGCTTCCTAAAGCCCACTTGACTTTGCCTTCCAAGAAGTCTGACTCTAGCTGAGTAATCACACCAGCCTAGTTATGTGGTCATGATTATGATGACCTTTTTGTACAGTTCTTCAGTGTATTCTTGCCACCTCTTCTTACTATCTTCTGCTTCTGTTAGGTCAAAACTTTTCTGTCTTTTATTTTGCTCATTTTTGCATGAAGTGTTCCTTTGGTATTTCTAATTTTCTTGAAGAGATATCTAGTCTTTCCCATTCTATTGTTTTCCTCTATTTCTTTGCATTGTTCACTTAAGAAGCCTTTCCTATGTCTCCTTCCTCTTCTTTGGAACTCTGCGTTCAAACGGGAATATCTTTCCTTTTCTCCTTTGCCTTTCACTTCTCTTCTTTTCTCAGCTATTTGCAAGGCTTTCTTAGACAACCATTCTGCCTCTTGCATTTCTTTTTCTTGGGGATATTTGTGATCACCTCCTCCTGTGCAATGTTATTAATCTTCATCCATAGTTTTTCAGGCACTCTGTCTATCAGACCTAATCCCTTGAATCTATTTGTCACTTTCACTGTATAATTGTAAGGGATATGATTTAGGTCATACCTGAATGACCTAGTGGTTTTTCCTACTTTCTTCATTTTAAGTCTGAATTTGGCAATAAGGATTTCATAATCTGAGCCACAGTCAGTTCCCAGTTTTTGCTGACTGTATAGAGCTTCACCATCTTTGGCTACAAAGAATATCATCAGTCTGATTTCAGTATTGATCATCTGTGATGTCCATGTGTAGAGTTGTTTCTTGTGTTGTTAGAAGAGGGTGTTTGCTATGCCTGGTGTATTCTCTTGGCAAAATTCTGTTAGCCTTTGCCCGGCTTCATTTTGTACTCCAAGGCCAAACATGCCTCTTACTCCAGGTATCTCTGATGAAAGTAGAAATACTCTTGCATTCTGGTCCTCCATGATGAAAAGGGCATCTTTTTAAGGTGTTAGTTCTAGAAATTACTGTAGGTCTTCATAGAACCATTCAACTTCAACTTCTTTGGCATTAGTGGTCGGGGCATAGACCTGGATTACTGTGATATTGAATGATTTGCCTTGGAAATGAGAAATCATTTTGTCATTTTTGAGACTGTACCCAAGTACTGCATTTCGAACTCTTTTGTTGACTATGAGGGCTGCTCCACTTCTGAGGGTTCTTGCCCACAATTGTAGATATAATTGTCATCTGAATTAAATTCAACCATTCCCTTCCATTTTAGTTCACTGATTTCCCTAAAATGTCTGTGTTCACTCTTGCCATCTCCAGGTTTCTGGCAATTCCAATTTACCGTGATTCATGGACCTAACATTCCAGGTTCCTACAGGATATTGTTCCTTACAGCATCAAACTTTCCTCCCACCACCAGTCACATCCACAACTGGGCATTGTTTTCACTTTGGCTCAGCCTCTTCATCCCTTCTGGAGCTCTTCTCTGCTCTTCTCCAGTAGCATATTGGGCACCTGCTGACCTGGGGAGTTCACCTTTCAGTGTCATATATTTTTGCCTTTTATACTGTTCATTGGGTTCTCAAGGCAAGCATTCTGAAGCAGTTTGCCATTCCCTTTTCCAGTGGACCACATTTGTCAGAACCCTCCACCATAGTTTTTTTCTTGTGATGAGGATTCAGGATTTACTCTCTTAGCAGGCTTTATATATAAAATCCAGCAATACTAATGATATTAATCATGTTGTATGTTACATTCCCAGTACTTATTTATCTTATAATTGGAAGTTTGTACTTTTTAACCTCTTCATTTAAATTTCATTCCTCTCCCCCACCTGCCTCTGTTGACCAGAAATCTGATCTCCTTTTCTACAAGTTTGTTTGTTTGCTTGTTGGAGGGTGTTCCTGATGGCTCAGATGGTAAAGAATCCATCTGCAATGCGGGAGACCTGGGTTCCATCTCTGGGTTGAAAAGATTCCCTGGAGAAGGGAACAGCTACCCACTCCAGTTTTCTGGCCTGGAGAATTCCATGGACTATATAGTCCATGGGGTCTCAAAGAGTTGGACACAACTGAGCAACTTTCACTTTCTCTTTGGTTGTTAAAAGTATAATTGACCTACAATACTGTGTCAGCTCCTGGTGCACAGGATAGTAATTTGATGTTTTTGTACCTTTCAAAATGATCTCCACAATAAGTCTACTTAGTATCTGTCACCATACGAAGATATTACATTATTACTGACTATATTCCCCATTCTGTACTGTCCATTCCATTCTGATGACTCATTTATTTTGTAACTGGAAGTTTGTACCTCTTAATTTCCTTCATCTATTTCACTCATCTCACTATCCTCCTCCCTTCTGGCAACCACTTGTATCTATGACCATGTTTTTGTTTTGTTATGATTGTTCATTTGTTTTGTCTTTTAGATGCCACATATAGTGAAACCGTATGGTATTTGTCTTTCCCTGTCTGATTTACTTCACTTAACATAATACTTTCCAGGTCCATCCATGTCGAAGATTTCATTCTCTTTTCAAAGATTTCATTCTCTTTTATGACTGATTAATATTCCACATCTTATTTATCCTTTCTTCTATCAATGGGCACTTAAATCTGCTTCCATCTCTTGACTATTGTGAATAATGCTGCAGTAAATGTAGGAGTGCATATATCTTTTCAAATTAGTGTTTTATTTTCTCTGGGAAAATACCCAGAAGTTGAATTGCTGGATCATATAGTAGTTCTATTTTTAATTTTTTTGAGGCATCTTCATCCTGTTTTGCATAGTGGTTGCACCAATTTATATTCCCACCAAAAGTGCATGAGAGTTCCCTTTTCTCCACATCCTTGCCAACACTTGTTATTTGTTGTCTTTTTGATAATAGCAATTTGATAGGTGTGAAGTGATATCTCATTGTGGTTTTGACTTGAAGTTCCCTGATGATTAATGATGCGGAGCATCTTTTCATGTGTCTGTTGGCTGTCTGTATGTCTTCTTTGGATAAATATTCATTTAGGTCCTCTGCCCATTTTTAAAATCAGGTTGTTTGTTTTTTGATGCTAGGTTGTATGAGCTCCTTGTATAGTTTGGATATGAACCAATCTTTTATTAATGTGTCATGTATTTTAATATGATAACTAGTAGAAAGGTTTTGTTTGTTTTAGGACAGAACAATGATGGAAATTTTGATATTTATTTTTTAATATATATTTCTTCAGAATCATGGAGTGTGTTTAAGTGCTCCCAAGGTTATGGAAAAACTGTTTGAAACTTTCATAAAATTAACTTTGAAGAGTTCATATGGAAAATTCCCTCAGATTAATATATATTTTCAAAATGTACAATATATATGAATGACAAATATCTCTTAATTTTCCCTCCTATTTTCTCATTTTGGTCTACTTTGGTTCAGATTGTAGTGGAATTAATAGTGTGTATACTCTAACAAGTTAAAAGGAAAAGCTTATCAGTTTTATCATCTCATCTCATGTGAACTGATTAAATAATTTCTTGTGGGCATTGCTGTGTCAGGTACTTTGCAAAATAAGTTAATCATTCATTGGCCTGATCAGATCCTATAATCGGCTGATAGCAATGTGTTCTACAACCTGGAAACAGAATGGGTCCGAAAACAATTCTGCCCTAAACATTGGATCAAAGCAGTGCTTACCACTGAGTGTGCTTAGCCCATTGGTTCATTCATGAAACACTGGCAGTATACTTGCATCAACATTCTGTGAGGCTCTCACATAAGAAACAGTCCTGTGATGAGTTCATATTTTAATGGGATTAATATACAAACAAATAATTAGGATTAAATACCTTAGGAACTATAATAAGTTATCTATAAAATGCTGAGAAAAGCCTATGAAACATAACTCCATCTGGCAGAATCCTTCTCAAAGGATATGTCATTCGAACTAGTCTTGAAAGGTAAATAGGGATTTTTTCTGGGAAAAAGAGTGGGGGAGGAACAAAACCTATGCAAAGTCACAAAAGTGTAATAAAACATTCACTGTCAAGGTCTGAAGGGAAGAGTAAGTGTGGGTGCAGAATAAAGAAGGGAAAGGGAAAGTAATACAACCAAGAGGTTACAGAGAACCTATAAATGTATGTTATACTGAGTATATAAATCAGAGTTCCAAGTTGCAAACAACAGAATTCAAAATCAATGTCATGGAAATCCAGAGAGGGAAGACTTTCAAAGAGATGGGAGTGGAAAAGTGTGAGATTAAGCAACACGAGGACTGGAATTGGACCACTGAACTCATCAGTTACTAAAGTTACTATAGTAGTAAGAGACTATTCTCTAGGGCAGGCACAGATGTCAATAGCATCAACATTATTTAGAAATTTGTTAGAAATGCAGAATCTAGAGCCTGACCCAGACTTACTGAATCAGAAAATTAGAGATAAAATCCATCATTTAGAGGATTCTTACACAAGCTGAAGTTTGAGAATTGCTGCTGGGGTGTGCTTAGGAAAGAAGGATTTTTGTGGGTTGGAGGTAAAAATAATAAGTGCAGAAGAATAAACTGTCCCTTTGTGAAGTTTGTTGGGAAAAAAAAGAAGGAAAAGAAAAAAGATGGTGGTTTTGGATGAGATAGGATTAAGGAAGCATAATAATTCATCATGAAGTTTACTTATTAATACTTTTACATTTTCTAATTTTTTTTTAGTTTATTAAAATTTTAACTTTTTAAATAGTCAGATCTTGTGAATTTGTGTGATTATTTTCCATTGCAAACTTATTCACATATATTTCCATATTTTCTATTACCTTACCATGACTTACTTTCTTCCATCTTACATTTTAAAAATATGTCTGGAGTTTATTTCAGCAAATACTGGGTTGAATGGCTCTCAAGTGAAATATTTTTCCTTCAAAAGCCAGTTTCCTCAAAGTTGTTGATTTACTCTTCTGTCCCTAACTCTGTGTTATGAGTGAGTCTCTTCCTTTCTCAGATATTAAATACTTAAACACATATTTAATGAAGCGGCCCCTGCATGATGTATCCTTCCTTTTTAAAATTAGTTTATATTTTAACTTAAGGATAATTACTTTACAGAATTTTGTTGTTTTCTGTCAAACTTCAGCATGAATCAGCCATAGGTATACATATATCCCCTCCCTTTTGAACCTCCCTCCCATCCCACCCCTCTAGGTTGATACAGAGCCCCTATTTGGGTTTCTTGAGCCATACAGCAAATTCCCGTTGGCTATCTAGTTTACATATGGTAATGTAGGTTTCCATGTTACTCTTTGCAGACATCTCACCCTCTTCTCCCCTCTCCCCGTGTCCATAAGTCTATTCTCTATTCTCATGTCTGTTTCTCCATTGCTGTCCTGCAAATAAATTCTTCAGGACTATTGTTCTAGATTCTGTATATATGCATTAGAATATGATATTTATCTTTCTCTTTCTGACTTCACTCTTTAATAGGTTCTAGGTTCATTCTCCTCATTAGAACTGACTCATCCTTCTGAGGAAAGACACACCCCAGTATTACCTCCTGATAAGTTTATGATTAGTTAAATCTGCAGATTATCTTTATTTTTTTTAATTTTTTTATTTTTTTTAAAATTTTAAAATCTTTAATTATTACATGCATTCCCAAATTATTACATGAACCCCCCCTCCCACCTCCCTCCCCATAACATCTCTCTGGGTCATCCCCATGCACCAGCCCCAAGCATGCTGTATCCTGCGTCAGACATAGACTGGTGATTCAATTCTTACATGATATTATACCTGTTAGAATGCCATTCTCCCAAGTCATCCCACCCTCTCCCTCTCCCTCTGAGTCCAAAATTCCGTTATACATATCTGTGTCTTTTTTCCTGTCTTGCATACAGGGTCGTCATTGCCATCTTCCTAAATTCCATATATATGTGTTAGTATACTGTATTGGTGTTTTTCTTTCTGGCTTACTTCACTCTGTATAATTGGCTCCAGTTTCATCCATCTCATCAGAACTGATTCAAATGAATTCTTTTTTACAGCTGAGTAATACTCCATTGTGTATATGTACCACAGCTTTCTTATCCATTCATCTGCTGATGGACATCTAGGTTGTTTCCATGTCCTGGCTATTATAAACAGTGCTGCGATGAACATTGGGGTACATGTGTCTTAGATTATCTTTAAACTAATTCTTTCAAGACAGGTCTCCCTTGTTCAATCTCCCTTATTCAATTCTTATATGGACATCAGTGGAGATGTAGATTATAAATATAAAATTTTCTCAACATTCAGAAAACTAAGATCATGGCATTCAGTCTCTTCACTTCATGGCAAATAGTTGGGGAAACAATGGAAACAGTGACATATTTTATTTTGGGGGAACTCCAAAATCACTGCAGATGGTGACTATAGCCATGAAATTAAAAGACGCTTGCTCCTTGGAATAAAAGCTGTGACCAACCTAGACCATATACAAAGAAGAAGAGACATTATCTTGCCAACAAAAGTTCATCTAGTTAAAGCTATGGTTTTTCCCAGTAGTCATGTATGGATGTGTTGTACTATAGAGAAAGTTGTACTATAAAGCAAGCTGAGCACCAAAGAATTGATGGTTTTGAACTGTGGTGTTGGAGAAGACTCTTGAGAGTCCCTTGGACTGCAAGGAGATCCAACCAGTCTGTCCTAAAGGAGACCAGTCCTGGGTGTTCATTGGAAGGACTAATGTTGAAGCTGAAACTCCAATACTTTGGCCACCTAACGTGAAGAACTGACTCATTTGCAAACACCCTGATGCTGGGATGACTGAAGGCAGGAGGAGAAAGGGACAACAGAGGCTGAGATGCTTGGATGGCATCACTGACTCAATGGACACAAGTTTGAGTGAGCTCCTGGACTTGGTGATGGACAGGGAAGTCTGTTGTGCTGCAGTCCATGGGGTCGCAAAGATTCAGACACAACTGAGCAATTGAACTTTAACTTTATTCTAACCCAATTTCAGGCTAACAATAGAGATCAGCTCTAGGTCAGTGGTTCTCAGAGTTCCAGCCTCCCATTGTACTTCAAGGAGCCTGGACCTCAGTGTCCTATATTAATTCTTCCGGTAATACTGTTCTACACCAAAGTTGAGAACCATCACCCCAGTTGAGTTCAGTCGTGTCCGACTCTTTGAGACCCCATGAATCGCAGCGCGGCAGGCCTCCCTGTCCATCACCAACAACTCCCTGAGTTCACTCAGACTCATGTCCATCGGGTCAATGATTCAGATTTTATCTTTTATACACAACTGAATGGAGTTAAAACAGTGAATGTAGTATTCAAATCAGTAAGACCCAGGTATACTCACACAAGGGCTTCTCAGGTGCCACTTAGTGGTAAAGAATCCACCTTCCAATGCAGGAGATGCAAGAGACCTGGGTTCGATCTCTGGGTCAGGAAGATCCCCTGGAGGAGGGCATGACAACCCACTCAAGTATCCTTGCCTGGAAAATCCCATGGACAAAGGAACCTGGCGGGCTGCAGTCCATGGGTTTTGAAGAATCGGACATGACTGAAGTGCCTTAGTGCACATGCATACTCACACCTAGACCACCATATTGGCACAGAGCGGTGATTCTTGGACCGAGTTATCCAGAGAGCGCATTCATTTTTTACCTCCCATGACAGTAGTGCACTGCGTAATGCTAATGGTTTTTTCAGTTTGAAAGTGTTAGCATTCATGAGCAGATCAACATACTGGAGCAACTGGTTTACCATTGCTCTGACATTAAATGTTGAAAGATGGATTCAGTTTGGACATGGTTCTGCATTTTTAAAATCGATGAAATTAAAGTTGCCTTAAATGTAGGATTTGAGTTCTGTCCACATCGATATTTTAATGAGTAGCACAGTGCTTATCTCTTATATATGTGTGTGTGTGTGTGTTTAATTGAAGTATAGTTGATTTACAATGTTATGTTAAGATGTTCCTTAAATTTGTGTTCACCATGGGTAGGTGCCAATATTTATTGTACAATGTGTGGGTGATATATTTGATTTAAACTTATATTTTTCTTCTTTGCTAAAGATCAGCATTCTTTTTAGTTCCTATTAAAATTATATTCCATGGTAGGGGGAAATTACCTGCTGTAGAAAGACACTGACATTTTAGATTGGCTAACACTTCAAATATTTCTCAGGTGTAAATCTTTTAGCAAAACTTCATCACACTTGACCAAATACATTATTTTCTCTTTGAGTATGTTTAAACCCAATATATTTTAAAGCAAAATTAATTCATCTCTTTCTTATTTGTTTACAATAAATTAGTAAAATTGCCATTTTAAAGAATTATCTAATGGCTGTTAAGTCTTTTGAGCATTTTTATTTTTTATGAGAAAGTTAAAAAATACCTTTGAACTTAAGATTGATAATAAAGAAAGCATTAAAGACTGTAGATTGGATCTGGGAAACCAAGGTATTGTTAACATATAAACACAGGGTAGGGACGTGGGGGAGGAGTTGGGAAAACCCCTTCATCGAGCTTCCTGAGAATGTCTAAGTATTATTTCATCTTTGTATAAGGTAGCAACAATAGACATTTTAAAATAGAGCTCTGCCCAGTCGCAACATTAAGTTTCTTTTCTTATCTTAATTTTTCAAATAAAGCATTTCTTCCTTTACTCTACCTTTCTTGGATGAATTCCACAATAAGATCTTCTGGGAAGTTATCCTTCCTCCAGTCCTCCTAGCCCTCCTACCAAAAGCCTAACCCTTCACCACAAGATAGACGTAAAGGGTCAGGTAGCAGAAGGTACCTGAAAAGAGAAATCCAAAAACTGTGGGTTCACATTATTATTGAGGAAAAAGATGAAAAAGTTAGAGAAATGTTTCATGTTTCTGAAAGAGTACAGATTTCCAAAGTGATCGCCCATAAACTTTGTCATTAGAGTGTTCTAATAATGGCTACTGATGTGTGATTCAACTAGCAGGATGTTTCGATGAAAATTGAAAGACAGTTTTAATATGTGGCCCATCATTCCATAGTGTTACACTTGGCAAATAGTATCATCAACTATAAAGTCTATGATAATCACATCATTATATCAGATTGAAAATCCTATGTCCCTTCATCAGGGGAGCCCTGTCACACGTCTATTTCATCTTTGTAGGTATATTATAGTGGAAATTGTAAAAGTGTTAGTCACTCAGTCATGTCTGACTCTTTATGACCTTGGGGCCTGTAGCCAGGCTTTTTTGTCTGTGGCAAGAATACTGGATGGAGTAGCCATTCTCTTCTCCAGGGGATCTTCCTGACCCAGAGATCAAACCCTGGTTTTCTGCATTGCAGATAGATTCTTTACCATCTGAGCCACCAGGGAAATACACATTATAGGAGTTATTAGTTACACTATATAGTAGGTATATTATGTTATATTAGGTATATTATATCCTTATGTCTATTTCCTATGCATAGGAATCTGGAATGTTAGGTCCATGAATCAAGGTAAATTGGAGGTGGTCAAATAGGAGATGGCTAGAGTGAACTTTCACATTTTAGGAATTAGGAAACTAAAATGGACTGAAATGGGTGAATTTAACTCAGATGACCATTATATCTACTACTGTGGACAAGAATCCCTAAGAGGAAATGGAGTAGCCATCATAGTCAACAAAAGAGTCTGAAATGCAGTAATTGGATGCAATCTCAAAAACAAAAGAATGATACCTGTTTGTTTCCAAGGCAAGCCATTCAATATCAGAGTAATCCAAGTCTATGGCCCAACCAATAATGCTGAAGAAGATGAAGTTGAGTGCTTCTTTGAAGACCTACAAGACCTTCTAGAACTAACACCCAAAAGAGATGTCTTTTTCATCAGAGGGGACTGGAATGCAAAAGTAGGGAGCCAAGAAATACCTGGAGTAACAGGCTAATTTGGCTTGGAGTACAGAATGAAGCAGGGCAAAGGCTAATAGAGTTTTGCCAAGAGAATGCACTGGTCACAGCAAACACCCTCTTCCAACAACACAAAAGAAGACTACATGTGGACATCACCAGATGGTCAATACTGAAATCAGATTATTTATATTCTGCAGCCAAAGATGGAGAAGTTCTATACAGTCAGCAAAAAGAAGCCGGAAGCTGGCTGCGGCACAGACCATGAAATCCTTATTGCCAAATTCAGACTTAAAATGAAGAAAGTAGGGAAAACCACTAGGCCATTCAGGTATGACCTAAATCAAATCCCTTACGATTATACAGTGGAAGTGACAGATGGATTCAAGGGATTATAACTGAAAGACAGAGTGCATGAAGAGCAATGGATGGAGGTTCCTGACATTGTACAGGAGGCAGTGATCAAGACAATCCCCAAGAAAAAGAAATGCAAAAAGGCAAAACAGTTGTCTGAGGAGGCCTTACAAATAACTGCTCAGAAGAGAAGTGAAAAGAAAAGGAGAGAAAGAAGTATATATCCATTTGAATGCAGATTCCAAAGAATAGCAAGGAGAGATAAGAAAGCCTTTCTCAGTGATCAATGCAAAGAAATGGAGGAAAACAATAGAATGGGGAAGTCTAGAGACACTTCAAGAAAATTAAAGATACGGAGGGAATATTTCATGCCAAAATGGGCAAAATAAAGGACAGAAATGGTATGGACCTAACAGAAGCAGAAGATATTAAGAAGAGGGAGCAAGAATACACAGAAGAACTGTAGAAAAAAGATCTTCACAACCCAGATAATCATGATGGTGTGAGCACTCACCTAGGCTGAGACATCCTAGAATGTGAAGTCAAGTGGGCCTTAGAAAGCATCACTAGGAACAAAGCTAGTGGAGGTGATAGAATTCCAGTTGAGCTATTTCAAATCCTAAAAGATGATATTGTGAAAGTGCTGCACTCAATGTGCCAGCAAATTTGGCAAACTCAGCAGTGGCCATAGGACTGGAAAAGGTCAGTGTGCATTCTAATCACAAAGAAGCTCAGTTTAGTTCAGTCGCTCAGTCGTGTCCAACTCTTTGCGACACCATGAATAGCAACACGCCAGGCCACCCTGTCCCTCACCATCTCCCGGTGTTCACTCAGACTCACGTCCATCGAGTCCGTGATGCTATCCAGCCATCTCATCCTGGGTCGTCCCTTTCTCCTCCTGCCCCCAATCTCTCCCAGCAACAGAGTGTTTTCCAATGAGTCAACTCTTCGCATGAGATGTCCAAAGTACTGGAGCTTCAGCTTTAGCATCATTCCTTCCAAAGAAATCCCAGGGCTAATCTCCTTCAGAATGGACTTGTTGGATCTCCTTGCAGTCCAAGGGACTCTCAAGAGTCTTCTCCAACACCACAGTTCAAACACATCAATTCTTTAGCTTTCAGCCTTCTTCACAGACCAACTCTTACATCCATACATGACCACAGGAAAAACTGTAGCCTTGACTAGATGGACCTTAGTTGGCAAAGTAATCTCTCTGCTTTTGAATATACTATCTAGGTTGGTCATAACTTTTCTTCCAAGGAGTAAGCGTCTTTTAATTTCATGGCTGCAATCACCATCTGTAGTGTTTTCAGAGCCCAAAAAGTAAAGAAACACTGTTTCTACTGTTTCCTCATCTATTTCCCATGAAGTGATGGGACCAGATGCCATGATCTTCGTTTTCTGAATGTTGAGCTTTAAGCCAACTTTTTCACTCTCCTCTTTCACTTTCATCAAAAGTCTTTTTAGTTCCTCTTCACTTTCTGCCAGAAGGGTGGTGTCATCTGCATATCTGAGGTTATTGATATTTCTCCCAGCAATCTTGATTCGAGCTTGTGTTTCTTCCAGTCCAGTGTTTCTCATGATGTACTCTGCATAGAAGTTAAATAAGCAGGGTGACAATATACAGCCTTGACGTACTCCTTTTCCTATTTGGAACCAGTCTGTTGTTCCATGTCCAGTTCTAACTGTTGCTTCCTGACCTGCATACAGATTTCTCAAGAGGCAGGTCAGGTGGTCTGGTATTCCCATCTCTTTCAGAATTTTCCACAGTTTATTGTGATCCACACAGTCAAAGGCTTTGGCATAGTCAATGAAGCAGAAATAGATGTGTTCCTGGAACTCTCTTGCTTTTCCATGATCCAGTGGATGTTGGCAATTTGATCTCTGGTTCCTCTGCCTTTTCTAAAACCAGCTTGAACATCAGGGAGTTCACGGTTCACGTATTGCTGAAGTCTGGCTTGGAGAATTTTGAGCACTACTTTACTAGCATGTGAGATGAGTGCAATTGTGTGGTAGTTTGAGCATTCTTTGGCATTGCCTTTCTTTGGAATTGGAATGAAAACTGACCTTTTCCAGTCCTGTGGCCACTGCTGAGTTTTCTAAACTTGCGGGCATATTGAGTGTAGCACTTTCACAGCATCATCTTTCAGGATTTGAAACAGCTCAACTGGAATTCTGTCATCTCCACTAGCTTTGTTCATAGTGATGCTTTCTAAGGCCCACTTGACTTCACATTCCAAGATGTCTGGCGCCAGATTAGTGATCATATCATCGTGATTATCTGGGTCGTGAAGATCTTTTTTGTACAGTTCTTCTGTGTATTCTTGCCACCTCTTCTTAATATCTTCTGCTTCTGTTAGGTCCAGACAATTTCTGTCCTTTATTGAGCCCATCTTTGCATGATATGTTCCCTTGGTATCTCTAATTTTCTTGAAGAGATCTCTAGTCTTTCCCATTCTGTTGATTTCCTTTATTTCTTTGCATTGATCACCTAAGAAGACTTTCTTATCTCTTCTTGCTATTCTTTGGAACTCTGCATTCAGATGCTTATCTTTCCTTTTCGCCTCTCTTCTTTATGGTAAGTATTGCAAGAGGGCATCAGAGGGCAGACACATTGAAACCATACTCACAGGAAACTAGTCAATCTAATCACACTAGGACCACAGCCTTGTCTAACTCAATGAAAGCAAGCCATGCCTGCGGGCTACCCAAGATGGGCAGGTCATGGTGGAGAAGCCTGACAGAATGTGGTCCACTGGAAAAGGGAATGGCAAGCCACTTCAGTATTCTTGCCTTGAGAACCCCATGAACAGTAGGAAAAGGCAAAGTGATAGGATACTAAAAAAGGAACTCCCCAGGTCATTAGGTGCCCAATATGCTACTGGAGACCAGTGGAGAAATAACTCCAGAAAGAATGAAGGGATGGAGCCAAAGCAAAAACAATACCCAGTTGTGGATGTGATTGGTGATAGAAGCAAGATCCGATGCTGTAAAGAGCAGTATTGTATAGGAACCTGGAATATCAGGTTCATGAATCAAGGCAAATTGAAAGTGGTCAAACAAGAGATGGCAAGGGTGAACGTCGACATTCTAGGAATCAGCAAACTAAAATGGACTGGAATGGGTGAATTTAACTCAGATGAACATTACATCTACTACTGCGGGCAGGAATCCCTCAGAAGAAATAGAGTAGCCATCATGGTCAACAAAAGAGTCCGAAATGCAGTACTTGGATGCAATCTCAAAAACAACAGAATGACCTCTGCTCGTCTCCAAGGCAAACCATTCAATATCACAGTTATCCAAGTCTATGCCCCAACCAGTAATGCTAAAGAAGTTGAAGTTGAACGGCTTTGTGAAGACCTACAAGATCTTTTAGAACTAACACCCAAAAAGAGATGTCCTTTTCATTATAGGGGACTGGAATGCAAAAGTAGGAAGTCAAGAAACACCTGGAGTAACAGGCAAATCTGGCCTTGGAATGCGGAATGAAGCAGGGCAAAGACTAGAGTTTTGCCAAGAAAATGCACTGGTCATAGCAAACACCCTCTTCCAACAACACAAGAGAAGACTCTATACATGGACATCACCAGATGGTCGACACCGAAATCAGATTGATTATATTCTTTGCAGCCAAAGATGGAGAAGCTCTACACAGTCAACAAAAACAAGACCAGGAGCTGACTGTGGCTCAGATCATGAACTCCTTATTGCTAAATTCAGACTTAAATTGAAGAAAGTAGGGAAAACCACTAGACCATTCAGGTATGACCTAAATCAAATCCCTTATGATTATACAGTGGAAGTGAGAAATAGATTTAAGGGTCTAGATCTGATAGATAGAGTGCCTGATGAACTATGGAATGAGTTTCATGACATTGTACAGGACACAGGGATCAAGACCATCCCCATGGAAAAGAAATGCAAAAAAGCAAAATGGCTGTCTGGGGAGGCCTTACAAATCCCAAAGAAAGGCAATGCCAAAGAATGCTCAAATTACTACTGCACATTTGTATTCATCTCACACATTAGCAAAGTAATGCTCAAAATTCACCAATCCAGGCTTCAACAGTACATGATCCATGAACTTCCAGATGTTCAAGCTGAATTTAGAAAAAGTAGAGGAACCAGAGATCAAATTGCCAATATCCATTGGATCATCAAAAAGGAAGAGAGTTCCAGAAAAACATCTATTTCTGCTTCATTGACTATGCCAAAGCCTTTCCCTGTGTGGACCACAACAAGCTGTGGAAAATTGTTCAAGAGATGGGAATACCAGACCACATGACCTGCCTCTTGAGAAATCTGTATGCAGGTCAGGAAGCAACAGTTAGAACTGGACATGGAACAACAGACTGATTTCAAATTGGGAAAGGAGTACATTGAGGCTGTATATGGTTACCCTGCTTATTTAACTTATATGCAGAGTACATCATGAGAGACGCTGGACTGGATGAAGCACAAACTGGAATCAAGATTGCTGGGAGAAATATGAATAACCTCAGATATTCAGATGACACTACCCTTATGGCAGAAAGCGAAGGAAAACTAAAGAGCCTCTTGATGAGAGTGAAAGAGGAGAGTGAAAAAGTTGGCTTAAAGCTCAACATTCAGGAAACTAAGATCATGCCAGCTGGTCCCATCTCTTCATGGCAAATAGTTGGGGAAACAATGGAAACAGTGACAGATTGTAATTTTTTGGACTGCAAATGATGGTGGCTACAGCCATGAAATTAAAAGATGCTTGCTCCTTGGAAGAAAAGTTATGACCAAACTAGAGAGCATATTAAAAAGCAGACACATTACTTTACCAACAAAGGTCCATGAAGTCAAAGGTATGGTTTTTCCAGTAGTCATGTATGAATGTGAGTTGGACTATAAAGAAAGCTCAGTGCTGGAAAATTGATGCTTTTGAAGTGTAGTGTTGGAGAAGACTTTTCAGAGTCCCTTGGACTTCAAGGAGATCCAACCAGTCCATCCTAAAGGAAATCAGTCCTGAATATTCATTTGAAGGCCTGATGCTGAACCTGAAACTCCAATACTTTGGCCACCTGATGTGAAGAACTGACTCATTTGAAAAGACCCTGATGCTGGGAACAATTGAAGGCAGGAGAAGAAGTGGACGACAGAGGATGAAATGGTTAGATGGCAATTCTGACTCAATGGACATGCATTTGAGTAATCTCTGGGAGCTGGTGATGGATAGGGAGGCCTGGCGTGCTGCAATCCATGGGGTCACAAAGAGTTAGACACAACTGAGCGACTGAACTGAACTGAACTGATGTCTATTTCATCTTGGTAGGTATATTATAGTTAGGTATATTGTTATAGTGACATTGTGCTGAAAGCACTGAATTAATGCATGAGTGACTTATACAATTCTCTCCTCATAAAATCACTGTTTCTCAGTCAGAAAATTAGAAATACCCCTATTAACAAATACTTCACAGGTTACTGGTACCTTTTTAAACTAGCAATTTGCTATTTTTATACTTATGTTTGCATGTATATATATATATATATATATATATATATGTATATATATATATACAGATCAGTTCAGTTCAGTTCAATCACTCAGTCGTGTCTGACTCTGTGACCCCATGAATCGCAGCATGCCAGGCCTCTCTGTCCATCACCAACTCCCGGAGTTCAACCAAACTCATGTCCATCAAGTCGGTGATGCATCCATCTCTGTTATCCCCTTCTCCTCCTGCCCCTAATCCCTCCCAGCATTAGAGTCTTTTCCAATGAGTCAGCTCTTCGCATGAGGTGGCAAAGTATTGGAGTTTCACCTTTAGCATCAGTCCTTCCAATGAACACCCAGGACTGATCTCCTTTAGAATGGACTGGTTGGATCTCCTTGCAGTCCAAGGGACTCTCAACAGTCTTCTCCAATATCACAGTTCAAAAGGTTCAATTCTCTGGTGCTCAGCTTTCTTCACAGTCCAACTTTCACATCCATACATGACCACTGGAAAAACTGTAGCCTTGACTAGATGGACCTTTGTTGGCAAAGTAATGTGTCTGCTTTTTAATATGCTATCTAGTTTGGTCATAACTTTCCTTCCAAGGAGTAAGCATCTTTTAATTTCCTAGCTGCAATCACCATCTGCATATGTATATATCAGACACTTGTGCTTACTGTATTATACGATGAAATTCCTGGTACCTACCGTGATGGATTTTAACAAATACATTTTCACTTGTTTAACTAAAATCCATTCTCGAAGCCTCAAGAGAACCATGGGGTCTCCTACGCTCACTGACTGACTGTGATATGTCAATAGTTCAATATCCAGTATGGCCATTTCCCTATTCTAAAGGTCACCTTGTAAATAAAGCTATTTAGTTGAAAAGGACATTGGAAATATATATAACTCTCTGATAAGGCAGGGGAAACACTAAACAGCAAAAGGTTATGGCTCCCATAATAGAGTAAATGTCATGAGGTCAATATTTAAATACTCATTATTCCTGTTGTATTACACTTGCAGGAAGTGTTTCGTGAACATTTCACTTCTTTTGGTAAGTATAAACAAGTTTTTAAAATAAATATAGTTATCAGTGATGTAAACTCAAAGAAGGAGAAAGTTATGTATAAAGTTACAGTTTTCACTTAATAGAAGTTGTGACTTTGGCTTGTAATCAGGATCAATTACTCAACTATTAGTTCTCCCTGCAGAAGCATGTTCTCCCCTCTATGGCTGGTCAAATCCAAACTTAAAGTATTTAAGCAAGTCTGATGCCCTAACCCTGTGTTGCTATTAGTAAACAGAGGTGATATAGAGTTATTTCTCAGTAACGATGGCCTTTTGGGAATAAGAAAGAAAAAAACCTAAGTGCTGTTTTTAAATTAAACTATCCAGTTTGGGATATTGTGATCTACACAGCTTCGGACAATCTCTTACTTTCGTATGCATTTCTTGAACTTTTTTCTGTAGGACACAGGAAGCCTTCATGATGGTAGAAGATTTTCTCCCTCCTTTCAAAAGCTTCAAGTTCAGTTCAAGTATAAATTAAGAAGTCCCCTTCACACTTAGTTGTAAGATTTGAATATTTATAATATCTGTGATTGTAGAGTAATTAGGCTTATTATTTTCCACTTCATTACTATATTTGTATTGTCATTTAAAATTTTCAGTTTAGAAACTTTATACAGATTTAAAGAATATGGTCATCACTTAAAACAACTGTGACTTCCTTTTATAAAATTCTATTTTGTCTTGGATATGTTCAGTTTATCAGCCTGTAAACTGTAAAGCAAATCATCATCTAGAGGGGAGATTTTACCTTTGGAAAGAGGTGACTGTGAAAAACCTGGTGACCAAATGGGGAAGTGATACTCTTTTTTTTTTTGTAAAGAAGTAAATTCCTCTATGTTTTCCCTGTGTGTTTTCTACGAGTCTATAGCTCATACTGAGATCCCAGACTGATTAGGAACTCTTAGCATTTGAGCAAAAATACATTGATTTTTATTCTCAGTAAACTCAGAATGAATGAATAAATGAATTCAATGAATATTGATTAAATATCTAATATATGTCAGGTACACTTTTAGATGTCTAGTAACAGTTCTGTACAAAAATATTTATACTCCTGGTATTTACATCCTAGAAAGTGAGAAATATATATAAATATATATATGATAAATAAATAAGCTTAAGAGTAGGTTAAGAGAAAGATTAAGTATGGAGGGAAAATGTCATGTTGGGTTACAATTTTAGATATTGTGGTCAAGGAAAGTCACTCTGAAAAGATACTATTTGAGCAAAGACATGACAGAAGTGAGGGAAGGGGCATTAAGATGTCTGAGGGGAAGAGCATTCCAGATGGAAGCAACTGGTCCATGATAGGAGCTGTGGGAAGAGATCCTGCTAGATGGGCAGAGTAAAACCAGGAGGTAAGGCAGGAGCAGAACCTGTAGGGCCTCTGGGTTAACAAGAAGACTCTGAATGGGTCAGGAAGCCATTGAGTTCAGTTCAGTTCAGTCGCTCAGTCATGTCCGACTGTTTGTGACCCCATGAATCGCAGCACACCAGGCCTCCCTGTCCATCACCAACTCCCAGAGTTCACCCAAACTCATGTCCATCGAGTTGGTGATGCCATCCAGCCACCTCATCCTCTATCGTTCCCTTCTTCTCTTGCCCCCAATCCCTCCCAACCCCCCACCCCACCCCAGTATCAGAGTCTTTTCCAATGAGTCAACTCTTCACATGAGGTGGCCAAAGTATTGGAGTAAGATGGTAGGTGTTGGGAGAGGCATCAGAGGGCAGACACACAAACCATAATCACAGAGAACTAATCAATCTAATCACATGGACCACAGCCTTGTCTAACTCAATGAAACTAAAGAAGCCATTAGAAAATTTTTAACAGTCAAATGTATTTATATTAGTTATACTTTAAAAAGATCATTCTGGCAGCTCTGTTAAAAGTAGAGTAGAGGCAGACAATGGAGAAGGCAATGGCAATGCACTCCAGTACTCTTGCCTGGAAAATCCCATGGATGGAGGAGCCTGGTAGGCTTCAGTCCATGGGGTCACTAAGAGTTGGACAAGACTGAGTGACTTCACTTTCACTTTTCAGTTTGATGCTTTGGAGAAGGAAATGGCAACCCGCTCCAGTGTTCTTGCCTGGAGAATCCCAGGGATGGGGGAGCCTGGTGGGCTGCTGTTTATGGGGTCGCACAGAGTCAGACACGACTGAAGTGACTTAGCAGCAGCAGCAGCAGCAGCATCAGAGGCAGACAAGGGCTAAAGAAGTGAGACCAGTTACAAGGCCATTACAATAATAATGGTAGAAGATGATGGTGGATTAGATTAGGGAGAGTTATCGACCAAGGTCCCAATAGGAAACAGGTGACACAGTTAAATATTAATAATTCAAAGAGAGAATTTTGTTAGTTGTTTCACAAATGGGTTAATTATAAAGTGTGGGTGGTGTATAGGAGAAACAAATGGGATGGTGTAGTAACCCGTGATGAGTAATTCTTACTAAGCCTGGGCCAAAAAGGATAAAGAAAGAAGAGTTCCAGAACCTGACGAAAGGGTAGAGTTGTGTAGAGAAGGTCCCCTTGAGAGGGGCAGGGACAGAGCCATCCCAAATGACCTCACAGAGTGAGCCAGTGTGATAGATAATATGACCTCACTCTCTTCCATCCACCCAATTGCCCTTAAAGGCTCTCCATCGGCTCAACCCAGTCAAGGGTCAGAGAGCAAGGAAACCTTCCATGTCCTTACACGGTCAGTCTCCTGGGGCAGAAAGCAAACTGGAACCTGGGGAACACGTGTACACCCGTGGTGGATTCATGCTGATGTATGGCAAAACCAATACAATATTTTAAGTAATTAGCCTCCAATTAAAATAAATAAATTTATATTTTTAAAAAAAGTAGATCTGAAGAGACAAATAGAAGTTATCCACCAGAATCTCCTACTCTTGCCCTCAGCTTTTTTCTTTTTTCTTTCTTCTGGCTAAAAAATTTGTCTTCAACCTAGGGAAAGCAAGAAATTCCATTAGATATCATAATACTATGGATGTTGTCTGTACAGTAATTCTCCTAACTACCATTTTCCATGATAAGCACCATTTCTGTTATTCATATAAAGTGGTAGAAAAACAAGAGAAAGAATTAAGCGACATAAAACAGAGCTACGACAGCGTTTGCTTCTGTATTTGATCATGAGCCAAAATTGGTACTCACAATTACCTTCTTCAAATCACTGTATATTTTTCTCTTCCTTGGCCAGCAACCACATAGTCAGATTCTTAACTTGGAGGAATACATGACACTTCACTCGTACAAGATATGAGCCCTTGATGCTTTGTCGTTTTTTGTCTTGCCACATTTTCCCACTGGTCAAATACTTCTGGTTAAAGCAGTACTCATGGTACCCCACCACATGCATGGGTCCCTAAAGTAATCTTCTTGCACCCATTATGTAGCAGTGACTCATTTAGAGATCAGGATCAATCTAGAACAGCCTAAAACAAGGACTTGCTTCTCTCACTGTTGGCTCAATGGCACAAGGATCATAAAATGACAAGGGTGAAGTCTTGGTTTCCAAATTGTTAAATCCACGGTAATATTTCCTGATGGAAGCATTTGAGGTGGACACCAGGGCCTCAAAACACAGGTGTGTTAGATTGTGAAGATATAAAGAAAATATTTTGTCAAGTGGTTTATTGGTAAAATAGTGAGAGATCATTACACCACTGGGTTCCTTGATGATGTTACAAAAATGAAGGAATATGCATTGGCCATATATGTAAGGCATATATTACATCTATCACTTTGCACCCAATATACCTTAGACTGGCACTGCATTCCATGCTAAGCCGGATAGGCATGATGCCACTACTTGCCCTGGATATCTCTTGTCCCGTTTCTTCCTTTTCTATATGTGCAACTCAATAGCAGAGTCTCACTTTGAAGGTCTATTTCTTGAGTAACTTTTGGTAGCAATTACTGCCATCTGAGTTCTCAATCAGGAAACAAATGCCCTACACAAATTAGGATAATTTAAAGGTTTATCTACAAAGTGACTATTTACAAAAGTGTAGGTGGAATATAACGAAACTACAGGGGACAGTGTGATGAGTTCTTGCAACTATCAGAGAACTTGTTACCACTCCTAGGCCAGAAGAAACTGAACCCAGAAGCAGACAGTAGTGTGAAGGAGGCTTCCTTGGGAGGAATCAGTTCAGGTGAGTCGCTCAGTCATAGCTGACTCTTTGTGACCCCATGAATCACAGCACATGAAGGTTCCCTGTCCATCATCAATTCCCAGAGTTTACTCAAACTCATGTCCATTGAGTCGGTGATGCCATCCAGCTCTGTTGTCCCCTTCTCCTCCTGCTCCCAATCCCTCCCAGCATCAAGGTCTTTTCCAATAAGTCAACTCTTTGCACGAGGTGGCCAAAGTATTGGAGTTTCAACATTAGCATCAGTCCTTCCAATGAATATTTAGGACTGATCTCCTTTAGAATGGACTGGTTAGATCTCCTTGCAGTTCAAGGGACTCTCAAGAGTCTTCTCCAACACCACAGTTCAAAAGCATCAGTTCTTCGGCGCTCAGCTTTCTTCACAGTCCAACTCTCACATCCATACATGACCACAGGAAAAACCATAGACTTGACTAGACAGACATTTGTTGGCAAAGTTGGCTTAAAGCTCAACATTCAGAAAACTAAGATCATGGCATCTGGTCCCATTACATCATGGGAAAAAGATGGGGAAACAGTGGAAACAGTGTCAGACTTTTATTTTTTTTGGGGGGAGGGTTGGTGGCAGGGGAGCTCCAATATCACTGCAGATGGTGACTGCAGCCATGAAATTAAAAGATGCTTACTCCTTGGAAGGAAAGTTATAACCAACCTAGATAGCTTATTGAAAAGCAGAGACATTACTTTGCCAACAAAAGTCCATCTAGTAAAAGCTATGGTTTTTCCAGTGGTCATATATGGATGTGAAAGTTGGACTGTTAAAAATCTGAGCGCTGAAGAATTGATGCTTTTGAACTGCGGTGTTGGTGAAGACTCTTGAGAGTCCGTTGGACTGCAAGGAGATCCAACCAGTCCATCCTAAAGAAGATCAGTCCTGGGTGTTCTTTGGAAGGACTGATGCTAAAGCTAAAACTCCAGTACTTTGGCCACCTCATGCAAAGAGTTGACTCTTGGAAAAAGCCTCTGATGCTTTTTGGGGATTGGGGGCAGGAGGAGAAGGGGATGACACAGGATGAAATGGCTGGATGGCATCCCCAACTCGATGGACATGAGTTTGGGTGAACTCCGGGATTTGGTGATGGACAGGGAGGCCTGGCATGCTGCAATTCATGGGGTCACAAACAATCAGACATGACTGAGTGACTGAACTGAACTGAACTGAATGTCTTTGCTTTTTAATATGCTATGTAAATTGGTCATAACTTTCCTTCCAAGGAGTAAGCGTCTTTTAATTTCATGGCTGCAATCACCATCTTCAATGATTTTGGAGCTCAAAAAAATAAAGTCAGCCACTGTTTCCACTGTTTCCCCGTCTATTTCCCATGAAGTGATGAGACCAGATGCCGTGTTCTTAGTTTTCTGAATGTTGAGCTTTAAGACAAGCTTTTCACTCTCCTCTTTCACTTTCAACAAGAGGCTTTTTAGTTCCTCTTCACTTTCTGCCATAAGAGTGCTGTCATCTACATATCTGAGTTTATTGATATTTCTCGCAGCAATCTTGATTCCAGCTTGTGCTTCTTCCAGCCCAGAGTTTCTCATGATGTAGTCTGCATAGAAGTTAAATAAGCAATGTGACAACATACAGCCTTGATGTACTCCTTTCCCAATTTGGAACCAGTCTGTTGTTCCATGTCCAGTTCTAACTGTTGCTTCCTGACCTGCATGTAGGTTTCTCAAGAGGCAGGTCAGGTGGTCTGGTATGCCCATCTCTTTCAGAATTTTCCACAGTTTATTGTGAGCCACACAGTCAAAGGCTTTGGCATAGTCAATAAAGCAGAAATAGATGTTTTTCTGGAACTCTCTTGCTTTTTCGATGATCCAGCGGATTTGGCAATTTGATCTCTGGTTCCTCTGCCTTTTCTAAAACCAGCTTGAACGTCTGGAGTTTCACAGTTCATGTACTGCTGAAGCCTGGCTTGGAGAATTTTGAGCATTACTTTACTAGCGTGTGAGATGAGTGCAATTGTGTGGTAGTTTGAGGATTCTTTGGCATTGCCTTTCTTTGGGATTGGAATGAAAACTGACCTTTTCCAGTCCTGTGGCCACTGCTGAGTTTTGCAAATTTGCTGGCATATTGAGTGCAGCACTTTCACAGCATCATCTTTCAGGATTTGAAACAGCTCAACTGGAATGCCATCACCTCCACTAGCTTTGTTCATAGTGATGCTTTCTAAGGCCCATTTGACTTCACATTCCAGGATGTCTGGGCCTAGGTGAGTGATCACACCATCGTGATTATCTGAGTCGTGAAGACCTTTTTTGTACATGTCTTCTGTGTATTCTTGCCACCTTTTCTTAATATCTTCTGCTTCTGTTAGGTCCAGACCATTTCTGTCCTTTATCGAGCCCATCTTTGCATGAAATGTTCCCTTGGTATCTCTAATTTTCTTGACGAGATCTCTAGCCTTTCCCATTCTGTTTTTTTCCTCTATTTCTTTGCACTGATCTCTGAGGAAGGCTTTCTTATCTCTCCTTGCTATTCTTTGGAACTCCTGCATTCAGATTCTTATATCTTTCCTTGTCTCCTTTGCCTTTCACTTCTCTTCTTTTCACAGCTATTTGTAAGGCCTTCTCAGACAGCTATTTTGCTTTTTTGCATTTCTTTTCCATGGGGATGGTCTTGATCCCTGTCTCCTATACAATGTAATGAACCTCTGTCCATAGTTCATCAGGCACTCTGTCTATCAGATCTAGTTCCTTAAATTTATTTCTCATTTCCAGTGTATAATCATAAGAGATTTGACTTTGGCCACACCTGAATGGTCTAGTGGTTTTCCCTACTTCAATTTCAGTCTGAATTTGGCAATAAGGAGTTCATGATCTGAGCCACAGTCAGCTCCCAGTCTTATTTTTGCTGACTGTATAGAGTTCTCCATCTTTGGCTGCAAGAACATAATCAATCTGATTTTAGTGCTGGCCATCTGGTGATGTCCATTAGTAGAGTTTTCTCTTGTGTTGTTGGAAGAGGGTGGTTGCTACGACCAGTGCATTCCTTTTGCAAAACTGTATTAGCCTTTGCTCTGCTTCATTCTGTACTCGAAGGCTTCATTCTGTTACCCCAGGTGTTTCTTGACTTCCTACTTTTGCATTCCAGCCCCTATCATGAAAAGGACATCTTTTTTGGATGTTAGTTCTAAAAGGTCTTGTAGATCTTCATAGAACTGTTCAACTTCAGCTTCTTCAGCATAACTGTTTGGGACATATACTTGGATTACTGTGATATTGAATGGTTTGCCTTGGAAATGAACAGAGATCATATTGTCATTTTGGGGACTGCATGTAAGAATTGCATTTTGGACTCTTTTTTTTTTTGACTATGATGGCTAATCCATTTCTTCTCTGGGATTCCTGCCCACAGTAGTAGATACAATTGTCATCTGAGTTAAATTCACCCATTCCAGTCCATTTTAGTTCGCTGATTCCTAGAATGTCAATGTTCACTCTTGCCATCTCCTGTTGACCACTTCCAATTTGCCTTGATTCATGGACCTGACATTCCAGATTCCTATGCAATATTGCTCTTTACAGCATCGGACCTTGCTTCTATCTATCACCAGTCACATTCATAACTGGGTTTTTTTTTTTTTGCTTTGGCTTCATCCCTTTATTCTTTCTGGACAATTCTTTCTTGAGAGGAATAGGAGCCTTCAATAGAGACATGCCAGACTGAGGGGTCGCAGGAGAGAAGCCAGACATAATCCTCTGAACTCAGCCTCTCTTTATCCTCTGCAGTCCTTATCTGTGCTTCTGCACCTCACTGGCAGATAGCAGGTAAGAACTGACTTAGAGAGCTGGGTGGAGAAGGGTGGAGGAGGCCAGCAGGAGACACCTGGATGGCAGTGACAGAAGTGCCGAAAAGAGTTTAGTGAAGGACAGTGACGTTGCTGTAAGGCAACTCTGTGGACTGTAGCCTGCCAGGCTTCTCCATCCATGGAATTTTTCAGGCAAGAGTACTGGAGTGGGTTGCCATTTCCTTCTCCAGGGGATCTTCTTGACCCAGGGATTGAACCCGGGTCTCCCACATTACAGACGCTTTACCTTCTGAGCCACCAGGAAGCTGAAAAGAGTTTGGATTCTCTCAATTTGAAGGCAGAGCAGATAGGATTTGCTGACGGATTAATTACGGGGTATGAGAGAGAGAAATTGAGGGTGACTATAGTTAAAAATTATCTAAATGATGTAGGTAAATAACACCTTTCATCTGAAAGGTGAAATCAACATTTACTGAGATGGAGGAGAATGTGAAAAGAAAAAGTTTAGGTGGTGTAAAATAGAGATGCTTGATTGGTGATCTGTTCAATTCTGATGCCTATTAGACATCCAGGGTGTTTGATGTATCACCCTAGGGTTCTGGGGAGAGATTCAACTTAGAAATGCTTACAGTTATGAGTCTTGATGAGATTACCATAAAAAGTGAATAGAGAAAACTCTTAAGGGCTTAGCCCAAATACAGCAATGATTAGAGTTTAGGATGATTAAGAAGAATGGTAAAGCTGATTGAAGGTTTCAATGGAATAGAAGAAAAGCAAGTTTGATATCCTGGAGGCTAAATGTAGTGGGTATTTCTAAAAGATGAGTTGTCAAATGATACTGACTAAATAGGTGAGGATGATTAACATTGCTTTAGAAAATGTGAAGTCATTGATAACCTTCGTGTTTAGTAGACTAGTTGGGACAAAAGCTTGAGTAGAGTGAGTTCAGGAGAGAATGGAACACGCAGAAAATTTTCTATAAAGGGCAGAAAGAGTGTGGTGTTTTCTGGAGGGGAAGATGGGGTTCTTAGTTTCTGTTGTTGTTATTGTAATGATGAGAGATATCAAGTGCTTGGTTACATGATGAAAGAAATGATCCTTTTGTAAAAGAGGAACCGTTGATGATTTAGCAGAAAGAGAGATGAATTGGCAGAGAAATATCCTCTAATAGGTCAAAATGGGGTAGCTGGTCTTAACTAGATACATGACAGTTTATTATTGCACTAGGAGAGAAAAATAGACTCTATGAGCTCATGGGAAGCTAGGAGAACACTTCTGGTGAGGAGACCTTAGGGAGTCCAATCTGATTCCTTCTATAATCTCCCTTAAGTTGGAGTAAGGTTATCAACTAACAGTGAAGATAAAGGAGGAAATGTTGGACATTCGAGGAATGGAGCAGGAGAATGAATGGACTAAGGAAATACAGGGTGTTTTCTGGATAGTGTTGATGCACTGCATAAGGTTCTTTAAGAACAGTCTTCAGTTCAGTTCAGTCGCTCAGTCATGTCCGACTCTTTGCGACCCCATGAATTGCAGCACGCCAGGCCTCCCTGTCCATCACAAACTCCCAGAGTTCACGTCCATCGAGTCACTGATGCCATCCAGCCATCACATCCTCCGTCGTCCCCTTCCCCTCCTGCCCCCAATCCCTCCCAGCATCAGAGTCTTTTCCAATGAGTCAACTCTTCGCATGAAGTGGCCAAAGTACTGGAGTTTCAGCTTGGTGCATTCAGCTGTGTGGGTACAGATTGGGAGTAGATCCATATGGAATTGCAAAGAGTTGGACACGACGGAGCAACTGAACAACAACGAGGACTGCAGTTTAGCCAGCAAGTTTGGAGAAGTCTAAAGATAGATGTCATCCTCTGGTTAAACTTCAGTGACAGTAAGCAAATGCTCTTTGTTTCTAATACTGTTACCAAAGGTAATTATTAAACTATAAGCTTCACTGTGGAATACAGTCATGTTTTTCAAGGTTAACTTTAATACAACATCAGGCATTTCAAGTCATATAATTAAATTTAATTAAAATATTTATGTGCTGCTACTGTTAAGAAATAAAAAGATGGAATCTAGGCACATTTTACCATGGCATGATAAAAGCGTTAAATTAGTTAGTTTTGTAAAGTGTTGCTTTGATTTTGTATTAGTTATGGAGTGATCTTTAGTTGTCATTTCCCAACAAATTATGGAAAGATTATCCTTAAGAGAACTGAGATGGTTCTTTCATTCTGGGTTTTGACCATTAGATCTGTATGTTAGTTTCTAGTTTGTAAAATGAGATGTCAGTTCTACATGATACAGTGGAATGAATGAATGGGAGTTCTGCCCTTCAGTGTAGGTATGAAAGTGAAAGTGAAAGTCACTCAGTTCAGTTCAGTTCAGTCGCTCAGTCGTATCCAACTCTTTGCGACCCCATGAATCGCAGCACACCAGGCCTCCCTATCCATCACCATCTCCCAGAGTTCACTCAGACTCACG
Organism: Ovis canadensis; assembly: GCF_042477335.2. NCBI lineage: Eukaryota > Metazoa > Chordata > Mammalia > Artiodactyla > Bovidae > Ovis > Ovis canadensis. The sequence continues at coordinate 19,651,341 of NC_091257.1, forward strand.
TCCATCGAGTCTGTGATGCCATCCAGCCATCTCATCCTCTGTCGTCCCTTTCTCCTCCAGCCCCCAACCCCTCCCACTATCAAAGTCTTTTCCAATGAGTCAACTCTTTACATGAGGTGGCCAAAGTACAGGAGCCTCAGCTTTAGCATCATTTCTTCTAAAGAAATCCCAGGGCTAATCTCCTTCAGAATGGACTGGTTGGATCTCCTTGCAGTCCAAAGGACTCTCAAGAGTCTTCTCCAACACCACAGTTCAAAAGCATCAATTCTTTGGCACTCAGACTTCTTTCCAGTCCAACTCTCACATCCATACATGACTACTGAAAAAACCATAGCCTTGACTAGATGGACCTCAGTCAGCAAAGTAATGTCTCTGCTTTTGAATATATTATCTAGGTTGGTCATAACTTTTCTTCCAAGGAGTAAGTGTCTTTTAATTTCATGGCTGCAGTCACCATCTGCAGTGTTTTTGGAGCCTCCCAGAAATAAAGTCTGACACTGTTTCCACTGTTTCCCCATCTATTTCCCATGAAGTGATGGAACAGGATGCCATGATCTTCGTTTTCTGAATGTTGTGCTTTAAGCCAACTTTTTCACTCTCCTCTTTCACTTTCATCAAGAAACTTTTTAGTTCCTCTTTACTTTCTGCCATAAGCGTAGCGCCATCTGCATATCTGAGGTTATTGATATTTCTCCCGGCAATCTTGATTCCAGGCTGTTTCTTCCAGTCCAGCGTTTCTCATGATGTAATCTGTATATAAGTTAAATAAGCAGGCTGACAATATACAGCCTTGACATACTCCTTTCCCTATTTGGAACCAGTCTGTTGTTTCATGTCGAGTTCTAACTGTTGCTTCTTGACCTGCATACAGATTTCTCAAGAGGCAGGTCACGTGGTCTGGTATTCCCATCTCTTGAAGAATTTTCCACAGCTTACTGTGATCCACACAGTCAAAGGCTTTGGCATAGTCAAGAAAGAGAAATAGATGTTTTTCTGGAACTCTCTTGCTTTTTCCATGATCCACTGGATGTTGGCAATTTGATCTCTGGTTCCTCTACCTTTTCTAAAATCAGCTTGAACATCTGGAAGTTCACAGTTCATTTACTGCTGAAGCCTGGCTTGGAGAATTTTGACCATTACTTTACTAGCGTGAGATGAGTGCAATTGTGCAGTAGTTTGAGCATTCTTTGGCATTGCCTTTCTTTGGGATTAGAATGAAAACTGACCTTTTCCAGTCCTGTGGCCAATGCTGAGTTTTCCTAATTTGTTGGCATATTGAGTGCAGCACTTTCACAGTATCATCTTTCAGGATTTGAAACAGCTCAACTGGAATTCCATCACCTCCACTAGCTTTGTTTGTAGTGATGCTTCTTAAGGCCCACTTGACTTCACATTCCAGGATGTCTGGCTCTAGATGAGTGATCACACCATTGTGATTATCTGGGTCATGAAGAACTTTTTTGTACAGTTCTTCTGTGTATTCTTACCACCTCTTTTAATATCTTCTGCTTCTATTAGGTCCAGATCATTTCTGTCCTTTATTGAGCCCATCTTTGCATGAAATATTCCCTTGGTATCTCTAATTTTCTTGAAGAGATCTCTAGTCTTTCCCATTCTGTTCCTTTCCTTTATTTCTTTGCATTGATCACTGAAGAAGGCTTTTTTTTTATCTCTTCTTGCTATTCTTTGGAACTCTGCATTCAGATGCTTATATCTTTCTTTTCTCCTTTGCTTTTCACTTCTCTTCTTTTCACAGATATTTGTAAGGCCTCCCCAGAAAGCCATTTTGCTTTTTTGTATTTCTTTTCCATGGGGATGATCTTGATCCCTGTCTCCTGTACAATGTCATGAACCTCATTCTGTAGTTCATCAGGCACTCTATCTATCAGATCTAGACCCTTAAATCTATTTCTCACTTCCACTGTATAATCATAAGGGATTTGATTTAGGTCATACCTGAATGGTCTAGCGGTTTTCCCTACTTTCTTCAATTTAAGTCTGAATTTGGTAGTAAGGAGTTCCTGATGTGAGCCACAATCAGCTCCTGGTCTTGTTTTTGTTGACTGTATAGAGCTTCTCCATCTTTGGCTGCAAAGATTTCAGTGCTGACCATCTGGTGATGTCTATGTGCAGAGTCTTCTCTTGTGTTGTTGGAAGAGGTTGTTTGCTATGACCAGTGCATTTTCTTGGCAAAATTCTATTAGTCTTTGCCCTGCTTCATTCCACATTCCAAGGCTAAATTTGCCTGTTACTCCAGGTGTATCTTGACTTCCTACTTTTGCATTCCAGTCCCCTATAATGAAAAGGACATCTTTTTTGGGTGTTAGTTCTAAAAGGTCTTGTAGGTCTTCATAGGACCGTTCAACTTCAGCTTCTTCAGCATTACTGGTTGGGGCATAGACTTGGATAACTGTGATATTGAATGGTTTGCCTTGGAAACGAACAGAGATCATTCTGTCGTTTTTGAGATTGCATCCAAGTACTGCATTTCGGACTCTTTTGTTGACCATGATGGCTACTCCATTTATTCTGAGTGTCTTACACTTTGCGACCCCATGGACTATATAGTCCATGAAATTCTCTAGGTCAGAATACTGAAATGGGTAGCTATTCCCTTCTCCAGGGGATCTTTCCAACCAGGGATTGAACCCAGATCTTCATTGCAGGCAGATTCTTTACCATCTGAGCCACCAGGGAAGCCCAAGAATACTGGAGTGGGTAGCCTATCCCTTCTCCAGGGGATCAGCTCTACCGAGGAGTCGAACTGGGGTCTCTTGCATTACAGGTGGATTCTTTACCAGCTGAACTATCAGGGAAGCCCCTGTCTGTTGCTTAGGGGTATCCAATTCTTCCCTTATTTGAGGTCCCTTCCTTGGAGATCATCTTGGTTCTAACTTTTCTGCCATTATTCTGTACTTAGAATTGAAGCATAACCTCATGGAGGATATGTAAGATCTCATCTGTTACTCATAAGTGATAATACAAAGTCCATTTGTCCCAATCATCATTCATGCTTGGTTGGTTTATCATCACTAACAGGGAAGAAAGTGGAGCCTGGAGTCTATAGTGCACGTGTAATGTGAGTTTTGACCAAGGGAGGGAACTGAGGGCTTCCCCTGACTCAGTGGTGAAGAATCCACCTGCAAGGCAGGAGAGCCAGGTTTGTTTCCTGGGTTGGGAAGATCCCCTGGAGGAGGGCATGGCAATCCACTTCAGTGTTTTACCTGGAGAATCCCATGGACAGAGGCACCTGGCGGGCTACAGTCCATGGGGTCACAACGAGTCGGATATGACTGAGTGACTGAACACACATGTAGGGAGGTGAGAATGAGTTCGTTTCTTCAGGAGACCATGTCTTGGTCACTTTTCTATTACCTTGAGCGGTTACCTGAGTTGTGTTGTGTTTGCCAAACAAGGGCAAGGGCATCCCTCAAGGACACAAGGATAAACTGAAGATTGACTCCTAGACAGCCGCTGGGTTCCAGCATCTATCTAAAATTGACAGTTTTAAATATCAGTTCAGTTCAGTCGCTCAGTCGTGTCTGACTCTTCGCGACCCCATCAATCACAGCATGCCAGGCGTCCCTGTCCATCACCAACTCCCGGAGTTCACTCAGACTTACATCCACTGAGTCAGTGATGCCATCCAGCCATCTCATCCTGGGTCATACCCTTCTCCTGCCCCCAATCTCTCCCAGCATCAGGGTCTTTTCCAATGAGTCAACTCTTTGCATGAGGTGGCCAAAGTACTGGAGCTTCAGCTTCAGCATCATTCCTTCCAAAGAAATCCCGGGGTTGATCTCCTTCAGAATGGACTGGTTGGATCTCCTTGCAGTCCAAGGGACCCTCAAGAGTCTTCTCCAACACCACAGTTCAAACGCATCAATTTTTCGGTGCTCAGCCTTCTTCACAGTCCAACTCTCATATCCATACATGACCACAGGAAAAACCATAGCCTTGACTAGACGGACCTTAGTCGGCAAAGTAATGTCTCTGCTCTTGACTATACTATCTAGGTTGGTCATAACTTTTCCTCCAAGGAGTAAGTGTCTTTTAATTTCATGGCTGCAGTCACCATCTGCAGTGATTTTGGAGCCCCAAAAAACAAAGTCTAAAACTGTTTCCACTGTTTCCCCATCTATTTCCCATGAAGTGATGGGACCAGATGCCGTGATCTTCGTTTTCTGAATGTTGAGCTTTAAGCCAACTTTTTCACTCTCCTCTTTCACTTTCATCAAGAGACTTTTTAGTTCCTCTTCACTTTCTGCCATAAGGGTGTTGTCATCTGCATATCTGAGGTTATTGATATTTCTCCTGGCAATCTTGATTCGAGCTTGTGTTTCTTCCAGTCCAGCGTTTCTCATGATGTACTCTGCATATAAGTTAAATAAGCAGGGTGACAATATACAGCCTTGACGTACTCCTTTTCCTATTTGGAACCAGTCTTAAATGTAAGTTTATCTTATCTCTTAGAAGAGCTAAAATGATAACATTCAGGGCTTCCCCTGTGGCTCAGTGATAAAGAATCCGCCTGCAATTCGGGAAAAACAGGTAAAACTTATCATGCAACTTATCATGCACTCAGGGACTATAGCCCGCCAGGCTCCTCTGTCCTTGGGATTCTCCAGGCAAGAATACTGGAGTGGGTTGCCATGCCTTCCTCCAGGGAATCTCCCCTACCCAGGAATCAAACCCGGGTCTCCTGCATTGCAGGCGGACTCTTTACCAACTGAGCTATGAAGGAAACCCACACATAAGTGATAGTGAAAGTGAAGTGACTCAGTCGTGTCTGACTCTTTGTGACCCGTGGACTGTAGCCCACCAAGCTCCTCCATCCATGGGATTCTCCAGGCAAGAATACTGGAGTGGGTTGCCATTTCCTTCTCCAGGGGATCTTCCTGACCCAGGGATCGAACCCAGGTCTCCCACATTGCAGGCAGACGCTTTAACCTCTGCACCACCAGGGAAGCCCTTAAATACAAGAATCCAAGTACTAACATCAAAGATTTCAAGGGAGGAAAGGAAGCCAGGTTGAAAGAAGAAGGGGGAGGAGGTAGGAGAGAGGGTGAAAGAGGTGGCCTTACAGACGTCTCCTGCCACCTACAGATACCCAGGCATTATGGGACTTTTCCCTGGGCCTCCAGAGAAGGGAGGACTGGAACTAGGCCCTACCAGAAATCAGACCAGACCAGAACCAGAATTCGAGTTCTCTGCCAAGAGAGGTGATCAGTCTCCAATCCTCAGCTCAGGCTGAGGGCCCTTCGACCAGATTCCTGCATCCAGGATGGGGGAACTAGAAAAACAGGGAAGGATAGGAAGGGTTAAGGAGAGGAAAGAGGGAGGGAAGGGGAAAGAGGTCAATAAAGTCTCTTGTTCCTTACAGGTCGGGGCACTCTGGCCAGTTGTCCACATCAAGAGGAGACCAGGGACAAAAGGGTCCCAGCTGCGGCCACTGGGTCTGGTCCATTGGCAGGCAAGCTGGCCCCTGAGTACCCCGAGTGGTCAGGATGTCAGCCTCAGCAAAGAGTCCCACCAGAGTTGCCATTTTTTGCAGGAAGGTGGACCCCTTCCAGGGCCCAAAACTGGGCTCTTGTCTAACACTCGGAAATAAATTGTCTGAGGAGACACATGTGCTGACAAAGCAAGAGATTTTATTGGGAAAGGGCACCTGGGTGGAGAGCAGTAGGGTAAGGGAACCCAGGAGAACTGCTCATAAGTGATAACATAAGTGATAATATAGGCTATTTATTGTTCTCTCTCTGACTTATTTTACTAAGCATAATGCTCTCTGGGTTCATCTATGTTGTTGCAAATGGTAGAATTTCATTATTTTTTTAATAGATGTATATTTTTATTTATATATAGTATATGCTTGTGCTACTAAACTAATATATATATATATATATACATATATATATATATTTTTTTTTTGCTTTACCATATTGTATTGGTTTTTGCCATATATCAGCATGAGTCCGCCAGGAGTGTACAGGTGTTCCCAATCCTGAACCCCTCTCCCACCTCCCTCTCCATACCATCCCTCTGGGTCATCCCAGTGCACCAGCCCCAAGCATCCTGTATCCTGCATCAAACTTGGACTGGCGATTCATTTCTTATATGATATTATACATGTTTCAATGCCATTCTCCCAAATCATCCTACCCTCTCCCTCTCCCACAGAGTCCAAAAGACTGTTCTATACATCTGTGTCTCTTTTGCTATCTCCCATACAGGGTTATCATTACCATCTTTCTAAATTCAATATATGCGTTAGTGTACTGTATTGCTGTTTTTCTTTCTGGCTTACTTCACTCTGTATAATCGGCTCCAGTTTCATCCACCTCATTAGAACAGATTCAAATGTATTCTTTTTAATGACTGTGTAATACTCCATTGTGTATATGTACACAGCCTTCTTATCCATTCATCTGCTGATGGACATCTAGGTTGCTTCCATGTCCTGGCTATTATAAACAGTGCTGTGATAAACATTGGGGTACATGTGTCTTTTTCAGTTCTGGTTTCCTCGGTGTGTATGCCCAGCAGTTGTGTTGCTGGGTCATAAGATAGTTCTATTTCCAGTTTTTCAAGGAATCTCCACACTGTTCTCCATAGTGGCTATACTAGTTTACATTCCCACTACCAGTGTAAGAGGGTTCCCTTTTCTCCACATCCTCTCCAGCATTTATTGCTTGTAGACTTTTGGATCACAGACATTCTGACTGGTGTGAAATGGTATCTCATTGTGGTCTTGATTTGCATTTCTCTTATAATGAATTATGTTGAGCATCTTTTCATGTGTTCGTTAGCCATCTGTATGTCTTCTTTGGAGAAATGTCTATTTAGTTCTTTGGCCCATTTTTTGATTGGGTCATTTATTTTTCTGGAATTGAGCTGCAGGAGTTGGTTGTATATTTTTGAGATTAGTTGTTTGTCAGTTGCTTTATTTGCTATTATTTTCGCCCATTCTGAAGGCTGTCTTTTCACCTTGCTTATAGTTTCTTTTGTTGTGTAGAAGCTTTTAATTTTAATTAGGTCCCATTGTTTATTTTTTCTTTTATTTCCAATATTCAGGGAGGTGGGTCATAGAGGATCCTGCTGTGATTTATCTCGGAGAGCGTTTTGCCCATGTTCTCCTCTAGGAGTTTTATAGTTTCTGGTCTTACATTTAGATCTTTAATCCATTTTGAGTTTATTTTTGTGTATGGTGTTAGAAAGTGTTCTGGTTTCATTCTTTTACAAGTGGTTGACCAGTTTTCCCAGCACCACTTGTTAAAGAGATTGTCTTTTCTCCACTGTGTATTCTTGCCTCCTTTGTCAAAGATAAGGTGTCCATAGGTGTGTAGATTTATCTCTGGGCTTTCTATTTTTTTCCATTGATCTATATTTCTGTCTTTGTGCCAGTATCATACTGTCTTGATAACTGTGGCTTTGTAATAGAGCCTGAAGTCAGGCAGGTTGATTCCTCCAGTTGCATTCTTCTTTCTCAAGATTGCTTTGGCTATTCGAGGTTTTTTGTATTTCCATACAAATTGTGAAATTGTTTGTTCTAGCTCTGAAAAATACCGTTGGTAGCTTGATAGGGATTGCATTGAATCTATAGATTGTTTTGGGTAGTGTACTCATCTTCACTATATTGATTCTTCTGATTCATGAACATGGTATATTTCTCCATCTATTAATGTCCTCTTTGATTTCTTTCACCAGTGTTTTATAGTTTTCTATACATAGGTCTTTAGTTTCTTTAGGTAGATATATGCCTAAGTATTTTATTCTTTTTGTTGCAATGGTGAATGGAATTGTTTCCTTAATTTCTCTTTCTATTTTCTCATTATTCGTGTATAGGAATGCAAGGGATTTCTGTGTGTTGATTTTATATCCTGTAAATTTACTATATTCATTGATTAGCTCTAGTAATTTTCTGGTGGAGTCTTTAGGGTTTTCTATGTAGAGGATCATGTCATCTGCAAACAGTGAGAGTTTTACTTCTTTTCCAATTTGGATTCCTTTTATTTCTTTTTCTGCTCTGATTGCTGTGGCCAAAACTTCCAAAAATATGTTGAATAGAAGTGGTGAAAGTGGACACCCTTGTCTTGTTCCTGAATTTAGGGGAAATGCTTTCAATTTTTCACCATTGAGGATAACATTTGCTGTGGGTTTGTCATATATAGCTTTTATTATGTTGAGGTATGTTTCTTCTATTCCTGCGCTCTGGAGAGTTTTTATCATAAATGGATGTTGAGTTTTGTCAAAGGCTTTCTCTGGATCTATTGAGATAATCATATGGCTTTTATTTTGAAATTTGTTAATGTGGTGTATTACATTGATTGATTTGCAGATATTGAAGAATCCTTGCATCCCTGGGATAAAGCCCACTTGGTCATGGTGTATGATCTTTTTCATGTGTTGTTGGATTCTGATTGCTAGAATTTTGTTAAGGATTTTTGCATCTATGTTCATCAATGATATTGGCCTGTAGTTTTCTTTTTGGGGCATCTTTGTCAGGTTTTGGTACTAGGGTGATGGTGGCCTCATAGAATGAGTTTGGAAGTTTACCTTCCTCTGCAATTTTCTGGAAGAGTTTGAGGAGGATAGATGTTAGCTCTTCTCTAAATTTTTGGTAGAGTTCAGCTGTGAAGCCGTCTGGACCTGGGCATTTGTTTGCTGGCAGATTTCTGATTACAGTTTCAATTTCCGTGCTTGTGATGGGTCTGTTAAGATTTTCTATTTCTTCCTGGTTCAGTTTTGAAAAGTTGTACTTTTCTAAGAATTTGTCCATTTATTCCACGTTGTCCATTTTATTGGCATATAATTGCTGATAGTAGTCTCTTATGATCCTTTGTATTTCTGTGTTGTCTGTCGTGATCTCTCCATTTTCATTTCTATTTTTATTAATTTGATTTTTCTCCCTTTGTTTCTTGATGAGTCTGGCTAATGGTTTGTCAATTTTATTTATCCTTTCAAAGAACCAGCTTTTGGCTTTGTTGATTTTTGCTATGGTCTCTTGTTTCTTTTGCATTTATTTCTGCCCTGATCTTTAAGATTTCTTTCCTTCTAGTAACCCTGGGGTTCTTCATTTCTTCCTTTTCTAGTTGCTTTAGGTGTAGGGTTAGGTTATTTATTTGACTTTTTTCTTGTTTCTTGAGATATGCCTGTATTGCTATGAACTTTCCCCTTAGCACTGCTTTAACAGTGTCCCACAGGTTTTGGGTTGTTGTGTTTTCATTTTCATTCATTTCTATGCATATTTTGATTTCTTTTTTGATTTCTTCTGTGATTTGTTGATTATTCAGCAGCGTGTTGTTCAGCATCCATATGTTGGAATGTTTAATAGTTTTTCTCCTGTAATTGAGATCTAATCTTACTGCATTTTGGTCAGAAAAGATGCTTGGAATGATTTCAATTTTTTTGAATTTACTAAGGCTAGATTTATGGCCCAGGATGTAATCTATCCTGGAGAAGGTTCTGTGTGCGCTTGAGAAAAATGTGAAATTCATTGTTTTGGGGTGAAATGTCCTATAGATATCAATTAGGTCTAACTGGTCTATTGTATCATTGAAAGTTTGTGTTTCCTTGTTAATTTTCTGTTTAGTTGATCTGTCCATAGGTGTGAGTGGGGTATTAAAGTCTCCCACTATTATTGTGTTTTTGTTAATATCCCCTTTCATATTTGTTAACATCTGTCTTACATATTCCGGTGCCCCTATGTCGGGTGCATATATATTTATAATTGTTATATCTTCTTCTTGGATTGCTCTTTTGATCATTATGTAGTGGCCTTCTTTGTCTCTTTTCACAGCCTTTGTTTTAAATTCTATTTTATCTGATATGAGTATTGCCACTCCTGCTTTCTTTTGGTCTCTATTTGATGGAATATCTTTTTCCAGCCCTTCAATTTCAGTCTGTATGTGTCTCTTGTTTTGAGGTGAGTCTCGTGTAGACAGTATATATATGGATCTTGTTTTTTATCCATTCAGCCAATCTTTGTCTTTTGGTTGGGGCATTCAACCCATTTATGTTTAAGGTAATTATTGATAAGTATGATCCTGTTGCCATTTACTTTATTGTTTTGGGTTCAAGTTTATACACCCTTTTTGTGTTTCCTGTCTAAAGAATATCCTTTAGCATTTGTTGGAGAGCTGGTTTGGTGGTGCTGAATTCTCTCAGCTTTTGCTTGTCTGTAAAGCTTTTGATTTCTCCTTCATATTTGAATGAGATCCTTACTGGGTACAGTAATCTGGGCTGTAGGTTATTTTCTTTCATCACTTGAGGTATGTCTTGCCATTCCCTCCTGGCCCGAAGAGTTTCTGTCGAAAGATCAGCTGTTATCCTTATGAGGATCCCCTTGTGTGTTATTTGTTGTTTTTCCCTTGCTGCTTTTAATATTTGTTCTTTGTGTTTGACCTTTGTTAATTTGATTAATATGTGTCTTGGGGTGTTTCACCTTGGGTTTATCCTGTTTGGGACTCTGTGTTTCTTGGACTTGGGTGATTATTTCCTTCCCCATTTTAGGGAAGTTTTCAACTATTATCTCCTCAAGTATTTTCTCATGGTCGTTCTTTTTGTCTTCTTCTGGGACTCCTATGATTCGAATGTTGGGGTGTTTAACACTGTCCTGGAGGTCTCTGAGATTGTCCTCATTTCTTTTAATTAGTTTTTCTTTTTTCCTCTCTGATTCATTTATTTCTACCATTCTATCTTCTACTTCATTAATCCTATCTTCTGCCTCCATTATTCTACTATTTGTTGCCTCCAGAGTGTTTTTGATCTCATTTATTGCATTATTCATTATATATTGACTCTTTTTAATTTCTTCTAGGTCCTTGTTAAACCTTTCTTGCATCTTCTCAGTCCTTGTCTCCAGGCTATTTATCTGTGATTCCATTTTGTTTTCAAGATTTTGGATCATTTTCACTATCATTATTCAGAATTCTTTATCAGGTAGATTCCCTATCTCTTCCTCTTTGGTTTGGTTTGGTGGGCATTTATCCTGTTCCTTTACCTGCTGGGTATTCCTCTGTCTCTTCATCATGTTTATATTGCTGCGTTTGGGGTGGCCTTTCTGTATTCTGGCAGTTTGTGGAGTTTTCTTTATTGTGGAGTTTCCTCACTGTGGGTGGGGTTGTATCAGTGGCTTGTCAAGGTTTCTTGGTTAGGGAAGCTTGATTCGGTGTTCTGGTGGGTGGAGCTGGATTTCTTCTCTCTGGAGTGCAATGAAGTATCCAGTAATGAGTTATGAGATGTCAATGGTTTTGGAGTAACTTTGGGCAGCCTGTATATTGAAGCTCAGGGCTGTGTTCCTGTGTTGCTGGAGAATTTGCGTGGTAAATCTTGCTCTGGAACTTGTTGGCCCTTGGGTGGTGCTTGGTTTCTGTGTAGGTATGGAGGCGTTTGATGAGCTCTTATTGATTAATGTTCCCTGGAGTCAGGAGTTCTCTGTTGTTCTCAGGATTTGGACTTAAGCCTCCTTCTTCTGGTTTTCAGTCTTATTTTTATATTAGTCTCAAGACTTCTCCTTCTATACAGCACTGTTGATAAAACATCTAGGTTAAAGATGAAAAGCTTCTCCACAGTGAGGGACACCCAGAGAGGTTCACAGAGTTACATGGAGAAGAGAAGAGGGGGGAGGGAGTTAGAGGTAGGATTAGGTTAGATAAGGTGGGATCAAAAGAGGAGAGAGCAAGCTAGCCAGTAATCACTTCCTTATGTGTGCTCCACAGTCTGGACTGCTCAGAGATGTTCATGGAGTTATACAGAGAAGAGAAGAGGGAGGAAAAAGACAGGGGTGGCCAGGAGGATAAAAGGGGAGGAATGAAAAGGAGAGAGACAGATCCAGCCAGTATTCAGCTCCCTAAGTGTTCTCCACCATCTGGAACAAACAGAGATTCACAGAGTTGGGTAGAGAAGAGAAGAGGGAGGGATGAGACAGAGGCAACCTAGTGGAGAAAAAGGAGAGTCCAAACGGGGAGAGAGCAGTCAAGCCAGTAATCTTGCTCCCAAGTAAAAATAGGTACCAAAGATTTGGGTTTTTAAAGGTACAAAATTGATAACAAATACCAAAAAGTAAAGATTAAAAATCTAGAGTAGAGGTTGGATTTTCAAAAACACAGTATTAAAGAAAAGAAGAAGAAGAAAAAAAGTCACAAAAATTATCTTTAAAAATATATATGAAGTTTGCTTTAAAATATAGGGTCATTTTTTTTGAAAAGTAATAGTAGGTTATAAGTTCAGTTCAGTTCAGTCACTCAGTCATGTCCGACTCTTTGTGACCCCATGAATTACAGCACACCAGGCCTCCCTGTCCATCACCAACTCCCGGAGTTCACTCAAACTGATGTCCTCAAAGGAGTAATAGAGGACTTAGAAATTTTAAAAATTTAAAAAAAAAAGGATTGTAAAAATGGTAAAAATATATCTAGGACTTTCTCTGGTGTTGTTGTGAGCAGTGTGGGGTCAGTTGGTCTGGCTTATATTTCTCAAGATCTATAGGCCCCTTCCTATGTAGTCGGTACTAACTACAGGGTTTTAATCTATTGCACCTGTCACTTCCAAGGCAGTTCCCTCTGTTTTAACTTTGTTTGCTGGTCTCTTCAGTGTCTGATTTCCACCCTGACATAAGGTGGGCAGTGGTGGACACTTTTTTTAGGTTCACTTGTTCAGTCACACTGTGGGGAGGAAAGGATGCTGCAAACAAATAACACTGGGGTGTGCTCATAGTGCCTGAGCCACACTGGGCCTGCCCCCGCTCACCGCGCATGTGCTCTCCCTGCCCACACAGCTCAGGCTCTAGGTTGCTCTGCTGGGAACCGTCTGAGGCCGGCCCTGGGCTGCATGCACCTCCCAGGTCTAAGCCGCTCAGGCTCAAGCACTCGGGTAGTCCTCAGAGGCGCAGACTCCATTGGGCCTGCATTTTGTGCCCTGCCCAGGTCCGAGCAGCTCAGGTGATGAGGTGTTTGGCGAGCGCAGTTGCTGTGACTTATCACCTCCCCCATCCCTGCCACTCGGCTTTCTGGGTGTACAACCGGTGCACCTTCTCAGGCAGATATTGACTATCCAGAACCCCAAGAAGTCTTAGTTAGCAAAGAAGCCTGCTTGCAGTTTGGTAGATAATGTCTCTCTGGGGCTGCAATTGCCCCCTTCCAGCTCTGGCTGCCTGTCACCGGAGGGGGATGGTCTGCAGCTGGCTAGTTCTATTCAGTCCTCTGTTCTGTGCGTGGTCCTGGCTGTGTCTTAGGTTAGGGCTTTTCATGTGGTAGCTATCCCACAGTCTGGTTTGCTAGCCCAAGTTAGAATGCTCAGATTGCCCTTGGGGCATTCAGGCCAGGTCTTTACTCTAAGCAATATAGCCCATGCCTCCCTGCCCAGCCCCCACTTGCTAGTGGCATATGCAAGCATCTGCGCTGCTTCTCCACTGGGGGAGTTACCGTTGGGCTCGTAATCTGTGGGTTTTATTTATTTATTTTTCCTCCCTGTTATGTTGCCCTCTGTGCTTCCAAGGCTCGTTACAGACTCAGCAGTGAGAGTGTTTCCTGATGTTTGGAAACTTCTCTTTTTAAGACTTACTTCCTTCCTGGGATGGAGCTCCGTCCCTACCTCTTTTGTCTCTTTTTTTGTCTTTTATATTTTTTCCTACCTCCTTTCGAAGGCAATGGGCTGGTTTTCTGGGTGCCTGATGTCCTCTTCCAGCATTCAGAAGTTGTTTTGTGGAATTTACTCAGCGTTTAAATGTTCTTTTGATGAATTTGTGGGGGAGAAAGTGGTCTCCCCATCCTATTCCTCCGCCATCTTCTCTTTTTTAATGCCTGAGTAATATTCCATTGTGTTGTTGTTTAGTTGGTATGTCATGTCTGACTGTTTTGCAACCCCATGGACTGTAGCCTGCCAGGCTCCTCCGTCCATGGCATTTCCCAGGCAGGAATACTGGAGTGGGTTGCCATTTCCTTCTCCAGGGGATCTTCCTGACCCAGGGAACCCAGGGATGGAACCCACATTTCCTGTACTGGCAGACAAATTCCTTACCACTGAGCCACCTGGGAATCCTAATATTCTGTTGTATATATATATATATATACACATTTTATATATATATATATATATATATATATATATATATATATATACACACAGGTGTCTAACAGGCACATTTCTAATCATCAGCCACTATGCTAAACAGGATGGAATTTACTTAAAATAAATAAATAAATAAATAAACCCAAAACTAAAGATAGGACTGCCATGTGTATGTGTGCTTAGTAGTGGTCCCAACTCTTTGGGACCCCATGGACTGTAGCCTGCCAGTCTCTCCTGTTTATGGCATTTCCCAGGCAAGAATACTGGAATGGGTTGCCCTTCCCTCTTCCAGGGGATCTTCCCAACCCAGAGATTGAATCTGTGTCTCTTAAGTCTCCTGCATTGGCAGTTGTGTTCTTTACCAGTAGCACCATCTGGGAAGCCCAGGCTACAGTTCATGGGTTACAAAGAGTCAGATACGATTTAGCAGCTAAGCAGCAACAAAGCTACTGTACATATTTCATTTTTCTAAGTCTAATAGTAACCAATGAGATTACTGCTTTGCAGATGAAAATAACAAAGCTTAAATAACTTGCCTAATGTCTTAAGATTAGTGGAGGGTCTAGGCAAGATTTTGGAGATCTACCTGACTCCTTATAATAAAAAGAATCACAAGAGCAGGCATCCTTCTTGTATCTATTACAGCGCCTTGTGTACATTGTGCCACTGATCAATCTTTATGCATTCAGTGAAAAGGACTTCCCTTCATTAGGTTTTGACTTATCCCACAAATGCAAAATAAAGTGGAACATTGCGAAGCTTTGCAGAGATAATAAACTCTGCATTAAGACCAAATTAAAATCCCATCATGTTTTCTCTTAGTCTGATCAGTTCAGTTCCATTCAGCCATATCTGACTCTTTGTGACCCCATGCACCATGCCAGGCCTTCCTGTCCATCACTAACTCCCAGAGTATACTCATACTCATGTCCATTGCATCGGTGATGCCATCCAACCATCTCATCCTCTGTCGTCCCCTTCTCCTCCCGTGTTCAATCTTTCCCAGCATCAGCATCTTTTCCGGTGAGTCAGTTCTTCACATCAGGTGGCCAAAGTATTGGAGTCTCAGCTTCAGCATCAGTCCTTCCAATGAATATTCACTGATTTCCTTTAGGATTGCTGGTTGGATCTCCTTGCAGTCGAAGGGACTCTCAAGAGTCTTCTCCAACACCACAGTTCAAAGCATCAATTCTTTGGCACTCAGCTTTCTTTATAGTCCAATTCTCACATCCATACATGACCACTGGCAAAACCATAGCTTGGACTAGATGGGCCTTTGTTGGTAAAGTCAAGTCTCTGCTTTAAAAAAAAAAAAAACTAATTAATTTATTTTAATTGGAGGCTAATTGCTTTACAATATTGTAGTGGTTTTTCCATACATTGACATGAATAAGCCATGGGTGTACATGTGTCCCCCATCCTGAACCACTCCCCCCACCCCACCCCACAACCTCCCTACCCATCCCATCCCTCAGGATCGTCCCAGTGCACCAGCTCTGAGCACCCTGTCTCATGCATTGAACCTGAACTGGTGATCTGTTTCACTTATGGTAATATACATGTTTCAATGCTATTCTCTCAAATCATCCCACCCTCACCTTCTCCCACAAAGTCCAAAAGTCTATTCTTTACATGTGTGTCTCTTTTGCTGTCTTGCATATAGGTTCATCATTACCGTCTTTCTATATTCCATACATATGCGTTAATATACTGTATCAGCGTTTTCCTTTCTGACTTACTTCGCTCTGTATAATGGGCTCCAGTTTCATCAATCTCATGAGAACTGATTCAAATGCATTCTTTTTAATAGCTGAGTATTATGTATGTGTACATCCATTGTGTATGTGTACCACAGCTTTCTTATCCATTCATCTGCCAATGGGCATCTAAGTTGCTTCCATGTCCTGGCTATTGTAAACAGTGCTGTGATGAACATTGGTGTATATGTGTCTCTTTCAATTCTGATTTCCTCGTTGTGTATGCCCAGCAGTGGGATTGCTGGGTCATGTGGCAGTTCTATTTCCAGTTTTTAAGGAATCTCCACACTGTTCTCCATAGTGGCTGTACTAGTTTGCATTAACATGTTGTCTAGATCGGTCATAAATTTTCTTCCAAGAAGCAAGTGTCTTTTAATTTTATGGCTGCAGTCACTATCTGCAGTCATTTTGGAGCTCCCCATCCCCCACCCCCCCAAAAAAAAATCTGTCACTGTTTCCACTGTTTCCCTACCTATTTGCCATAAAATGATGGGACCAGATGCCATAATCTTAGTTTTCTGAATGTTGAGCTTTAAGCCAACTTTTTCCACTCTCCTCTTTCACTTTCATCAGGAGGCTTTTCAGTTCCTCTTCTTTTTCTACCATAAGGGTGGTATCATCTGCATATCTGAGGTTGTTGATATTTCTCCTGGCAATCTTGATTCCAGCTTGTACTTCTTCCAGCCCAGCGTTTCTCATGAGGTACTCTGCATATAAGTTAAATAAGCAGGGTGACAATATACAGCCTTGACACACTCCTTTTCCTATTTGGAACCAGTCTGTTTTTTCATGTCCAGTTCTAACTGTTTCTATTTGACCTACATACAGATTTCTCAGGAGGTGGGTCAGGTACTCTAGTATTCCCATCTCTTTAAGAATTTTCCACAGTTGGTTGTGATCCACACAGTCAAAGGCTTTGGCATAGTCTATAAAGCAGAAATAGATGTTTTTCTGGAACTCTCTTGCTTTTTCATGATCCAGCAGATGTTGGCAATTTTATCTCTGGATCCTCTGCCTTTTCTAAATCCAGCTTGAACATCTGGAAGTTCATAGTTCATGTACTGTTGAAGCCTGGCTTGGAGAATTTAGAGTATTACTTTGCTAGCATGTGAGATGAGTGCAATTGTGTGGTAATTTGAACATTCTTTGGCATTGGAATGAAAACTGACCTTTTCCAGTCCTGTGGCCACTGCTGAGTTTTCCAAATTTGCTGGCTTATTGAGTGCAGCACTTTCACAGCATCATCTTTTAGGATTTGAAATAGCTCAACTGGAATGCCATCACCTCCACTAGCTTTGTTCCTAGTGATGCTTCCTAAGGCCCACTTGACTTCACATTCCAGATGTCTGGCTCTAGGTGAGTGATCACACCATCGTGATTATCTGGATCATGAAGATATCATGTATTCTTGCCACTTCTTAATATCTTCTGCTTCTGTTGGGTCCATACCATTTCTGTCCTTTATGGTGCCCATGTTTGCATGAAAATTTCCCTTGGTATGTCTAATTTTCTTGAAGAGATCTCTAGACTTTCCCATTCTATTATTTTCCTCTATTTCTTTCTACTGACCACAGAGGAATACTTTCCTATCTCTCCTTGCTATTTTTTGGAACTCTGCATTCAAATGGGTGTATCTTTCCTTTTCTTCTTTTCGTTTTGCTTCTCTTCTATTCAAAACTATTTTTAAGGCCTCCTCAGACAACTATTTTGCCTTTTTGCATTTATTTTTCTTGAGGATGGTTCTGATTCCTGCCTTCTGTACAATGTCACAAACCTCCATCCATAGTTCTTCAGGCAGTCTATCAGATCTAATCCCTTGAAACTATTTCTCACTTTCAGTGTATATAATCATAAGGGTTTGATTTAAGTCATACCTGAATGGTCTAGTGGTTTTCCTTACTTTCTTAAATGTAAGTCTGAATTTGGCAATAAGGAGCTCATCATCTGAGCCATAGTCAGCTCCTGGTCTTGTTTTAGTCTGATTTAGTTGAGCCTAAAATGCTTTCTGACAGAAAATATCACATGGCTTCATGTCTTTCATAGGACATATTTTTTAAGTTGTGCAATTTCTGCTAAACCTGCAGGTATACTTTTGTTGTTGAGATCATTTGAGAAGTATTGCCTAACATTCATATTCTCTAAGGCATCCATGTGAACATGAGGACCACCCTAAGCAATATGAGATATCTGGCTTCATTCTGATAACTCTGTTTTCCACTGTAACTAATTCCAAGTTACTTGCCAACAACTTCAGACATCAGCTGAACACTTGCTGGAGGAGAAAAGCAGTTTAGGGAGTGGAGATATATTTTAAAGTATATTGAAGAAGATTAGTTTTTGTAATTGGGAAATAAGAGGCATTGCTCTGGGGGGTATGGCTGTCCTGCAGAACTGGCTCGGGGCAAGGTTTTAAATGGCTCTCCTTTCTGTATCCATTCAATTCAAAGATTTCTGGGTAAATCTATGGAAGGAAATTCAAGCAGGAAAGAGGGTGGAGATGGAAAAGAAAGTTCATACTTCAGTCACCGTCTATGGATAAGGAGGAATTTGAATATTAATATACAACCTTGAGAATTAAATTCCCTGTCTAGCAACCTTAAGAGCTGGCAGCTGGCAGGAGGCTGATAAGGAATGCTGGGTGGAGGGGTAGGTCCTGGGAGGAACGCGTTCCCAGGGAAGCCTCTCATCCCTGGCTGGCATCAGAAAGAATTACAAAGCATGATTCAGAATCTAATTTTTTCAGCTGATGATTGGCTCCCACAAGGCTCTGGCCTCACAATGTGTTCTGTTAAGTAATGGGAATTGGGCTGTGCCCTTTTTCTCTGTTTCATGCCTCCCACCCCATTTTTCTTACAGGGCTTCTCATGTCTCCATCATGAACTTAGGTGTACTTGTTCCCATATGCATTCCAAAAGGCATTTTAAAATGTCTCTGCAATGCACAGATATTAACACACAGAGAAGGATGCCAACACGACAGTGGGTTTTTTTTTTTTTTAATTTAATTTCAATTTTTTCGGCTGCATTGGGAATAATACTGTGGCTGTGCCAGGATGAGCAAAAGTCAGATGGGAACGGGGCCAATTTAGATGAAACTCCCCCATATCCTAACCCTGCTTTGGTGACTCTACATGAGACAGGCTTTTATCATGGGTAAAGAGAAAACTTCCATGCAGAAATACCGAATACACATACTGTGTGAAAAATCATTTGGTTTATGTTAACTTCACAGAACAGGAAATGAATGGAAATTGACTCTGGAACTCGCTTTTTTTGCATCCAGATGCTAGGTACCTGTCAAAACATCTGTTTGCCTTTTCCAATATGATTTACATCATCAATGATTAACCTAAATTTAAAGGTAGTAATGTGTACATCTATGAATACAAAAAGGTGGCATTATACATTCAGAGGACCTGCAATATGAGTTATTACTCTCTTACATAATCTAACAGGAATTAGTTTCTCAAAGAATTGTGTAACAGGACCATTTCCCCCTCCATTTTAAGATTTGAAAATTTTGTTATTCTTCCTGGTTTCCAGAACATACAAAAATATAATTAGTGAGTGAGGGTGAAGTGATCATTGGACAGAAAATGTTAAGCTCAATAAACATTTCTAGAATATTTTTTTCTTAAAATTAAATCACAGGACTCATTCTTTCTCGTTGAAATGATTACCATAAACCAAGATTGATAGATCCCCTCAAAAAAAGTTCAACAATCTTAGTTCTCTGCTGTCCTTTCTTATCTTCAACTTATGCCTGTTTCAGATTGAAAAAGGCAGCCATTTATTAACGAAAAGGTCCTGGTTAAAGATACTAGAAGACCAGGACTCTATTTTTGTTCTGGCACAAACGAACCATAGCGATTTGACTAAGTCACTTTCTGGACCAATTTTTTTATTTGCAAGAATGAGGGAAATGGCTAGTTCAGAAGGCAAACACTCTTGGCTGGCAGGCAGCTTCCAGATGGGTTTCCCATGGCAAGCACAGCTTTCTTTTTTTTAAAAAATCTATATTTGAATTTCTTTGGATAGGTAGACATCACCACTGTTCACCATTCCCCACAGTACTCAGCACTCCTTATTGCCCTGTCTGTATATATGTGTATACCTGTGTATCCATTAGCTTTTGTCATGTAACAAAAACCTGCAAATCTGAGAGCTTAAAAGTATAAGTATTTGCTGAGCTCAGTAGTCTAGCATCAGTCATTTAGTGGGCTCACTGGGGCAGTTAGTTCTGTTGGTGTTGCCTGGGCTCACTTACTCATCTGTGGTCAACTGCCATTTAGCAAGGTGACTCTGTCTCTGACTGGCTGTCACCTAGGGCAGTAAATATTTCTGAGACAACTCATCATCCAGCAAACTAACTTGAGCTTTTTCCCATGGCAGCCTCTGAGTTTCAAGGCCACAAAAACGGAAGCTACAAGGCCTATTGTGGCCTAAACTTGGAACTCTCACATCACTTCTATTGTATTCTCATATCTAAAGCAAGTCACAGACCGACTTGGATCCAAAAAGTGGAGAAATAGGCTTCATCTCCCCAAGGAAGGGGCTGCAAAGTCATTTTGGTCATTTTTGCAATCTAGGCAACCTTCCCGTCAACATTTAAACTTGCAAAATATGGGCTGCATAGCCCTGAATTCATTCCCAGACTAAAAACAAAGCAAATAATAACCCAAGCAAACAAACTACCTCTCTAGCAGGAGCATATTCAATGCTCAACAAGATACTCAAATAAAAATCACTTTAGAGCAGTATTGGAAAGTACCTTACCCGTTGAACCACAAGTCTCCAGCTGGTTGGGGATTTCTGCCCTTGGTGACCAGACATTTATGCCACAAGCTGCAGGCAGCTTCTGAACTTGGGTTATGTGCTCGTCATAATAGGGAGTCGCAGTTCAATGGTGGTCAGCCTCAGGGATGGGAATTCTGACTGGAACAAGGAAAGCCTCCAACTGTGTCCCTGCATGTCCCTATAGCAAAACAATCTGAATCACTTTAGGGGATTGGAACTCAATTTCCAGACACCCTGTTTTGACTCTTTCCCAGAATACACTTAGTTTGAAATGATGATTTAGGGAAATTTCCTTTAGAGTGGAGAGATGACTTGACTATATTTTAAGCACAGTGTGGAATGAAGGAAAGGCAGGCCATTTCTGAAATGAAAAGATAGTAAACTTTATAAAGCACATACTTGACCTGCCTCAGGCTCATTTGTAAGCTCTATGTGTGAAGGTAAAGTTATAAATGTATAAAGATATATAAAGTTATAAATATCATATAAAGATATTATGATATATATTCATTAATTGCCCATGTCAGTTCAGTCGCTCAGTTGTGTCTGACTCTTTGTGACCCCATGAATCGCAGCACGCCCAGGCTCCCTGTCCATCACCAACTCCCGAAGCTCACCCAAACCCATGTCCATCGAGTTAGTGATGCCATCCAGCCATCTCATCCTCTGTCTTCCCCTTCTCCTCCTTCCCCCAATCCCTCCCAGCATCAGAGGCTTTTCCAATGAGTCAACTCTTCACACGAGGTGGCCAAAGTACTGGAGCTTCAGCTTTAGCATCATTCCTTCCAAAAAACACCCAGGACTGATCTCCTTTAGAATGGACTGGTTGGATCTCCAAGGGACTCTCAAGAGTCTTCTCCAACACCACAGTTCAAAAGCATCAATTCTTCAGCACTCAGCTTTCTTCACAGTCCAACTCTCACATCCATACATGACCATTGGAAAAACCATAGCCTTGATTAGATGGACTTTGCTGGCAAAGTAATGTCTCTGCTTTTGAATATGCTATCTAGGTTGGTCATAACTTTTCTTCCAAGGAGTAAGCGTCTTTTAATTTCATGGCTGCAGTCACCATCTGCAGTGATATTGGAGCCCCCCCCCCGCCCCCCCGCGCCAAAAATAAAGTCTGACACTCTTTCCACTGTTTCCCCATCTATTTCCCATGAAGTGGTGGGACCAGATGCCATGATCTTTGTTTTCTGAATGTTGAGCTTTAAGCCAAATTTTCACTCTCCTCTTTCACTCTTATCAAGAAGCCTTTTAGTTCCTCTTCACTTTCTGCCATAAGGGTGGTGTCATCTGCATATCTGAGGTTATTGATATTTCTCCTGGCAATCTTTTCTTTTCTTTTTCTTTTTCTTTCTTTCTTTTTTTTTTTTTTTTTTTTTTTGTCTCCTGGCAATCTTGATTCCAGCTTGTGCTTCTTCTATCCCAGCGTTTCTCATGGTACTCTGCATATAAGTTAAATAGGCAGGGTGACAATATACAGCCTTGACGTATTCCTTTTCCTTTTTGAACCAGTCTGTTCTTCCCTGTCCAGTTCTAACTGTTGCTTCCTGACCTGCATGTAGGTTTCTCAAGAGGCAGGTCAGGTGGTCTGGTATTCCCATTTCTTTCAGAATTTTCCACAGTGTATTGTGAGCCACAGAGTCAAAGGCTTTGGCATAGTCAAGAAAGCAGAAATAGATGTTTTTCTGGAACTCAGGTGGTCAAACAGGAAATGGCAAGAGTGAATGTTGACATTTTAGGACTCAGTGAACTAAAATGGACTGGAATGTGTGAATTTAACTCAGATGACCATTATATCTACTGCTATGGGCAAGAACCCTCAGAAGGGAATAGCCCTCATAGTTAACAAAAGAGTCTAAAATGCAGTACTTGGGTACAGTTTCAAAAACGATAAAATGATCTCTTTTCATTTTAAAGGAAAAACATTCAATATCACAATAATCCAAATCTATGCCCAATTACTAATGATGCAGAAGCTGAAGTTGAAAGGTTCCAAGAAGACCTACAAGACCTTCTAGAACTAACACTAAAAAGAAGATGTCCTTTTCATCATAAAGGACTAGAATGCAAAAGTAGGAAATCAAGAGATACGTGGAGTAAAAGGAAACTTTGGCCTTGGAGTACAGAATGAAGTAGGGCAAAGGCTAATAGAGTTTAGCCAAGGGAATGCACTGGTCATAGCAAACACCCACTTCCAACAGCACAAGAGACAACTCTACATGTGGACATCACTGGATGGTCGATACTGAAATCAGATTGATTATATTATTTGCATTCAAAGATGGAGAAGCTCTATATAGTCAGCACAAAAACAACACTGGGAGTTCACAGTGGCTCAGATCATGAACTCATTTCAAAATTCAGACTTAAATTGAAGAAAGTAGGGAAAACCACTAGGCCATTCAGGTATGACATAGTCAAATCAGTTATGATTGTACAGTGAAAGTGACAAATAGATTGAAGGGATTAGATCTGACAGATAGAATGGCTGAGGAACTATGGACGGAGGTTCACGACATTGTACAGGAGGCCATGATCAAAACTATCCCCAAGAAAAAGAAATGCAAAAAAGCAAAATGGTTGTCTGAGGAGGCCTTACAAATAGCTATGAAAAGAAGAGAAGCAAAAGGCAATGGAGAAAAAGAAAGATATACTATCTGAATGCAGAGTTCTAAAGAATACCAAGGAGAGATAAGAAAGTTTTCCTAAGTGATCAATACAAAGAAATAGAGGAAAGCAATAGAATGGGAAAGACTAGAGATCTCCTTAAGAAAATGAGAGATACCAAAGGAACATTTCATGCAAAGATAGGCACAATAAAGGACAGAAATGGTATGGCCTAGCAGAAGCAAAAGGTATTAAGAAGAAGTGGCAAGAATACACAGAGAACTATACAAAAGAAACCTTAATGACCCAGATAATCACGATGGTGTGGCTGCTCACCTAGAGTCAGACATCCTGGAATGAGAAGTCAAGTGGGCCTTAGGAAGCATCACTACTAGCAAAGCGAGTGGGGGTGATGGCATTCCAGTTGAGCTATTTCAAATCCTAAAAGATGATGCTGTGAAAGTGCTGCACTCAATATACCAGCAAATTTGGAAAACTCAGCTGTGGCCACAGGACTGGAAAAGGTCAGTTTTCACTCCAACACCAAAGAAAGGTAATGCTGAAGAATGTTAAAACTATCACACCCTATTGCACTCATCTCGCATGCTGCCAAAGTAATGTTCAAAATTCCCCAAGTGAGGCTTCAACAGTATGTGAATTGAGAACTTCCAGACGTTCAAGCTGGATTTAGAAAAGGAAAGAGAACCAGAGAACAAATTGCCAACATCGATTGGATCATAGAGAAAGCAGGAGAATTCCAGAAAAACCTCTACATTTGCCTCATTGACTATGCTAAAGCCTTTGACTGTGTGGATCACAACAGACTGGAAAATTCTTAAAGAGATGGGAATATTAGACCATCTTACCTTCCTTCTGAGAAACCTGCATGCAGGTCAAGAAGCAACAATTTGAACTGGACATGGAACAACGGACTGGTTCCAAATGGGAAAGAAATACTTTGAGATTGTATATTGTCACCCTGTTTGTTTAGTGTATATGCAGAGTAAATCACAAGAAATGCTGGACTGGATGAAGCACAAGCTGGAATCAATATTGCTGGGAGAAATATCAATAACCTTAGATAGGCAGATGACAACACCCTTATGGCAGAAAGCAAAGAGTAACATAGGAGCCTCTTGATGAAAGTGAAAGAGGAAAGTGAAAATGTTGGCTTAAAACTCAACATTCAAAAAATGAAGATCGTGGCATCTGGTCCCATCACTTCGTGGCAAATAGATGGGGAAACAATGGAAATAGTGACAGACTTTATTTTCTTGGTCTGCAAAATCACTTTAAATGGTGACTTCAGTCATGAAATTCAAAGATGCTTGCTCCTTTAAAGAAAAGCTATGACAAACCTAGATAGCATATTAAAAAGCTGAGACATTTCTTTGCCAACAAAGGTCCCTATAGTCAAATCTATGGTTATTCCAGTAGTCAGTATGGACGTGAGAGTTGGGTGATACAAATGGCTGAGCACTGAAGAATTGATGCTTTTGAACTGTAGTGTTGGAGAAGGCTCTTGAGTCCCTTGGACTGCAAGGAGATCCAACCAGTCCCTCTAAAGGAAATCAGTACTGAATATTCATTGGAAGGACTGATACTGAGGCTGAAACTCCAGTACTCTGGCCACCTAATGAGAAGAGCCAATTCATTAGAAAAAACCCTGATGCTGGGAAAGGTTGAAGGAAGGAGGGGAACTGGACAACAGAGCACTAGATGGTTGGATGACATCACCGACTCAGTGCACATGAGTTTGAGCAAGCTCTGGGAGATGGTGAAAGATAGAGAAGCCTGGTTTGCTGCAGTCCATGGGAGTCGCAAAGAGTTGGACTTGACTGACTGACTGAACAGCAAAAGCAACAGAAATAGCCATTCAAAATTTTAATTTTTTTATTATAATCAGCTCTTTGCAGTGATAAACTTAAGTGTGTATTTTCACAGCACCTGGTCCGTGCATAATACACAGGAGTGACTCATTGATTGTTTGATGAAAGTAAGAAAGAATAAATGATTCTCTCATCTTTGGTTGTACACTGAATGCTTCTCAATGTCCCAACTATTTTCTTCAGTTGGCAGAATTTAGCATGGTTTTGTTTCAATGCATAATTTAATTTTTCAATTTATATTTGTCTCAGGGCAACATATAGATACAGACAAAAGTACTTTTAAAATGCCCAATGAATAAAAATAGCTGTTCCCTACTCTTTATTTTCCCATTTTCATCTCTTTTGACTTTTCATTCTACTTTTAAGGTATATATTTCTAAATAATATGCTTCCCCTGAAATGTGTTTATTGATTGTAAATATTATCTATTGATTTGCAGTTATACTTGGTAGGTTAATGGCTAGCTATGTCCAGTACAGAAGACCATAATTGGAGGTCAAGCAACAGAGTTTTGTCTACACAGAGCCAGTTGATTCTAAAAGAGATTGAGCCTGTGACTTGCCTTGTGTTGGCCCCTGGCTCTACACTTAAAAAAACTGATTTCTTAGCTTAACTGATATGGCCATTGTCTTAAGTACTGGGGCCATCTATAGAGTCCACTGTAATGCAAGCTTCTCTACCAAGCTTTCAGTTGATGCCTGGGTTCAAACATTGGTTTAAGATTAATTTCTTATATTAGCACTTATTAAATGCAATAATATTGCATTAAAATTTTGGCAAACACTATCTATATATCATCCATGCATCTGTATATTTCATCCATGTATCTCCAGGCATTCAGTCGTACAACTTTTGGAAAATGCCAGTGCCATTTCCCTTCTGCAAACACACGTGAATACAAGTTATGCAGAAATAACATCTGTAAAGCACAATTTTTCCTTTGAAACGTCTCAAGAAAATATTATATATCATAGTAGCCATATCAATATTAAGCAAAATTAAACATGAATTTCAGAACAATTCAGTACATTTCTAAGAAAAGACTCATGAAGGTTAGTTTCTATTTTTTGTCTTCCAAATACAACTTCATAACTCAAGGGAGATGGTGTCAAGCATAAGCTGTGTTTGTCCTAGACATGTTCATTTAGTCAGAAGAGGTCAATCAAAGGCTAAGATATGTCTTGAAGCTTTTCTTCTTATATCTTGGCCAAGAATGTACAACAAGGATAGAGATAAGGTAAAGAAAGCAAAAGCAAGTGTGGTCTAATCCTAGATGGTCTATGTTTAGGAAGAATGTTTTAATTGTTAAAGTGCAGAGCCAGGTAATGCTTCCTATCACTGTGTGGTCAGATTATTAACAGTGGTGCTGTCATCAGCACATCATTATTGTGTCTGAGCCGTGTGTGTGCAAGCCTGTTAGTGACTCAGGCTGATATCATCAGAGTAGGCCAGGGGGGATACTGGTAAAGACAAAGACTGCATCCAGTAGAGGAAGAGCCAAAGAAAGTTAGCTTTTGAGTCAACATTGATGTCTACAGTCTCTCAGCCAGGGAAAGCCCAGAGTGTCTCCATGGCCAAAGCCAAGCAAATAGAATTTTTATGAAGGTAAAATCTTTATTAAATAAATCAGCTTCTATGCAAATTTTAAATGAAGGGAAACAAATTTAATGAAATAAAATACTATTGCATTGTCCAACATGTTTTCAGAAGTCAATCTTTGGGTGAAGTGACTTCTAGGTTTCTTTACTAGATATGGTTTCAGAGTGTGATGTTTTTCATCCAGTATGTTTTTATCTATTACTTTCTTTGTGGGGTTTTGAACAGGATGAAGATAGACATTACTCAGAATGAGGACAGACTCTATCTGCTTTCCAGTAACAAAGCTTTGTTTTAAATGTCTGTTTTGCTGCAAATCTTGTTGTATTGGTTTGTTTTGAAGTGTGCATGTGAATGTATAATAAAGAAATCTTAGGATTCTTATCAGTAGACGATATGAACTAACAAATCTATACAGAAATTCAGATTCCTCAAAGCTTGAACATACCTTTCCAAAGAATAAATTATAAGCAATAGAGTTGCTTCTTTGATGTCTGAAACAGCCATGAAAAGTGCATTGTTTTCAGAACTGGAGCATTTAAGCAACCTCAAATCATTGTTTTTCATTAAAAAAAATCACATTTTATAAACAAAACATTTGTTACATGTATATAATTTGGTTACATACATCAAAGAGCTCATGACTAGCTATTTTGCCATTATTATTTTTATAATACATATTTAAATAAGATGTTGTTCAGTCGCTAAGTTGTGTCTGACTCTTTACCACTCCATGGAATGTAGCATGCCAGGCTCCTCTGTCCTCTACTCTCTTCTGAAATTTGCTCAAATTCATGTCTGTTGAGTCAGTGATGCTATCTAACTGTCTCATCCTCTGCTTTCCCCTTCTCCTTTTGCCTTCAGTCTTTCCCAGTATCAGTCTTTTCCAATGAGTCTGCTGTTCCCATCAGGAGCCCAAAGTATAGGAACTTCAATATCAGTCCTTCCAATGAATATTTAGGGCTGATTTCCTTTAGGATTGACTGGGTTGATCTCCTTGCAAGGCTGTGATATATGAAAGGTCTATATATAATGACAATCCTGCATTTAGCCAGAAAAAATTAATTTAGTTAATCTTATATATTACTTCCCACATGCTTAAATAGAAAAGAATGAAAATCCTCTTTCAAAATAAGAGACAACTCATCTTTCTTGCACCTGGAGTCTGATATGAATCAAAGAAAAATGTTAATTTGATTTATATGTGAGCAGTTCCTCTGTATTAAATGACTTATCTCTATATCTTTTCAGTACTGTCTCTATATCAAATAATATAATTAATTTACCCTATTTTTTAAATCTATGTGTAGTTTTAAAAATTTATCATAATACCCAGCAAGATGTAACACTAAGTGCTGAATTATAAATCAAGAGACCAGAAGTTACTGTGGAGAACGGTATGGAGGTTTCTCAAAAAACTAAAAATAGAGTTACCATATGATTCAGCAATCCCACTGTGTGCATATATTCAGAAAAGAAGGAAATTCTAATTAGGAAGATGCAGTCACCCCAAAACTCATAGCAGCACTATTTATAATAGCCAAGACAAGAAAGCAACCTAAGTGTCTATCAAAATATGAATGGATAAAGATTATACACACACACACATAAAATGGAATATTACTCATTCACAAAAAGAATCAGTTCAGTTCAGTTCAGTCGCTCAGTCTTGTCCGACTTTTTGTGACCCCATGGACTGCAGCATGCCAGGCCTCCCTGTCCATCACCAACAGTTGGAATTTACTCAGACTCATGTCCATTGAGTTGGTGATGCCATCCAACAATCTCTTCTTATGTCGTCCCCTACTCCTCCCACCTTCAATCTTTCCGAGCATCGGGGTCTTTTCAAATGAGTCAGTTCTTTGCATCAGGTAGCCAAAGTATTGGAGTTTCAGCTTCAGCATCAAGCCTTCAAATGAATATTTAGGACTGATTTCCTTTAGGATGGACTGGTTGGATCTCCTTGCAGTCCAAGGGACTCTCAAGAGTCTTCAACACCACAGTTCAGAAACATCAATTCTTCAGCACTCAGCTTTCTTTATAGTCCAACTCTCACATCCATACATGACTACTGGAAAAACCATAGCGTTGACTAGATGGACTAGTTGGCAAAGTAATGACTCTGCTATTTAATAGGCTGTCTAGGTTGGTCATAGCTTTTTTTCCAAGGAGCAAGCATCTTTTAATTTCATGGCTGCAGTCACCATCTTCAGTCATTTTGGAGCCCAAGAAAATAAAATCTGTCACTGTCTCCATTGTTTCCCCATCTATTTGCCATGAAGTGATGGGACCAGATGCCAAGATCTTCGTTTTCTGAATGTTGAGTTTTAAGCCAACATTTTCACTCTCCTCTTTCACTTTAACCAAGAGGCTCTTTAGTTCTTCTTCACTTTCTGCCATAAGGGTGGTGTCATTTGCGCATCTGAAGTTATTGATATTTCTCCCAGCAATCTTGATTCCAGCTTGTGTTTCTTCCAGCCAAGTGTTTCTCATGATGTACTCTGCATATAAGTTAAATAAACAGGGTGACAATATACAGCTTTGATGTACTCCTGTCTCAATTTGGAACCAGTCTGTTGCTCCATGTCCAGTTCTAACTGTTGCTTCTTGGCCTGCAAACATTTCTCAGGAGGCAGATCAGGTATTCTGGTATTCCCATCTCTTAGAATTTTCCACAGTTTGTTATGATCCACATACTCAAAGGCTTTTGCATAGTCAATAAAGCAGAAGTAGAAGTTTTTCTGGAACTCTTTTTCTTTTTTAATGATCCAATGCATGTTGATAATTTGATCTCTGGTTCCTCTGACTTTTCTAAATCCAGCTTGAACATCTGGAAGTTCACAGTTCATGTACTGTTGAAGCCTGGCTTGGAGATTTTTGAGCATTACTTTGCTAGCGTTTGAGATGAGTGCATTAGTGTGGTAGCCTGAGCATTCCTTGACAATGCCTTTCTTTGGGATGGTAATGAAAACTGACCTTTTACAGTCCTGTGGCCACTACTGAGTTTTCCAAATTTGCTGGCATACTGACTGCAGCACTTTCACAGCATCTTCTTTTAGAATTTGAAATAGCTAAACTGGAATTCCATCACCTCCACTAGCTTTGTTCGTAGTGATTTTTCCTAAGGCCCACTTGACTTCACATTCCAGGATGTCTGGCTGTAGGTGATTACACCATCATGATTATCTGGGTAATGAAGATCTTTTTTGTATAACTTGTCTGTGTATTCTTGCCACCTCTTCTTAATATCTTTTGCTTCTGTTAGGTCCATACTATTTCTGTCCTTTATGGTGCCCATCTTTGCATGAAAATTTCCCTTGGTATATATAATTTCCTTGAAGAGATCTCTAGACTTTCCCATTCTATTGTTTTCCTCTATTTCTTTGCATTGACCACAGAGGAAGGCTTTATCTCTCCTTGGTATTCTTTGGAACTCTGCATTCAAATGGGTATATCTGTCCTTTTCTCCTTTGCCTTTTGCTTCTCTTCTTTTCATAGCTGTTTGTAAGCCTCCTCAGACAGCCATTTTGCCTTTTTGCATTTCTTTTTCTTGGATGGTCTTTATTACTGCCTCCTGTACAATGTTCTTCAGGCACTCTGTCTATCAGATCTAATCCCTTGAATCTATTTGTCACTTTCATTGTATAATCGTAAGGGATTTGATTTAGGTCTTTCCTGAATGGCCTAATGGTTTTCCCTACTTTCTTCAAATCTGAATTTGTCAATAAGGAGTTCATAACCTGAGCCACAGTCAGCTCCCAGTCTTGTTTTTGCTGACTGTATAGAGCTTCTCCATCTTTGGCTGCAAAACATCAATCTGATTTTGGTATTGACTATCTGGTGATGTCCATGTGTAGTGTCTTCTCTTGTGATGTTGGAAGAGGGTGTTTGCTATAACCAGTGTGTTCTCTTGGCAAAACTCTATTAGCATTTGCCCTGCTTCATTCTGTACTCCAAGGGCAAATTAGCCTATTACTACAGGTATTTCTTGACTTCTTACTTTTGCATTCCAGTCCTCTATAATGAAAAGGACATCTTTTGGGGGGTATTAGTTCTAGAAGGTTCTTGTAGGTCATCATTGAACCATTCAGCTTCAGCTTCTTCAGTATTACTGGTCAGGACATAGACTTGGATTACTGTGATATTGAATGGTTTGCCTTGGAAACGAATGGAGATCATTCTGTCATTTTTGAGATTGCATCCAATTACTCCATTTTGGACTCTTCTGTTGACTATGATGGATACTTCATTTTTCCTAAAGGATTCTTGCCCACAGTAATAGATATAATGGTCATCTGAGTTAAATTCACCCTTTCCAGTCCATTTTAGTTTTCTGATTCCTAAAATGTCCACGTTCACTCTTGCCATGTCCTGTTTGAGCACTTCCAATTTGACTTGATTCATGTTTTTAACATTCCAGGTTCCTATGCAATATTGCTCTTTACAACATGAGACAAAAAGAATGAAATCATGCAATTTGCAGCAACATAAATGGAACTAGAGATTGCCATACTAGGTGAAATGTCAGACAAAGATGAATGATATCACTTGTGAAATCTAAAAAAAAAATGATACAAATGAAGTTATGTACTAAACTGAAATATACTCACAGAGATAGAAAACCATTTTATGGTTACCAAAGGGGAACGGTGGGGAGGGATAAATTACGAGTTTTGGATTAGATATAAATTAGATAAACAACAAGGACCTATTGTATGGGACAAGAGAGTATATTGGAAAAAACCTGAAATTGAATATATATATGCACACATGTATAAATGAATCACTTTGCCTACACCTCAAGCTAACACAACACTGTAAAACAACTATACTTCAATTAAAAAGAAATCAGGAGATGAATGAGTAAGAAAGTTGAGGTACATATACACAGTGGAATATTACTCAGCTATAAAAAAGAACACATTTGTGTCAGTTCTAATGAGGTAAATGCGACTGTAGCCTATTATACAGAGTGAAGTAAGTCAGAAATATAAACATTGATACTGTATATTAATGCATATATGTGGAATTTAGAAAGATCTAAAAGAATTTAGATGATCTTATATGCAGGGCAGCAAAAGAGACACCGAGGTAAAGAACAGATGTTTGGACTCTGGGAGAAGGCGAGGGTGGGATGATTTGAGAGCAAAGCATTGAAACATGTATATTACCATATGTGAAACAGATCACCAATGCAAGTTCAACGCATTAAGCAGGGCACTCAAAGCCAGTTCTCTGAGACAACCCAGAGGGATGGGGTGGGGAGGGAGGTGGGTGGGGGCTTCAGGATATGGGGCACACATGTGCACCCATGGCTGATTCATGTCAGTGTATGGCAAAAATCCATCACAATATTATAAAGTAATTATCCTCCAATTTAAATAAATTAATTAAAAAGTCAAATCACATCAAGCCAGAAAGGGTAAGACATTTAAAAAAGTCACAATATAGTGTTGGTTATTTTAAAAATTATCAAGAGACCAGTACTGTGGCTGTAACTTGGCCAGAGATTTGCTCTGTGGGTTTAGGTCTAATCAGGTGATCACTTTAGGTGTCAGTACCAGCACGTGGAGGAATCTATCAGGGGCTGAATACAATAGTGCCCAAGCCTCCCCTTGGCTTCTGAATTAAGTAAAGGCCTTTGGTCAGAGTTGGTGTGTATTTTATCTTGGCCATGATAAGTTTGCCCTGGTGTTACCTCAGAACAGTACTATGTAAGGAAAGACACTACACAACATTCCCCTTCCCCAGAGTCAAACTATTTTCAAGCTCCCTTGGAGCTGGGAATGAAGTGCTCACCCCACAGGGGCATATGTTTTCCATTTTGAAAACAGATCTGGGGAGGCCATTCTAATCGGGATTGTGCACCTTTCTTTGAACTTGATGGCTCAGTAAACAAAACAATACCTCCAAACTATTCCAAACACCAGCATGAGCTGCCACCCTTGATAAGTTAGTGTGCGAATCTCTCTTTCCTCTTTGCTTTTATTGGAAGTGACATGTAGTATTTCTGCATCAAATTAAATCTGGCCCACATGGAGCTCTTTTATACAGAAAATGCGAGAACATGGGTTGTTGGCAGATGTAAGGTAAATATAGAACCTCTGATGGTGTTTGGGTGCTATGAAGTTTATTCCCTGCCACAGACCAGCAGTGACTACATAGTTCACAAGTGGTGAGGCTGTAATAAAGTTGTGCAATTCTTCCAAAAGTTGTGGTTTTAAAATTTATACTAATCACCCTCCTGCCATTTTTATTCATGTCTACATATCTATCTAACTGTGCTAACTTGTATGGACTGTTTTGCTCCTTTCCGCTCCTTTTCTTGGTTACCATGGTAAGGATTGGCTCATTACTTCGGGTGGAGGAAGAGACAATGGCAGCCAGTCTTGAGTCTGAAATGCATTCTGGGGTCTGGTAAAAGTGGGGTTTGAAAGCATTCTGAACTCAATTGAGTATTCAGTAGTTTAAATGAAACTTTGCTAAACTGAATCTCCTGAACTGGCAGAACAGGAACTGAAGACAAGTTAGTTCCTTATGGGAGAGCAGACTTATTACCTTTGGCAGTGAAAATATGACTAGCTGTATTTTGTTCAAAACGTAGTAAACAATGTTATGATAGTATAAGTTGAAGCATCACTTGATTTTGGATATAAAGCTTTTGAGTACATATCGGCTGACTTCAAGACTTCTTAGCTTACATGCCCAACTTAGACTGGTGTATGATATTTAATCAACAGGAAATTAATGAGGGCCTATTATGTGCTAGGTACTTTGCAGACGTTAGATATATAAATATAGCTCAAAATTGACTGGAATTCTGGGAGTCATGTAGTTTAGATATTATTTACTTTCTTTTGGTTTCTATATGACAGTTAACCTCTGAGGTTATCTGTGAAAGCCATTCTGATGACTTCATTATTGTATTCAGAGAGAGAATTCTTGGCATACATAGGTCCATCCCATATCTTGAAAATCAAGTGTGGTCCCCTGAAAGGTTCTAGAAACCCAGTATTGATATTTGCTAATGAATCTAACGCTCAATTCTTTTCATGAATCTTAAGACCCATGGTCTCAAAGTCTTTTCACCTATGATTAAAGAAGAGGCAATTAAGGAACATTGTTAAATTGTTACTTTTTAGGTTTATTTTGGGCTGCGCTGGGTCTTTGTTGCTGTGCAGGCTTTCCTCTAGTTGCGGCAAGAGGGGCCTGCTCTCTAGTTCTGGTGCACAAGCTTTTCATTGCAGTGGCTTCTTTTGTTGCAGAGCATGGGCTGGGTTCTAGGGCTTCAGCGGTTGTGACACGCGAGCTCAGTAGTTGCAACTTGTGGGCTTTAGTGCACAGTATCAATAGTTGTGGTGCGTGGGCTTAGTTGTGACATCTTCAGCATGTGACATTTTCTCGGATCAGGGATCGAACCCATGTCCCCTGCATTGGCAGACATATTCTTTACCACTGAGCTGCCAGGGAAGCCCCAAGAAGAGGCAGTTTTGAGGAAAACAGCAAAAAGTTAGGTTTAGGTGGAATGGGATTGAGAGTTTACTGTCCGTAGAAGATTTTTGGACCCTGTTGGTAGGTGATCAGGAGACCAGGAACTCCAGGCTTTATGGCAAGCTAGGTCAAAATTCTTAAAACCTAAATAATTCATTTATAAACATATTTTCTATTTTTTCATTCATTCATTTTAATGTTGTGTACCTCTGCTTATATATTCACTTCCTGTCAATTTTCAAATTTGCTAGCATGAAATTATTTATATCCTTATTATTTATTAATATCAGGATCTTTAGTGAAGTTTCCTTTACATTACTGACATTATTTGCTATTAATTTGATTATTTGCCTTTTTTCTCCTTCCTTTCCTCTGTTTCTGGTTCTTTTTTTCCCCTCTCTCTATTTCCCCCCATCCCATCAGTCTCTTCAGTTCAGTTCAGTTCAATTGCTCAGTCGTGTCCCACTCTTTGCAACCCCATGAACCGCAGCACGCCAGGCCTCCCTGTCCATCACCAAATCCCGGAGTCCACTCAAACCCATGTCCATAGAGTTGATAATGCCATCCAACCATCTCATGCTCTGTCATCCCCTTCTTCTCCTGCCCTCAATCTTTATCAGCATCAGGGTCTTTTCAAATGAGTCAGTTCTTCGCATCAGGTGGCCAAAGTATTGGAGTTTCAGCTTCAGCATCAGTCCTTCCAATGAACACCCAGGACTGATCTCCTTTAGGATGGACTGATTGGATCTCCTTGTAGTCCAACGGACTCTCAAGAGTCTTCTCCAACACCACACTTCAAAAGCATCAATTCTTCAATGCTCAGCTTTCTTTATAGTCCAACTCTCACATCCATACATGACCACTGGAAAAACCATAGCCTTGACTAGACGGACCTTTGTTGACACACTAATGTCTCTGCTTTTTAATATGCTGTCTAGGTTGGTCATAACTTTCCTTCCAAGGAGTAAGTGTCTTTTAATTTCATGGCTGCAATCACCATCTGCAGTGATTTTGGAGCCCCCCAAAATAAAGTCAGCCATTGTTTCCCATCTATTTGCCATGAAGTGATGGGACCAGATGCCATGATCTTCGTTTTCTGAATGTTGAGCTTTAAGCCAACTTTTTTCACTTTCCTCTTTCACTTTCATCAAGAGGCTCTTTAGTTCCTCTTCACTTTCTGCCATAAGGGTGGTGTCATCTGCATATCTGAGGTTATTGATAATTCTCCTGGCAATCTTGATTCCAGCTTGTGCTTCCTCCAGCCCAGCGTTTCTCATGATGTACTCGGCATATAAGTTAAATAAGCAGTCTCTTCAGGGGGCTACTTTAAATAATCACCATTTAGCTTTGTATTTCCACTGTTTCATTAATTTTTCATGCTTATTATTTCTTTTTTCTATTTTCTTTATATTCACTATGCTGTTCTTTTTCTAAATTCTTGATATGGATGCTTGGAGATTATTGACTTCTAATCATTCTTCTTTTCTAACATGTACACTTAAGGCTATATATTTTCCTTTAAACACAATTTTAGTTACAGCTTATAAGTTTTGATATATAATATTTTTATTTTAATTCTGTTCAAAATGTTTTCTAATTTTCTTTGTTTCTTTTTGACTCATATGTTTACTTAGAGATGTAATGCTTAATTTCAACACAGAGATTTCCCAGTTAACTTTTTCTTATGATCTCTAGCTAAATTCCACTGTGATTAGAGTATATCCTTTATGTTATTTCAGTTCTTTGAAATTTGGTGAGATTTTCTATATATTCTGATATATATCATTTTGGAAACGTCTGTAAACATTTGAGAAAGCTTTGATTTCTGCAGTTTGGGAATGCTGTGTGCTGACAGAATGAGGCCAGTCGTACTGATCGTGTTGTGTATGTCTGCTCTCTATTTTCTAATTGTTTGGTCTGCTTGTCAACTAGGAGTTTTTTATTATAAACTTCTGCCACTTACATCAAGTATTATTTGTACATCTATTGAACTGTTATATTACTTTCTCATTTATTCCATTAACGTGATAAATTATATATATATATATTTAAATGTTAAGTGAACTTTACACTTTAGTATTGATGAATCGTCTTTTTTTAAATGGGTCTCTGAATTTGTTTACTAATATTTTGTTCCTCTTGAATTTGTGCCTTGATGTCTTTTCTCACCTTAGAAAACTCCTAATTATTATCTTTCAAATATTGTTCTGTCACCTTTTTTGGTGGTGGCGGGTTAGTGTGTGGGGGAAATTCCAAATACTTTTATATTAGAACCTTTTAATAACTTTCATATGGTTTTCACTTTTTTCTCTGTAGTTTTCATTAATTTTTCTTTTCAAGTGTTAGCATGTATATTTCTTCCTGGTACATGTTCAATTTCATTAATTCTCTCTTCAGCTCTTAACAACGTTACCATAATCATTCATTGTTTTCTTAATATCTGTTATTGTATTAATTCTATAGTTTTTATTTTAAAATCAAATTTCTATTTTATTCCAAAATTTGTCTTCCTGTTCTTTAAATTTTTTTTTTTTTTAGTATTTCACTAATAATTAATTTCATGTCTGACATTTTCAGATTCAAAATATCCTGTGGGTCTGTTTTTATTTTCCTTTAATTTGGGGGTCTTTTTTCAACTATCTTACCTTTAATATGGAGAGGGAAATGGCAACCCACTCCAGTACTCTTGCCTGGAGAATTCCATGGACAGGTAAGCCTGGAGGGCTACAGCCCATGGGATCACATTTTGTTTAGGTTTATATATATATATGAGATACTGTATTCAGTTATTTTTAGAGGTGTTTTATAGCCCTGGCTGATTTTTATATTTCTCCATAGAAGATTTCTCTTTGTTTCTGGTAGAGAGCCCAATTGTTCAGTCGCTCAGTGGTGTCTGACTCTGCAACCCACGCACTGCAGCACACCAGGCTTCCCTATCATTCACTGTCTCCTGGAGTTTGCTCAAACTCATGTCCATTTAGCCTATGGTGCCATCCAACCATCTCATCCTCTATCATCCCCTTCTCCTCTTTTGAGGAGATGAGAAGAAAGAGAGCTAAATTAGTCACTAACAATTCAATGTCACTTTACTCCAATTCGGATTTGAGATGGTTTGAACCTAGGCTCAGTCTCTGTGAGGTCTGGGCTACTTCCAGCTCAACTTTCTTCCTTAGGTGTGGCCTTCTAGTTACCAGCCAAAAGACAAAGATTTTACCAAGCATCTTCTTTTTTGGTATACAGTGTAGTCCCATTTTTGTCTCTCTTAACAATATAAATCTAGCAAAATCTCTGATCAGCTTTTTGGCTTCTCTTCGTCCATTTTCAAAATGAGCAAAAATCTTGAGGAGAAAAGTGGAAAACAAACACCTGGATCATGTCTCTGGACTTCCCTTTGTTTTATGGATTATGTACCATTCAAATCTTCACTGCCTCAGTAACTCTTTAATGCCTTTAAATAAATTTGGAACTAGTTCTTTCTGTTGTTTTCAAGGATGTAGAGATGGGTCAAAACTACTTAATTCATTTTTCCTTGAAGCTAAATTTAAAACTGAAATCTTAATTCAGTGCACCTGTTCTTTCACTCACAGTCTTCTCTATTTTAGGAAATATGCTTAATTCCTCAAGCATGAAATGCAGGAATCATCCTTTATTTGTCACTTTCTCATAAATCTCACATCCAGTTCCCAAGTGTATACTGCCAGTTCTCCTTCTAGAATGTCCTCTGACTCCATTGTTACCACCAAGTCTAACATTTCTCTCTCGTCTAGTTTATTGAAATAATCCTTATATCAGTGTCATTCCTACTATTCTTTCTTTACAAAAAGCACAAGCTATCTTCAAGTAAACAACCTCCTCCTCTTTCATGTAAATGACCTCAGAGCAGACTGCATTTAGAACAAAATCCACTTTTTAGCGTAGATACCAAGATCTTCCATGACCTGGCCGCTGACAATTGTCCAATCTTTTCTCAACCCCGTTTCTTCATTTAAGCTACATGTCAACTACAATGGCCTTTTACATTTTCATAAACGAAATTCTTCAAGACATAGTTTCCTTTTTGACAAAACACAAAGTTGTTCCTTTCCCCTTTCTCTACCCACAGGTTGTCACAGGATCTTTGCACAAGCTATTTCCTCTCTGTGCTCTATGAGCTAAGTTCTTTTCATCTGACTTACATATCACATTAGAGAGTTTGCCCGCATTATATCATTCCATAAAAATGTAGAGGTAAGGTAACTAAAAGTGAGGAAATAAGTAGGCAGGAAAAGATTTGGGGGAATGCAAACTGGAACATAGGATGAACATAAGCATATGGCTGATGTCAACCTTTGGGAGTAGCAACCTCTTGCTCTCAATAAGAGCAAGAATAGAAAACCCACTTGAAGACATAGAGTATATCATGTTATGAAGAAACTTGAAAAGCAGCAGAATTTTAATTTGACATATAGGACAAGCAAAAGAAGAAAAAGGGAAAGAGTGATGGGATGAAAGCATGGGTTAAAGATGATTAGGCTGCTGGTAGTGTGTACGTGGCCTACAGGTTAGGAGAAATCAGTAAGGTGAGCTTAAAGGCTGCTCTTGTAATCCAGGTGTGAGATGATGAGGCGCTGGACAAGGGTGATAGCAATCGAGATGAAGAGGTTATGGATTTCAAATACACTTTGGCAAGACTTGTTGATGGGTGAGATATAAGGAATTACGAGGACAGAGTTGTCAAAGGTGTCCCCAAGATTTAGTGCCTGGAAGACTGGGAAGTATGGAAGTGAGAGGGAGAGACAGTAAATTCATTATATTTAAATGTCAATTTAAAAATAAAAATAAATTATTTCAAGAATTTCCCTAGAAGAAGTGAACAATGAGGTTGTTTTGTGTTCAAAGCAGAGGATAAACTTCAAGGCGTGGTCATAGACCCCAGTGTCTAAGAAATTAATCTCAAGGGCCACTCTTCCACGCAAAGACTCAGCAGCCAGACAGACTGAAACCACAGTGTCTGGCCTTAGAAAGTGGGCTGTCAGGCTGAGCAAAATCACCTTACTCATCTGTTTTTTAACTTCTTTTTTCTGAGAGAAGATAGTGAAGACTTTACTGACCATGACAAAGATAAGGGAGGTCATATTTGGAATCCTCTTGTCATGATTTTGTAACATACTTGGCTTATAAAGCCCGATGTGTGTTTTTGCCCCAAGTCCTTTTCTTATTTTTTAAATCCATATGCATTTTTGAGTCAATTTAATCCATATGTTTCTGATTAATTTATGCTTAGCTCATCAAAATGTTGTTTTAAGAAGAAAGCTTATAAAAAAAAAAAACAGTCATGCTTCACCAGCCACTGATGAAATCAACTCCAGAAGACTGTAGCTTAGTCAGAAAATCAGACAGGCTAGGGGTACAGTGGGTTGTAAAATTTGGAAACTCATTGCTATAACCCCAGTGAAACAGAGTATGTTCAACACTTGAGGAAAAAAATAAATCTTAGGTTTTTTTTTTTTTTTTCACATGTGCTTGTTTTTGATTTCTGAATATATGGATTTGGCCTCTGGATTAACTATGATTTCTTTACTTAGTTGTTTAATCAGCTTCCAGTTGCTATTCATATAGCCAAATGGGGAGGAAGCTGGGAGATGTTATAAAGTGATGAGTTTGTTTTCATGGAGAGTATATGGGATACTTGTCAGTTTTTTTTTCAGTTGAAAGAAATCTCTGCAGTTCAGGCCATAGAGGTTTAATAGAAAAATCTGTATGTTGTATCTGCTTGGGTAATAGAGGCAGTAGAATTATGAGTGTGATTCTATCAATGCATTCAAGGTTTAGAAACAAATAGTTTTAAAACTAATTCATTCTGAGATTACCTGTATCTCAGAAAAATCCTAAAAAAAAGAAATTACAAACACTTCATTCCAGAGTTAAAATTTACATTATTTTCCTAAAATGACAACATTTGCATAGAAATCATAAGTAGACATCAACAACAAAATATGATCATTTTTATTTGAACATTTGTGTACCATCACTAATAATTTAAAATTAACTCTACTCTCCATTTCCTTCTCTATCCTCTTTGCAAATATAGTTTCACCTACTTTCTCCCTCAATGTTGATTTTAGCCTTATATTCTTCCTATCTACTCCTCACACATTTGGGTGATCTTAGTCACTCCAATCTCAGTCACTCTGGAATCAAGATTGCTGGGAGAAATATCAATAACCTCAGATATGTAGATGACACCACCCTTATGGCAAAAAGTGAAGAAGAACTAAAGAGCCTCTTGATGAAAGTAAAAGAGGAGAATGAAAAAGTTGACTTAAAGCTCAACATTCAGAAAACTAAGATCATGGCAACTGGTCCCATCACTTCATGGCAAATAGATGGGGAAACAGTGGAAACAGTGGCTGACTTTATTTTTTGGGGCTCCAAAATCACTGCAGATGGTGAGTGCAGCCGTGAAATTAAAAGATGCTTACTCCTTGGAAGAAAAGTTATGACCAACCTAGAGAGATATTAAAAAGCAGAGACATTACTTTGCCAACAAAGGTTCATCTAGTCAAGGCTATGGTTTTTCCACTGGTCATGCATGGATGTGAGAGTTGGACTGTGAAGAAGGCTGAGAGCCAAAGAATTGATGCTTTTGAAGTGTGGTGTTGGAGAAGACTCTTGAGAGTCCCTTGGACTGCAAGGAGATCCAACCAGTCCATTCTAAAGGAGATCAGTCCTGGGTGTTCATTGGAAGAACTGATGTTGAAGCTGAAACTCCAATACTTTGGCCACCTGATGTGAAGAACTGACTCATTTGAAAAGACCCTGATGCTGGGAAAGATTGAAGGTGGGAGGAGAAGGGGATGAGATGGCTGGATGGTATCACCAACTCAATGGACGTGAGTTTGAGTAAACTTCGGGAGTTGGTGTTGCCATCCAACCATCTCATCTGCTCAGGCCTCCAGGGAGGCCTGGCGTGCTGCAGTCCATGGGGTCGCAAAGAGTCAGACACGACTGCATGACTGAACTGAACTGAACTGAGTCACTCCAAGGTTTGATGGTCATCCGTATATTAAAGACATTCAAACTCATATTCAGATTTCAGCTCATTTCTCATGTTCTACATTGATGTATCCAAGTGTTTCTATATGAATGTTCAATGGTGTGAAAGGATGGATACACCCAAAACAGAACTCAACTTTATTTCTCAGCTTCCTCGTTCTTCTCTTTGTCCTGTAATTTCTATTCTGGGTTTGTAACCAGTATCCACCTTATGACCTGCTCTGAGAACACAGCTGTCAGCCAAGATCCTTTCCTCTTGTTCCCAGCCCACACCTAATCAGGCACAAACCTTCCAATTCTACCCTTTACACGACTTTCACATTTTTCTCTTTTCTCTATCTCCATTTCTAGGAGGCAAGAATCTCTTGGTTAATATAATTTTTTCTCATCTGGGTCTTCTCCAATTAAATCTTTTTACTACCACTTCCACCATTTCAAATTAGAAATATGATCTTTCTGCTCAAGTGCTTCAAGTCTTTAATATTCCCTATTTTCT
Organism: Ovis canadensis; assembly: GCF_042477335.2. NCBI lineage: Eukaryota > Metazoa > Chordata > Mammalia > Artiodactyla > Bovidae > Ovis > Ovis canadensis. Next base: position 19,693,087 of record NC_091257.1, read on the forward strand.
ACATGATGGAATTCAGACCACCAAGCATTGTTTCTAAGGTACAACATGATCTTCTCCATTTACCCCTTCAAGCTCATTTGCTCTCACCTCAAATTCTGCCATATTGGATTTCAAGTTCAAGTTCTTCAAACTCACCATTTTCTTATTTAACTCTATGCTCTTACCCCATAAGGACTCTATTGCTTGAAATATTCATTCTATTCTGCCTGGATCATGCCTATTTATCTTTCAGCTGTGGGTTTAAATATAACTTCTTCTAAAAAACCCTCTCTTACTTCCCTTATCCCCATATTCTGTAGGAGCCTCTCTTTTTCTATCATAATACTCAGAATACTTTATTTCATTTTAATTGCTTGTTTAATCAGAAGCCCCACAAGGATATATGCTCTCTGAGAGCAAGTTTATTATAATCCTTACTTATCTCTGAACCTCCAACTTTGAGCACAGTCAACACCTGGCTCATAATATGTTTCCAGTAAATATTTGTTGAGAAGATGAGTGAAAAGCTTTTACATATCTCTATACTTTCATGCATATGATCTCTTCTGTCTTGAATGCCTTTCTTTGTCTTGTGTGATCAGTGAATTCTTACCTTTGCTTCAACAATTTATTAACATCCTACAGAACTAGTCTCTATAATACACACTCTGGGAAATGCTGACGTGGTGCATCTCTCTCCTTTGACACAAAAGGACACTGAAACCTGGGGAAGTAGTGACTTAATGAATGTTAGACAGCTGTCTATAAAGGGAAACCAGGATGCAAGTATATTCCCTCATATGCTATACATTTTAGCCAATGATAACTCAGTCTCATTTGTAAAATGAGTCTTGCCATTTTTCTAATGACATGAAATCACTTCTCCATTTGCCAATTGCCAACAAGGACACACTTCATTCATCCACTTCTGCTTCATCCAATAACAAAAGAAAACTCAGACAGGAACGGATGAGTACTTGTGTGTCATTGACAATGGGAGAATGAGAACATGAACAAAAGAATGAAGAGGGCTGCACTCTCTGAGTAAATTTTTCCACAGTAATAAAATGATCAGTGCTGCATATCATCAGAATTTGGAGTCTCTCCTTGGGAATTTGGTGTTTATTTTAACCAATACTTTTTTTAAAAAAATGTTGCTCCTCCCTAAAGATGTAAAATTTCACCATTTATTAAGTTTTCTTGGCTGAGTTGAGGATTGTTGCATTCACATTCTCACATGCAAAGCATTTCCTAATCACAGTAAGTGTCTCACATCTGCTATGAGTAACTGGCCAGAAACCAAGAAATACAGGCATTCTTAGAGGAGCTCTGTTGATCCCCAGCCAGTCTCCCTGACTTTGGAGAAGAACTAGAGGGAAAGGGACGTCTCCTCCCCCCACCCTCTTTCTGCTCCCCAGCTATTTCTTCTTTTGGTTACTTGATGACACCTCTGTATGGAAAGCACACTCCTCTATGCTAATATCTAGGAACTGGGCCAGAGTTCCAGTTGTGTTTTTAGTTCTGTCTACCCTTTCCACGCCCATTGGACAGCCGAGAACAGATCTATGTGACTTCCAACTCCTTTTTGGCTACTCTGGTCTCACTTTACCACATGGAAATTCTTTACCCGTGCTAATCAAACTTAACTCCAATGCTTACTCAACACTCAAGTGATGATTTACAAAGATCCAATTAATATCATATTCATCTTCTTGTTCTGCTCTTATTTATTGGCAGTATTTTCTACAGTGGTCTTGACTTCCTCAATTCATTCTGTTGTACTTTTGGCTAACCTATCAGAGCAAATAAGAGGAGAGTTTCGTGTCTATCTCCAGAGAGAAGAGGAATGGGGTTGTCCCAAAGATTATTCACATTGGAAATGAATTTGTGCTTTCCTTTTGATCCAACTTCCTCTTTTTATTGGAAGCTGAAGTTCATAGTAGATGTCATAGTTATGGGCCATTTTCATTACCATCACCTGCTTTCCAGGCATAACTCAAAGTGGCAAAGTGAGACCACTGCTGAGAAAATTTTAGACGGGGATGAAGCATTGATGTGCAAATGAAGATTTTTATACACAACATTTTTGATGGCAATAACAGAAAACCTAACATGGGTTGGATGAAAACCTCTCAGAATGAAGCCAAAAAGAAGATGCACTGGCTTAGAACTGAAAAGATTAAAGGTGGTTTGGCTTCAGGCATGGCTATGGCCCGACAATGTCATCAGTGTTAGGTCTCCCACCATTATTGCTGTTTCTTCTGTGTTGGTTCCACTCTCCAGCAGACTCTCCCTGGAAGCAAATGGGCTTCCAGCATCTCCACATGTACAATACATCATTTCAGTTACCTCAGTAGAAAAGAAAGTGCTTCTTACCAGTTTTTTTTTTATTTTTTAGAGAAGTAAAAGTAACTACGAGTGCAGTGATTTGAGTCACATGCTTTCCCTGGACCAGTAATAGTGGCTACGTGTGGAAGATGCTGATTGGTCAGAACTAGGTCTCAGATCATGGCATCCGGTCCCATCACTTCATGGCAAATAGATGGGGAGACAATGGAAACAATGAGACCCTTTATTTTCTTGGGCTCTAAAATCACTGCAGGTGGTGACTGAAGCCATGAAATTAAAAGACACTTGCTCCTTGGAAGAAACGCCGTGACCAACTTAGATAGCTTGTTAAAAAGCAAAGACATTGCTTTGCCAACAAAGGTCTGTCTAGTCAAAGCTATGTTTTTTTTCAGTAGTCACATATGGATGTGAGAGTTGGACTATAAAGGAAGTTGAGCGCCAAAGAACTGATGCTTTTGAACTGTGGTGTTGGAGAAGACTCTTAAGAGTCTCTTAGACTGCAAGGAGATCCAACCAGTCAATCCTAAAGGAAATCAGTCCTAAATATTCGTTGGAAGGGCTGGTGTTGAAGCTGAAACTCCAATACTTTGGCCACCTGATGCAAAAAAACTGACTCATTGGAAAAGACCCTGATGCTTGGAAAGACTGAAGGTGGGAGGAGAAGAGGATGACAGAGGAAGAGATGGTTGGATGGCATCACGAACTCGATGGACATGAGTTTGAATAAGCTCTGGGAGTTGGTGATGAACAGGGAAGCCTGGCGTGCTGCAGTCCATGGGGTTGCAAAGAGTCGGATAGGACTGAGGGACTGAACTGAACTGAGGTCATATGCCTTCTCCAATTTGCACAGAATAAGAGTAAGATTGAGATGGTCTCACACAGAATTATCAGGTTCATATTACCATAATAAAGGGGGCAAATATACTTAGCAGAATAAGATAACTTATTTCCACCAAAGTATTATATTGATACATGATCCTACTGATCTCAGTAGTAGATTTCATCTATATGCCCAATTTTTTTTTCCAAATGAACAACCTGTATAGAAAAAAATAAGAATAAAAATATCCTGAGGGAAGGATTTAAAATCCTTTCATATGACTGTCCTCATTGAAGACAAATCTGATCACTGATGATTCAACTGCAGACTCAGAGACCCTTGAAGGAGATACTTACCAGAAGCTGATCACTGCTTGGCAATGAGATGACTGTATTCACAGGTGGGTTTGGGAGGAGTGGAGTCATGTCTGTGGACAGAGATATAGTTCTCACCTGTGAGAGAGAACAAAGCAGAATAATGCCTAGACTATTGCAAAGGAAAACCACCTTTATTTCCTCTATTTATTTTTAGTTGTTCAAAAGGCACACCTGGGGATTTCCAAGGGGATATGGTGAGAGCCAAGTGACTATTAATGTGCTTCCTGAGACTATGTGGAAGTAAGACCCACTGCCTGCCTCTGCCTAGATCATCAGGAAATTGCATCCTCTCTCCCTGGGGTTAGGGGAGGCTGGGTTAGGGTAAGGGCCAGGGTCTGGGAGTAGCATAGCTTTGGAGTGTGTTTCAACTCTTTTCCAGCTTCTAGTCTTTGTGTAAGGGGACAATGCGAAAACAAGGGATGGAAAGCAAAGAATGAGGGGTCCCAGGGAGGCACCCCCAGTGTGAGTGAGCATGGGAGTGTGTCTGCAGATCACACTGGTTGGGTCTGCAGTTGTTGCCCAACTCAGGCTCACGTGGAGAACCGATGCCCTGCCGGTGAATCGTGGGAATTTTAGGCAGAGTTAGCAATGCAGCCTTTTCTCTGCTCCATTATTCCCTCCTAGACTCCCCACTCCTGGAACTTTGGGCTTTTTTTTCCCTTTTCTTTGCCATCTTTGAACTGAAGGGCAAACTCCCTCCCAGGCAGCTAGGAGACATTTTTTCCCTTGAGTAATAACTGTGTTGGACATGACTAAATTTGTTCAAGTCTGTAATGGAAGCAACGTCCCCAGATGCCCTCAAGGCTGTGAAGGGATGAAGGGAAGCATGAGCCCACATGTGTTAAAATGGTCCGCGTCTTTATCATGGGAAACTTCCACCGTAGAGAGGAACCCTGCACCTAGGCAGCCCTTCAGCCCAGAGTCAGTGTGTTGAGGTGGTTCACCGTGTCCTTGGATGGAATGAGGAACCGCTGGGCCTCTGCCAACATACCTTTCCCTTTCCTCGGCTCCTTCCTTTGGCTGAGCCTGGGCTTGTCCCTGACTGCTTCCTTTGTTCCATTTCTTCTTTCTCATCTTCCCTCAGGCCTCTGTGTCTGGAACAAGCTCTCCCTTGCAGTCTGCCAATCTGGCAGGCTCCTTTGCTGACCTGCTCTCAAAGCTTTATCTCTGAAGACATTGCGTTAGTTGCTTCTCTCCACTAAGGTCAGGGATGTGGAGAAAGAAGGAGGTTCGGGGCAAGCGTCAAATTAGGAGACAATGAAAATAATGATGTCTTTGTTTTTGGATCCACTCACTTCCATATCATTTTACTGTTATTTACGTGAGTTGTTTCTTTTAAACTAATACCAAGACTGCTGTTGCAGACTGAAATCTAGAAAGATTACATAAAATAATCTTTTTTTTTTTTTATGTTTTAAAAATGCACCAGGATTTCCCAGGTGGTCCAGTCGTTAAGAATGCCTGCCAGTGCAGGGGACATTGATTCATCGGGAAGATTCCCCATGCCATGGGGCAATGAAACCCATGTGCCATAACTACTAACACCCTCTCTAGAGCTCCTCAGCAAGAGAAGCCAGTGCAGTAAGAAGTCTGAACACTGCACTGGAGAGTAGCCCCTGCTCACAGCAAGTAGACAGAGCCCACATACAGCGGCGGAGATCCAGCTCAGCCAAAAAGAAAATTAATTAATTAGTTCAGTTTTAAAAATGCACCAGATCTTGAGTCCTCGAATTCCTGGCCTGCCATTTCATGTTCTGTATTCCCCATCAGGGCTGTGAGTATAAATGACAACTCTCATATGCTCTCCAGAACAGAGTATGCCTGCTATCCTATCCATTCTGCTTTCAGTGGCTCCTGGTTTTACTTAAGATACTCTTAGTTTGTGCCAAACACCCAACTTGTCCTTGCTTATTTGAGGTGAAAAAGCTGATTCCCAACTGATGTAGCAAATAGCTAAAATTGCTTATGTATATGCTTTCTACATGGGCATCAGTATTGCCTTTCAGTGTTTGCTCATTTTGGCATTCATTTCAAGGACTGGCAACTAAGGATTTTACTTTGATTTTCATTCTATTCAGTCCTCATGGCAGGAAATGGTATTCAATAACACTGTAAAGGCTTTTTAAACTTCCATTTGGAAATTTTTTTCTTCTGTAGTGGACAAGTAATTTCTGCTAAACTTTAAGTAAACACTTTATTTAATTTACCCCTCTAAGTAGCCCTACATAGACATATAGGGAGAAATGTGAGTAATGACATGTGAAAGAAACATTTTACATGTGTTATTTAAAATGCACAGGCTGGTGAAAAAAAATTGCTGAAACTTTGCAAAATTCACTGTGTTTTCCCCTAGGTCAAAAGCACAATTACGTGCTTCCTGAGTTTTCAAATTGGAAAGTATATGGAGTTTCATGGTTTACCCAATACTCAGAAACAAACAAGTGATTATCGAGTAAGGCTTAAGGTTTAGTTCAGCAGGTAAACTCATGGAAATGACTCTCATGCTCCTCATAATGTATATGTACCTACATGGAATCCGTGGGACAGTCCCACCAGAACCGAAATAGTTAAATCCTTTGCTTGTGTTATTTCACAGCTTTTTCTAGCCTTTGCCAAGGTTAAAAACTGAGAAAACTCTTGCTAGATCAAGATGAAGATTGGAAGAGACCTGGAGGTAGATGTATTTTAAAGATAGAGATAAGTTATGCAATGTGGATTGACTGAATGTCAAAGAAAGGCTGTCTACACCTCAAAATGAAGTGTAAATTGTCGGGAATAATTCATTCTTTGTTTCACTTATGCTGGACAAAATTTAAGAATTGTTTGTGAAATGGCATAAATGAAAACCTAAGCCACACAGCAAGTGGTAAATAAACATTCCTTGGGGTAGAGATTATTCAAAATGAAATATATAGAAAAAACACTATGGTTTGACTCATTTAAAACTTGTCTGGACAAAGAAGGATGAAGAATAACATAAGGAACACTATTTCTTCAGTGATGAGTAAAGAGCTATGTGGTTTTATGTTGTCCATAATTAAGTGTTTGGGAAACAAGGCTAAAAAAAAAAAAAAAAAGGATTCACTAATTCAGATGCTTGGAGAATGGGCTAACTCTTGGGAGACTGACGCAAAAGAAACACCACCACCCATCAACCCTTGTGTGGAAATAGAATGATCCCAAGAATGGCTAGAGCATCTTGGGAGTTGTTCTTGCTCCCCTAAATCAGCTTGTCCTTTCTGCAGTCCCACTTCTAGAGAAAAAGTCAAAGTTTTTTTGAATTCAAAAAAATTCAAAAATTTCAAAGAAAAATGAACAGTTATCTTAAAGAGATATCTATGCTTCCGTGTTCATTACTGCATTACTCCCCAAAGTCAGGGAATGGACATGGCACGATGTTTAGCTAAAGAAGATGTGAAATACTCACACATACACAGAGGAATACTATTCAGCCTTAAGAAAAAAGGAAAACCTGTTATTTGTGACAACATGGATGAACCTGAAGGGCATTATGCTAAGTTACATAAGTCAGCCCTAGAAAGACCAATGCTGCATGATCTCACTTATGTGTGGAGTCTGTAAGGCAGAACTCAGAGGAACAGAGCAGAATGTTGGTTACCAGGAGCTCAGGGAGTGGGGGCAACGGAGTGAGGCTGGTCATGAGTGCAGACTTCCAGCTCTAAGATGAATAAGGTTTGTGGATCTAATACAAAACATTGTGTATATATACAACTGTATATATACAAAACATATATATACAGTTGCTAACACTGTGTATATAATTGAAATCTGCTAAGAGAGTAGAATTGAAATGTTCTTACCGAAGGGAGAAAAAAGGGTAACTATGTGAAATGACAGATGTTAATTAACTAGATGGGGGCAATTCTTTCACAATGTACACACACGTCAAAGCATCATGCTATGCTGCTGTGGATATATCTGCTAATATTTCCATGCCTTAATTTTCTATCTTTATTTCACCTTCCTGGCAGAGATTCTGGGAGGCTTAATGGTGCAGCTTTAAATGGCTTGCAATTTTGTTTGTCAGTTATACCTTAATAAAGTTGGGAGAAGGATTCTCTTTATCCTCACATAAGCCAGTTGAACCTGGGAGGAAAGAAGGCAGTTGTTAACTTGTGTGTCAGAAAAGCATGTAGTTTCCAAAAAAAAAAAAAAGAAGAAAGAAATAAAAGGAGAAAGAAAGGGATGAAGAGAAGGAAAAAAGAGCAACTAGTTATCATTTCATTTTTCAATGCTTGCACTTTCATCTTCAGAACACTTATTTTGATTTTGATTTGATTTGTTCCTTCTCATCAGGATTGAAACTCTATAAACAGTAACAAGTATGGAAATATTAGAAAAATATCCCCACAGGCTTCTCTGAAAATTGCACTACTTTTATGTAAATAGATGATTGAATGAATAAATGTCAAATTTCCAAAGGAATGGTACACTACGCCCATCCCTGCTTTTTCTGACAACACTCAGTTTTCCCAGAGGAAAATTAGAAACTCTCATTATAGAAACCCTACATCCAGGCTCCAGCTCCAATATCAGAGTTAAGTTTCTTCCCTTAACATCAGTGTGTCAGCCTAGAGCTGGCAACCTTGTCTTTGTCCTTCTGTTGCCATGAAAACCACATGGGAGTTGACTTTAGCAGTCCCTACCTCATGAATGTTAGTGCAGGTGAGGGTCAAGCGTGGAAAAATTCCCTCTCCCCTCAGCAGATGCAAGTGAGATCTGGATTAAGGGCTAGAAAAATGCTTTTTAGGACATGTTGGTAATTAAAATTTAATGGAAAGGTACAAGTAGACATGTCTTTGAAAGGAGTTGTCAGAATGTTTCTTTGATTGCTGGGGGGAATACCAAGGTGCTTCCCTACATATTGTTCTCAGTTCAGCTCAGCTCAGTTCAGTCGCTCAGTCATGTCTAACTCTTTGCGACCCCATGGACTTACCTTGCCAGGCCCTCCTGTCCACCACCAGCTCTCGGAGTTAACCCAAACTCATGTCCATTGCGTTGGTGATGCTATACAACCATCTCATCCTCTGTCATCCCCATCTCCTCCCCACTTCAATCTTTCCCAGCATCAGGGTCTTTTCAGATGAGTCAATTCTTCACATCAGGTGGCCAAAGTATTGGAGTTTCAGCTTCAACCTTGGTCCTTTCAATGAATATTCAGGCCTGATTTCCTTTAGGATGGACTGGTTGGATCTCCTTGCAGTTCAAGGGACTCTCAAGAGTGTTCTCCAGCACCACAGTTCAAAAGCATCAATATTTCAACACTCAGCCTTCTTTATAGTGCAACTCTCGCATCCATACATGACTACTGGAAAAACCATAGCTTTGACTGGATGGATATTTGTTGGCAAAGTAATGTCTCTGCTTTTTAATATGCTGTCTAGGTTGGTCATAAATTTTCTTCCAAGGATCAAGAGTCTTTTAATTTCATGACTGCAGTCACTATCTGCAGTGATTTTGTAGCCCAAGAAAATAAAATCTGCCACTGTTTCCATTGTTTCCCCCCATCTATTTGCCATGAAGTGATGGGACCAGATGCCATGATCTTAGTTCTCTGAATGTTGAGCTTTAAGCCAACTTTTTCACTCTCCTCTTTCACTTTCATCAAGAGGCTCTTTAGTTCTTCTTCTCTTTCTGCCATAAGGGTTATGTTCTCTGGGTATCTGAGGTTATTGTTACTTCTCCCAGCAATCTCGATTCCAGCTTGTGTTTCCTCCGGCCCAGCGTTTCTCATGATGTCCTCTGCATATAAGTTAAATAAACACGGTGACAATATACAGCCTTGACATACTCCTTTTCCAATTTGGAACCAGTCTATTGTTCCTTGTCCCGTCCTAACTGTTGCTTCCTGAACTGCATACAGATTTCTCAAGAGGAAGATCAGGTGGTCTGGTATTCTCCTCTCTTTCAGAATTTTCCATAGTTTGTTGTGATCCACACAATCAAAGGCTTTGGCATGGTCAATAAAGCAGAAGTAGATATCTTTCTGGAACTCTCTTGTTTTTTTTTGATGATCCAGTGGATGTTGGCAATTTGATCTCTGGTTCCTCTGTCTTTTCTAAATCCAGCATGAACACAATTCTCATACTGTTGAAGCCTGGTTTGGATAATTTTGAGCATTACTTTACTAACATGTGATATGAGTGCAATTGTGTGGTAGTTTGAGCATTCTTTGGCATTGCCTTTATTTGTGATTGGAATGGAAACTGACCTTTTCCAGTGGCCACTGCTGAGTTTTCCAAATTTGCTGGCATTTTGAATGCAGCACTTTCACAGCATCATCTTTTAGGATTTGAAATAGCTCAACTGGAATTCCATCACCTCCACTAGCTTTGTTCATAGTGATGCTTCCTAAGGCCCACTTGACTTCACATTCCAGGATGTCTGGCTCTAGGTGAGTGATCACACCATTGTGATCATCTGAGTCATGAAGATCTTTTTTGTATAGTTTGTCTGTGTATTCTTCTCCTTAGCATCTTCTTCATCTTAATATGTTAAGATTCTTCTTAAATCTTAGCATATTGTTCTAAAGAGATATGAAGCAGCTTCAAGGCATTTCTCTTCTTCCTGAAATGAGGTTTTTTCCTAATGTTCCCCAAAATAGCCTCAGATTCCTCTTTGGCTGCCGATTACATTGCTCACTTTGCCCTGGATGCAGTCCTGTAATCCTAAAGGCATCTTCTTGTTATAGGTGACAATGCATGTGTCTACTCTGGTGCACAGATCCTATGCTTTGATGAGGAGATAGTCTACCCCCTGGCTTTCCATTTAAGGTTTGCCCCATATTTTGAGGTCTATAGATTCTAAGCAGTGGTTAGGGAAGTGATTAAGAGTGTGGACCACAGAGTCAGACTGGCTAGTTAAAATCCTCATCCCACCACTTACTTGCATACAGATTTCTCAATCTGTATGAGACTGAGATACATCTGTGAATATATCTCTTAATCTTTCTGTGCCTTAACTTCATATCTGTAAATTAAAGAAAACAGCTTTATTTTACCTTCTTGGCAATGAGAGTTTCTAATTTTCCTCTGGGAAAATTGAGCATTGTCAGAGAAATCTAGAACAAATATAGTATACCTTTCCCTTGGAAGTTTGATGTTCATTCATTCATTCATGTATTTAGATAAACAAAGTTGTTTCCTAGTGCAGGCTGACTGTGACTATGAACTCTAACTGTGGAAGCCCAGTATTCATGGACTGTGTATAGGATATTCCATGAATAAAGCCAGGGAAACACTTCTCAGCGTTTCTCTGAAATATGTCTTTTATTGTCCTGGTCCTTCGTCATTAGAAAAAAACCTTATTTCTGTACCACAGATGTGCTCACAGATGTGGTCATCATCTCATACTGGCCTCCTAGATAAAGCCAAGAGGTTCTGCTGACTGTTCATGGATATCAGTCATTCAGCTGAACTAGAAAGCTTTCAAGGGCTGTGATGACTCAGTGTTGTCATGCACATTATCCTTGTTGATGGGCAGAAGATTCCAACAATTTCAAATATCCTGGTCGTTTTCTAACACTTACTTAAAATTACATTCAGAATGAGGAGGCAAAGGAACAACACATGTTTCAATGGCACATAATTATTTTTATTTAAAAAGCATAGACTATAGATGTCCTGATAACAAAGCCATGTGTTTCTAGAGCATAATCTACCTGCACCAGTAATTATAAACAGTGGAAGCTTTTGAACAACTATCTACTGAAATGACTATTATCTTTGCAACAATGCCTGTGCTGATTTTAAATGGCTTTACAAAATTTATTTACTTGTTTTTCTTTTCATTAACTTATTAACTAAGGCATGTGAATCATATCACTTATTTTTGGAACTAAAAGAAAGTCATGCTATAACTTATATCAAGGAATGTAAAATAATTTCTGTTCAAAAATAACATAAGTATCATTTGTCAATATTTTAGGTTCAGAAGGCTATTGAGCTTCTTGGCAAATGTTTATAACCTCATAATTTTGCCATATTGCCATCCATCAGGTACATTTTCTAGATAACATATCTTAAAATTCTAAAATATTGGAAGAAAATTTGGAAATCATTTAGACCTGCCCCTCTTTGATGATTAAATTTCAAACCAGACACTTTTTTAGGTGACTGATTGACAGGCTTTCTGCTCTTCTTTACAAATAAAGGGTTTTTTTCAAGCTCCTTTAAATCATCTTCTTCCCATATTTACTAAAAGCAGGGATGAAGTCAAAGGTCACTGAGCAGGTTGTTCTGAGCAGATGCCTGTAGATATCAGATTCCTAGGAACACCAAACTACAGCTTTGGGGCTCAGATTCCTTAAGAGTGACCACATTTATTTCCAATTTCTTCAGCCCTGTGAGCTCAAACAAAAACCTTCTACTGACGATATTTCTCTTTTGCTCATAGTCATCTTGAGTAATCCTTGTGGTAGCTGTCCAGTTGCATGCATTCTTTGCTTCTAACCTTATCTACCCTGTCTTGTGCTTTAGAAATATCCATGTGACGTAGTGATTTTTTTTCATATTCTTTGGAGGGTGGTAGATGGCTACAGACTTTGGGAGATTGGGCAAAGCAGATATCTCAAAGGTAAAAAACCATTGCAAATATCACTTCTTCCAGGTACAAAGGTGTCCCCTTAATTAGATGGTGGTGGTCACCTGAGAAGTCCCCTCCCCTGCTGCTGATAAGCAGACCTTGGACTCAGAAATCCTTCCAATCTGGTTTTGAAGCTGAGTTTCTTCATTTCCTAGTTTCCTGACCTTGGACCATATTGACCCTCTGGGAAATGATAACCAGGGTGCCAAGTTCAATGGGTGTTATGATATTCCCCTGAGATGATATAAAATATTATGGGTTGTTGTTGAATCTGACACATGGGAGGCATTCTGCATCCTCAGTGCCTTGGGAATGGGCTCATATTAGAAGTTCTAAAAATTTTCTAAATGAATCCTACACTATTTGACCCTGCTTGGACACCAAATGAAAAACAGACAAGCCTCCTTCTTACCCTATGGGTGGGCTATCACCCGTCTATATACTGATTCCTTTTCATAGGAAAAGGACATCTTGAATGTGGTAGGAAACCAAGCCCACATGGCAGAAAGTCACAGAACTCAAGATCCTCTTTATTACATAGCATGATTCTGTACCAGAGATGTGCTCACAGATGTGGTCATCAGCAGAGATAACTAGTTTACAAGCCCTCCCTGGAAACTCCGCCCAGTTCTTAGTAGAAAAGTGATTCTCAGCCAAGTTCTGCACTGAAGCTCAGCCTGTGATGAAAGCATTTCCACCTGTTCCACATCACAAAGAATCAGAGAGGAGAACAGGCCCATGGTGCCTTTCCAACCACAAAGAGAGACCAGGGATCACCTAAGAGGCTAAAGTGCTTCCCATGTGGCTTGGCGGTGAAGAACCCGCCTGCCAGGGCAGGAGACTTGCAGGAGGCACAGGTTCAATCCCTGGGTCAGAAAGATCATCTGGAGGAGCAAATGGCAACCTGCTCCATATTCCTGTCTGAGAAAGTCTATGGACAAGAGGAGCCTGGAGGCCTATAGTTCATGGGTCACAAAGAATCAGGCGTGACTGAGTGACAGCATGAAAAGGCTAAAAGCCAATAAAATAAGTGTCTATCATGGCCTCTTCTTTCTGTTATGTCTGTCTGTCTGTCCCTCCTTTCTTTTCTTCCCCTCTCCCTTCTCTCTCCCTGTCATTTTCCTCTTTTCTTTTATTCTTTTCTTTTTCATTTCTATTCCTTATCCCTTCTTCATCTCCTTTTTTCCTAATGGAAAAGATAGCACTTTACATCAGGGAAACATTAGACATCACCTGTTCACTGTTGCATGCATTTCTGTGGGGGAGGCACATGCATTCAAATGTGAACACTGTAATGACTTTATTAATGTTATTGGTGATCTGTGATGACATTGTGACCACATATGTCTAAGAAGGCTTCCTATAATAGCATGGTCCTGAGAAGTCAATGAAATTAAAAGACACTTACTCCTTGGAAGAAAAGTTATGACCAACCTAGATAGCATATTGAAAAGCAGAGACATTACTTTGCCGACTAAGGTCCATCTGGTCAAGGCTATGCTTTTTCCAGTAGTCATGTATGGATGTGAGAGTTGGACTGTGAAGAAGGCTGAGAGCCAAAGAATTGATGCTTTTGAACTGTGGTGTTGGAAAAGACTCTTGAGAGTCCCTTGGACTGCAAGGAGATCCAACCAGTCCATTCTGAAGGAGATCAGCCCTGGGATTTCTTCGGGAGGAATGATGCTAAAGCTGAAACTCCAGTACTTTGGCCACCTCATGAGAAGAGTTGACTCATTGGAAAAGACTTTGATGCTGGGAGGGATTGGGGGCAGGAGGAGAAGGGGACGACCAAGGATGAGATGGCTGGATGGCATCACTGACTCAATGGATGTGAGTCTGAGTGAACTCCGGGAGATGGTGATGGACAGGGAGGCCTGGAGTGCTGCGATTCATCGGGTCACAAATAGTCGGACACGACTCAGCGACTGAACTGAACTGAACTGAGAAGTCAATGAAGTAAATATGCAAAATGATGTATTTCTTAGATTAAGAACTATGGCCTGACTTAGGTCCTCTTCTTTCAAAGCAGAGCCTGAGAAAGGGATTCAGATGCCTGTGACTTATTGGTATAGGGCTCTCAGGAGAAAGAGGTGGGTGGTGAAGGAAGCAAGTATGATTGGGGAAGGAGCCGTGTGGTCTTTGCTGGATGTTGCTGGCTTTAGCCTGATCCACTTGAGGCTCTGGAGTATGACACCATGGACCTGTTTCTCTGTGGAGGTGACTGGATGGCCTTTTGCAGTTTTCATGTCAGCCAGTCATTGGAAGTGGGGTGTGGGAGGTGACCTCCTGGGCAAATGGCAGTGTTTTGATGGGGAAAATCCTCTGGAACCGGAGGCAACTGTGGGCCATTAGCTATGACAGAAGAATAATTCATTAGAATTAAATCCATTTTAATTTCTCCAAACAATAAGTCTACACCGAAGTTTATGATTTAAATATTTAGCTAAAACTTCTGGGGGTGCTTAGCTACATCTTCAATCATCCCACCTCAGTGGTCATGCATGGGTAGGGTGAGGATTCACAGAAGACCTTCCAGGTTTAGTTTTTAATGTATGAGCCTTGGTTACATTAAAGTGTAAAAGGAGGAGGAAAAGAACAAAGATAACAGCAGTCAAAGCCTTCATTCAAACTATGCCCATAACTAGTTTATCAGCTCAACTGTTTTTTTTTGCTGATGCAAGAGTTAAATTTTTCATCGGCATTCTTCTCTTGGACTGTCTTAAAAACATTTCTATCTGTATGATGTTACCTTTACTCATAAAATCTTAGTTTTCTTTTAACTGGAAGCACGTTAAAGTTGCTCTTTGCCATCAAATGTTAGTTTCTACTGCTACTCAAATGGAGAACCAAATTTTTCCACTTTCTATTAGAGTTTATAATATTGTGTTTATTTTCCCCTTAACAAAACATAAGTCTATAATTTGGCTTTCCTATTTATCACTCTTCCCTTCAAGTTCTATTAAACAAGGAAAATGTAAATTAACATTGTTTATTTAAATGTAAATAAACATTCCTTATTTTTTATATTTTGCAATCTGGACATCTGTAAGGGAGATCTAGGAGATTCAGTAACCTTATAGAAAATGAAATCGATCCTATGGTCTATTAATATCTGTTGTTATCATAGGTGTATCAATCCAAAAATTTCAGATGTGCCTCCTTCCTATATAAGCTTCCCCATTGGCTCAGTGATAAAGAATCTGCTTGCAATGCAAGAGACACGGGATCCCTGGGTTAGGAAATAATCCATTTCCCTTTGTCATCTTATTAAAATGTTGTCCAAAAGACTGTTCTGATTTAGCATGGTGCATAATACAATTTACAGAATAAATAAATTACATTGTCCTGTGATTTAGAATTTTCTCAAGGCAAAATGGCCATTGTCTTCTACACACTGGACAATAGCAATGCTGCAATTTTTTTTGTTTGTTTGTTTCAGAATAATCAGAGGCACTCCTTATCTATCTCTGGTTTATTCTCTTTACATAAGTGAAATGAGTTAATGACAAAGCAATGTTCAAAAAATTAAAATGATGACAAAGGCAAGAGCCAAGAATATGCAATGACTAAGGCTTTGTTTCTGTGGCTTGAGGGGGTGGGAGGCACCACCCTCTGAAGTGTCCGAGTGGGTCACCCAACTCATGTGCCAAGGACTGGGAAGGAAAAATAAGTTGAACAACCCTTCTCTTGGGACAAGACCCAGAGTTCCATTATTTGTAGTGATAAAAATAAGGGTGAGGATTAGGCTAAGTAACGAAAGGAAAAGGAAGAAAAAATACTGGATTGGCATGAAAGAGAAGACAATATGAGGGTGTTTTAAATGTGATGACTCTTTGGTATCCACTCCAGTTCATATCTCTTATCTATATGTCAGTTTTCATTCCAATCCCAAAGGAAAGAACTGCCAAAGAATGCTCAAACTACCGCACAATTGCACTCATCTCGCACACTAGTAATGTTCAAAATTCTCCAAGCCAGGCTTCAGCAGTGCTTGAACCATGAACTTCCAGATGTTCAAGCTGGTTTTTAGAAAAGGCAGAGCAATCAGAGACCAAATTGCCAACATCCACTGGATCATCGAAAAAGCAAGAGAGTTCCAGAAAAATATCTACTTCTGCTTTATTGACTATGCTAAAGCTTTTGACAGTGTGGATCACAGTAAACTGTGGAAAATTCTGAAAGAGATGGGAATACCAGACCACCTGACCTGCCTCTTGAGAAACCTGTATGCAGGTCAGGAAGCAACAGTTAGAACTGGACATGGAACAACAGACTGGTTCCAAATAGGAAAAGGAGTATGTTAAGGCTGTATATTGTCACCCTGATTATTTAACTTATATGCAGAGTACATCATGAGAAATGCTGGGCTGGAAGAAGCCCAAGCTGGAATCAAGATTGCTGGGAGAAATATCAATAACCTCAGATATGCAGATGACACCACCCTTAAGGCAGAAAGTGAAGAGGAACTAAAAAGCCTCTTGATGAAAGTGAAAGAGGAGAGTGAAAAGATTGGCTTAAAGCTCAACATTCAGAAAATGAAGATCATGGCATCTGGTCCCATCACTCCATGGGAAATAGATGGGGAAACAGTGGAAACAGTGTCAGACTTTATTTTTCTGGGCTCCAAAATCACTGCAAATGGGTGATTGCAGCCATGAAATTAAAAGATACTTACTCCTTGGAAGGAAAGTTATGACCAACCTAGATAGCATATTGAAAAGCAGAGACATTACTTTGCTGACTGAGGTCTGTCTAGTCAAGGCTATGGTTTATCCAGTGGTCATGTATGGGTGTGAGAGTTGGACTGTGAAGAAAGCTGAGCACCGAAGAATTGATGCTTTTGAACTGTGGTGTTGGAGAAGACTCTTGAGAGTCCCTTGGACTGCAAGGAGATCCAACCAGTCCATCCTAAAGGAGATCAGTCTTGGGTTTTCATTGGAAGGACTGATGCTGAAGCTGAAACTCCAATACTTTGACCACCTCATGGGAAGAGTTGAATCATTGGAAAAGACTTTGATGCTGGGAGGGATTAGAGGCAGGAGGAGCAGGGGACAACAGAGGATGAGATGGCTGGATGGCATCACTGACTCGATGGACATGAGTCTGAGTGAACTCCAGGAATTGGTGATGGATAGGGAGGCCTGATGTGCTGTGATTCCTGGGGTCGCAAAGAGTCAGACATGACTGAGCGACTGAACTGAACTGACTGAACTGATATGAAGATCCAAGATCCACTTTTCTATTGGATAGTCCTGCAAGAGGCCTGCATAATACAGAAAAATGAAATGTTTGAAGAATGCCTAGTCTTTTTTCTTTGGCACAAAATATTAAATATTTTCATATAAACAACATTATGTTACAAGCCATTTTAATGGCTGATTTGGTCTTAAGAAATTGAACTTTTTTTTTCTTTCTTGAGTGTTATGATGAGATATTAAAGGAAAATAGAAATTAATATGTCAGATCCCAGATTAATCTAGTTTTGGGTCTTTCCTCCAGCATTATGAAATTATGTGATGCTAAAACTATAGTCCTTTTATGGATAAGAAAGCTGACCCTAGGATCCTGTTTCTTATGCTACAGGCATGCAGTAAGGCTGAGCTTTGATCCTGGACAATGCCAATAGAGAAACCACCCTCATGGACGTTGCTGAAAGCATGACAGTAGGCCCCCAGCTTCCACAAGGCCTATCTTGCTCCCTCCAATCTTTTCTTCATCCTAAAGCCATGATCTATCAACAATGTGAGTCTAGTCATTTATCAACCCTGCTACTGAAAATGCTTGGATATTGTCATTGGTTGAACTGTATGCTCCCTCTCAAATTCAGATGTTGAAATCCTAACCCCCGGTACCTGGAAATTTGATCGTGTTTGGAAATAAGATTATTGCAGATTTAATTTTTTAACATCATGAGGGTGGATCCTAAATCAATATGACTGGTACTTTTATAAAAAGGGTACATTTGGACACAGATATACATATATAGTAAGAACACCACGTGAATATGAAGATTGCCATCAATAAGCCAGTGAGAGAGGCCCAGAACAGACCTTTCCCTTGTGGCCCTTAGAGGAAACTGACCTTGCTGACACCTTGATTTCAGAGTTCTAGCCTCCAAATCTGTGAAACCATACATTTATGTTTTTTAAGCCACCCTACTTGTGTACTTTGTTATAGCATCCCCAGCAAACTTATTCTGGTTCCAGTATTCTTGGGATGACGAACATCCTATGAACAGAAGCAGAGAAGTAGCTAGTAAAACTAAGAACAAATACAGCTCGAGCTTGGCATAGTTAATTTCTCTGAATTGTCAATGGGCTTAAAAAAAATTCATTGAGTAATTACCATTGTTTAAGGTGCTGGATATTTGACTGAGAGTTTAGGTGACACAATTACCTGTTCTTAGGGAGCTAACCCTAGACAAGTAACTATTACACAAATAACTAATTATAATTACAATAAGAATCAAGAGTTTTGGTGAATTGTTCTAAAGGATGGAATAATGGGTGTAAAGCAATCCTTTTCTTACAGGAATCAGGAAAAGCAAGAAAGGCTTCTTTAAGGCAGTCATGGTTAAGCTTATATCTGAAGGATGTGGAGATGCTGGTTCATGGAAAGAGATGCTGGGAGAAGTGGCATTAAGGACAAGGGGGTAGCAGTTATGAAGATCCCCAGGTCAGAGGCAGTATGGCACTTCCCAGAATCAAAACTAAGTACAGGAAAGTTGTAGTGCTGGATGGAACAGGAGAAGCAGAAAAGAGTCAAATCAAAGGGCAGGAACACTATCAGAGCTGACTGTTAACTGCTCGCTCAGACTGCAGAATGGGGTATGGATCGGAGGAAGCTATGTGATAGGTGATGGAAGGATTTAAGAAATAATCCACTGATGTAAAGACGTGGTACATATACACAGTGGAATACTACACAGTCATAAAAAAGGAATTCCCCAGTGGCTCAGCAGTAGAGAATCTGCCTGCAGTGCAGAAGATGCAGGTTCAATCCCTGGACTGGGGATATCCCCTGGAGGAGGAAATGGCAACCTGCTCCAGTATTCTTACCTCAGAAATCTCATGGACAGAGGAACCTGGTGGGCTACAGTCCATGGGGTTGCAAAAGAGCCAGATATGACTTAGCACCTAATAGCAACAGCAACAAAAAGCAATGAGATAATGCCATGTGCGACATGAATGCCACTAGAGATTATCATACTAAGCAAAGTTAAGTCAGAAAGAGAAAGACAAACATTATATAATACCAGTTACATTTGGAATCTAAAATATGACACAAACGAACTTATCTACAAAACAGAAACAGACTCACAGACAAGGAGAGTGGGGAGGAAGGTGGGGGCTGGATGCATGGACTGGGAGTTTGGGATTAGCAAATGCAAACTACTACTTACAGCATGGATAAGGTCCACGTCCATGCCGTATATAATAGCAACAAGGTCCTACTGTATAGCACAGGGAACTATATTCAATACCCTGTGATAAACCCTAATGGAAAAGAATATGAAAAAAAATGCATATATGTGTAACTGAACATATTGTAAATCAACTATACTTCAATAAAATAAATTTTTTAGAAAGGAAATAATCAGTTGGTGGAATCCAGTGGATGAGGTCCGGTAATTGAATGGATGCTGTGCAGGCCGGAGACAGGGAGGTATGTGTCATGACTGCTGATTTTCCAGTTTTTCCCATTGAGTGGAATGTGGTATTATCCACCAAGATAAGGAATATTAGATGAAGGCTATTTGTTTTCTAACAGGGGAAGCAAGGGACAGAATACGACTTTTGTGCCGAATCATAGCATTTGAAGTGACTCTAGGATGTCCGATGTTGCCTGGACCATCAGCCTCATTGTTAGGGGAGGTCTGAGCTACCAAAATATAATTTTGACAGTCAAATTTGTAGGTGGTAACTGAAACCATAGGAGCAGATGTGCTCACTCAGCAAGCCAGGGTAGGAGAAGAGGAAAGGTCTTAGCACAATTGAGTGACCTGACACTTCCAGTTTCGGTAGAGGAAGAGGAGTCAGCAAGGATGATAAGGGTGACGAGAGAGAATGGAGAGCATCCAGAACATGTGATGTCATGGAGCTTCAGGAAGGAAGCAGTGGCTGTGAGTCTTTAAACTATGAACCAATACATCAAGCTGTGCAATTTCGGGAAAAAGTCTAAGCTTAGCAAGAGTTCCTGCAGGAACTGAGTGGAGAAATGAACAGATGGTGAAACAGATGTTCTGTGTGTCTTGTCCGTATTCCTTTGGCAGTCACTTCTGTATTCCCAAGGCTGCTTTGCTTGAGGTATGTGTGTGTGTGTGTGTGTGTGTGTGTGTGTGTTTATGCTGGAGAACGCCCTTAGGCTCAGCACAGAGCAAGCCAAAATGACAGAACTAATGTCCCCAAAACAGCCTTCCAACATGCCAGACAGGGATTTGATAACCAAGTATCCCAGTCCCTTGTCCTTCAGTTGTAGTAACTCTAAAGAATATTCTACACTGTTTCTCTGAACACTCATTGCCACAGTGGTAACTAGTTTAATAGTAGTTTGATAATAGTGATAACTAGTTTCATTTACTTTCTGCCCTTTCCTGGCATATTCTTCTACTCCCTCTACTGATGTTTCTGGGATCATATTCTTAAATCCCCATTTCAGAGGTTGGGGTTGTTGTTTCATAGCTAAGTTGTGTCTGACTCTTCAGAACTCCATGGACTGTAGCCCACCAGGCTGCTCTGTCCATGGGATTTCCCAGGCAAGAATATTGGAGTGGGTTGCCATTTCCATCTCCAGGGGAATCTTCCCCACCCAGGGATCAAACCTGAGGCTTCTGCATTGCAAGCAGATTCTTTTACCACTGAGTCACTGGGGAATCCCAGAGGCTGGGGTACCAGAAGCATATAGTGGAGAAGGAGATGGAGGTATAAATGAAACTTAATGAGTTAGCTTAAAAGGAAGGAGAAGGAGGAGAAACAGAGTCGAGAATGCTTTATTATAACTGCAAAAGAATCCTGAGCTTGTCTGCATTTTAGCGGAAAGGATATAGAAAAGAAGGTTGAGAGGAATCAAGGACAAACCCTTTACTTCCCCTCATGCTGTTGGTTAAATTATGAAAGAAGAAAACAAAAGGAAAGAAAAGCACAATAAGGTTTGCATCATAAAACTTAGGAGACCGCTTTGTAGGTGTGACAGGCAGCAGTTTCCTGTTTAGAAGAATAAAACCAGCTCTGATGTTCATGGACTTTTGTGTGTTTAGGAATTCCCAGCATCTTTAGAATCCACTGTAACCACCCATGACACATTTTTCCCTCCAGATGTGAACGCTAAAGACTAAATACTCAGTTGTCAGTTGAATACTTTTGTATTATTTTCTCAGCAATTATTTTAAGGAATGCATTTGAATAAAATGCACTTTTGGCATCATTTTTAAGAATGGATGATGATTTATGCTTTTCTTGCAGGGACAAGATGGCTCTGGGCATGAGTCATGGCTGAACGCTGGGAAGATTCCGATGGGAACCTTGCTCTTGCTGGTTGATCCATACCTTACATGGACTTGAGGCCGTGCATGGCTTTTATTAACATGTGCATTTTGCTTGTTAAGGCTCAAGCTTCATCTTTTCCTTCCCAACTGGAGCCCTGTTTGTATTTCACATGCACCTGATTCAAAATCTATCCTTGGAACTCAGAGTGGCTTGGGAATAGTCATTTGGAAAAGCTCTGATTATTTGTCAGCTAAAACAGGATGATGTGTTCTCAGCTGTGGTTGGGAAATGGGCTGTTTCTCTGCAGGGGAGCAGATTCAAATGCAAGCCAAGTTCTAATTCTTTTCACATCTCTATCTCCATGGGGCAGCTTTGGTGCAAATCAAAATTGTCCCCAGGTCAAGAAACCTACAAACCACAGCACAGCCCTGTACTTTTCTCAACTGCAGGAGGAGTTGTTTTACATGTAGCCTTCAGATGTCATTTTCCCAGTGAAAAATCTGTGTGCCAAAGCAGATGTTCCTGGAAGCAATACCAGAATCTCTCAGGAGCCAAGGTGAATGAACTGTAAGATTGATTCTTGAAATTTTCTAGGTTAAAACCATTTCTGTCATTGTCCTTGGCACTGGTTCTCAAAATGTGTTCTATAGCCTTGCTTCTCAGACTTGACATGCATACAAATCTCCTGGAGACTTGGTTAAACCTTACACTCCATTTCAGTAGTTCTGGGGTGGGCGCTTGAGCTTGTGCACTTCTGACATGCTCCCAGAGGAGGCCGATGTGGATCCACGTTTATTTCAGAATCCTACTCCAAGAAGTAGGGGAGATCCAGAAAAAGAGGGTCTTGCAAGATGCAATACAAAGATTCTCTGGTCTGATAAGTTCAAGGAAAACAAATAAGCTGCATTTTTACCTTCCTCTTCAAAACTCCACAAATGAATATGCTAAAGACTGAGATCTGTCCTGAGAAGTCTGATACAAAACTAACAGATCATAGAACCATATTTTTATATGCCATGCTATCTCTTTTGAACCCAGGGAAACTTGATTTTTTTTGTGAAAGGAAAGAACTGTCTGATGTGTGGTCTCCATTCAAATATTTGTCCAGGCACTTAAACAGATTGAAAGGCAATTTAGAGAATGTTTGACTTTCTTTGTAGTAACCCTAGTTACAATTCTCAGGTGAGTGCCACCGGTTCTCCGAATGAATGAGGCCACAAGTCAGTCTCATGATATCCACAGCAGAACAGCAAACTTCCCACCTAGAGTTTTGGTATTTGAAGTGTATTGTGTTCCCTTCAACTAGCTCAAAAAATAGGAATTTAGCTGCCACCATGCTGTTGCCAAAAGACTAATCGAGAAAAGTGATGTACAGAAAAATTAAACAAAGGGAATTTAAATACTTTCAAGCATCTTAAATTGTTTGCAAGCTTCCACATGTCTCTATATCAATCCTCTAACAAACTCCAGAACTTTGGCCACTTGATACGAAAAGCCAACAAAAGACCCTGATGCTGGGAAAGATGGAAGGCAAAAGGAAAAGAGGGTGGCAGAGGGTAAAATTGTTGGACAGCATCACTGATTCAATGGACATGAGTTTGAGCAATCTCGGGGAGGTAGTGAAGGGCAGGGAAGCCTGGAGTTCATGGAGTCAAAAGAGTCAGACACAACTTAGTGACTGAACAATGACAACAAATAAGTTTCTAGGAAGATTCCTGCACCTTTGCTCCAAAAATGATCATCCTTTGGGGTATAGGTATGTTAAGTATTCCCAGAGTTTTCTGATGCAGGTGCTGTCAGAACGTCATTTTAGATTAAGTTATGTTTCCTTAGAGGTAGAGCACAAGGAAACTGGCCCAAAACAAACTTCCATCTTTTGGCTTTCTGAACATGAATCTTTGTAGTCATGTTTTAAGGCACTGCCCTGGATTTTTGTGGAGGATATGTATAACTGCATGGGAAAGCATTAGCATTTTCTCTAAAACTGTTTTTGAAGATATTGTCATTATGTCAGAACATCAGAAAATTCTACAAAAAGTCTCTAGTGGCAGAGAAGTTCAAACTTGCTTCTGCAGCTTGTGGTGTAAACTCACCAGAACAGCACTTTTCTAGATGTGTTTCATTGTAAAAGCAAGTGAAAATTTTCTTCTAGGTATGACATATATTTGCATTAATATAAAACATGTAAACATGAGAATTTTACCCCAAATATTTAAGCTGGTGTCCTAAGTAATCTATGCCTTTCTGTTTACCTTTGACATGTCACTATTATCCTGGAATATTTATTACACTGTGGAAAATTCTTAAAGATATGGGAATACTACACCACCTACCTGCCTCATGAGAAACCAGTATGCAACAGTTAGAACCGGACATGGAACAACAGACTTGTTTAACATTGGGAAAGCAGCATTTCAAGGCTGTATATAGTCACTCTGTTTATTTAACTTATATGTGGAGTATATCATGCAAAATACCAGGCTGAATGAAGCACAAGTTGGAAATAAGATTGTTGGGAAAAATATCAATAACCTCATATATGCAGATGACACCACCCTTGTGGCACAAAGTGAAGAAGAACAAAAGAGCCTCTTGATGAAGGTGAAAGTGAAGAGTGAAAAAGCTGATTTAAAATTCAACATTCGAAGATCATGGCATCTGGTCCCATCACTTCATGGCCAATAGACAGTGAAACAATGGAAACAGAGATAGGCTTTATTTTCTTGGGCTCCAAAATCACTGCAGATGGTGATTGAAGCCATGAAATTGAAAGCAACTTGCTCCTTGGAAGAAAAGCTATGACAAACGTCAACAGTGTATCAAAAAAGCGGAGACATTACTTTGTGACAAAGGTCTGTCTAGTCAAAGCTATGGTTTTTCCAGTAGTCATATAATGATGTTTCTCTAGAGCGGTGGGAGGGGAAGAGTGACTCATGCTTCCTTCCCAGGCTCATGATACCCCAGAGCCTGGGAATTACCTCAAAGCAGCCAACCAGGCACTGGCAACCCACTCCAGGATCTACCGCCAAGTATGGCATTGTAGAAAGAAGTGCACTAATCTTCTCGTGTGAGAACACCAAAATTGCAACTCGCTGATGAACAACCATCGACAGGAGAATGTTGGAGCCTACCAAAAAAAGATTCCTGACATGGAAGGGCAAAGGATAAGTCTCAAAAAGACAATGAGAGAGGCAAAATCAGTTTAGAATCAAACCTCATACTGGCCAGAAACCCTCGGAGGGCTCAAATAAAACCTTGTGCCCACCAAGACCCAGGGACGCCACAAGAGACTGAGCAAGACATGCCGTTGAGTGTTTGAGTGTCTCCTATGGAGGCATGGATCAGCAGTGGCCACCTTGGGGACAGGGGCTCTGGTTGCAACAAACCCGGGAGGTGCTGCCTATGTCATAAATCCTCTTGGAGGAGGTCACCATTAACACCACCATAGAGCCATGGAACAGATGACCCACAGACTGGAGAACAATTATATCAAAGAAGTTCTGACATGGCTGGAAAACTGCTAGGACCCACAACAGATTCCCCAACCTGGGGATCTGGCAAATGGATTGAGAACCCCCAGGGAATTTGACTTTGAAGGCCAGTGGGATTTGATTACAGAACTTTCACAGGACTGGCGAAATAGGCTCTTGGAGGGCACAAACAAAACATTGTGCACACCAGCACCCAGGAGAAAGGAGGAGTGACCCCACAAGAGATTGAGCCACATTTGCCTGGGAGTGTCCAGGAGTCTCTGGCAGGGGTGTGGGTCAACAGTGGCCTGACATGGGTTCAGGGGCACTAAACACACAGTCCTGGGAGCAGCAGGGTGTGCTGGCATAAGTCAGGCCAAACTAAAGGGAAGGAACACATCCCCACCCATCAAGAGAAAATTGGATTAAAGATTTAAAATGGAACATGGCCCTGCCCATCAGAGCAAGACCCAGTTTCCCCCAAAGTTAGTCTCTCCCATCAGGAAGTTTCCTAAGCATCTTATCCTTATTCATCAGAGGGCAGACAAAATAAAACCACAATCACAGAAAACTAATCAAACTGATCACATAGACCACACCTTGTCTAACTCAATGACACTATGGGTCATGCCCTGTAGGGCACCCAAAATGGCTGGGTCATGGTGGAGAGTTCTGACAAAACGTGATCCACTGGAGAAGGGTATGGCAAACCACTTCAGTATTCTTGTGGATGTGACTGGTGATGAAAGTAAAGTCTAATGCTATAAAGAACAGTATTGCATAGGAACCTGGAATGTTAGGTCCATGAATCAAGACACATTGGAAGTGGTCAAACAGGAGATGGCAAGGGTAAACATCATCATTTTAGGAATCAGTGAGCTGAAATGGACTGGAATGGGTGAACTTAATTCAGGTGACCATTACATCTACTACTGCCAGCAAGAATCCCTTAGAAGAAATGGAGTAGCCATCATAGTCAACAAAAGAGTCTGAAATCCAGTACTTGGCTGCAATCTGAAAAATGACAGAATGATCTCTGTTGGTTTCCAAGGCAAAACACTCAATATCACAGTGATCCAAGTCTATGTCCCAACCACTAATGCCAAAGAAGCTGAAGTTGAATGGTTTTTTGATGACCTAAAAGAACCTTCTAGAACTAACATCAAAAAAGGGTGTTCTTTTCATCATAGGGAACTGGAATGCAAAAGTAGGAAGTCAAGAGATACCTGGAGTAAAAAAATGTTTGGCCTTGGAAACAAAATGAAGCAAGACAAAAGTAAACAGAGTTTTTCTAAGAGA